>NC_086051.1:9083649-9395572 GCF_947568885.1 Cydia strobilella
ATCTTTTTAACATTGGCAACATGTGCGAGTGAGACACGGAGCGCTGGTTTTGCTATCTCAAGTGGACCGTTTTCTCTAGTCTGGTACGAAAAGCTTTCTGACTCGGTGATTAGGTTCTATTTAGTATGGCAAAAAAAGTGACAGCGCCCTCCTGGGCAAATGACGATTTTTTTTTAAGCCGTATATACACGCACATCGAAGATGATGTAAAAGTTATTAATATATTTAATATTAATAGATTAAATAAATGATTTGAGGATAAAAGTACCAAATATTTTGGTAATTTTTTTAATTCAATTATAATTGAAAATTTGACTGATCTATCATACTCAACGTGTATGCGCGTCATTACAGATTCTTTTCACTGTTCAATTAAAAGAAAAATGCCGCTGCAAATAAGAAACGTAATGATAAAGGTATTTTCGTATTTTTGTTGCTGTTAAATAGTTTTAATAACTGTTTTACAAGAGTGAGTGCGGTTATATAGTTTTAATTAGCATCCATCGTTGAACTGTGAAGGTATAGGTTCAAAGCAATACTTTGTGTTTTAGGTTGGTTTCCTGCGTTGACAGTGGAATTCGCGTATTATCGTAAATAACTCTCATTATAAGATGTTCGAAATGGTGAGCAGATTTCTTACTTTACCTAATTTACTCCTTTTATTTGCTTAATATCGTTCATCATTAGTATTAAATCTAAATGTTGTAATTACAGAACGCCGCAGAGCCTATGCAGGTAGATGTTCCTCTGGAAGACAATGAAAACAATGAATCAGAGTGCTATGTTGTTGAAAATCCCACCTTGGACCTCGAAACTTACGCTTCAGCTTACACAGGTTTTGCCAAGTTGTACAGATTAATGTTTGTAGCAGATCATTGTCCCTCACTGAGATTAGAAGCTCTCAAAATGGCTATATCCTATGTCATGACAACATATAATGTAAGTCTTTATCAGTCTTTACACAAGAAACTAGCAGACGCAATAGCTAGTGCAGGCCTGCCAGATATAGCAGTGCAAATGGGCTCTCAGGACATCCCAGTCCTAGATACCATATGGGTTGAATCAAAGACTAAAAAGGCGGCGATAAAACTGGAGAAATTAGACACTGATCTTAAAAACTATAAAACAAATTCTATTAAGGAAAGCATCCGGAGAGGGCATGACGACCTAGGGGACCATTACTTGGATTGTGGTGACTTGACAAGTGCACTAAAGTGCTATTCCCGAGCCAGAGACTACTGCACAAGTGGAAAACACATTATCATGATGTGTCTCAATGTAGTTAAGGTGTCTGTATACTTGCAGAATTGGGCTCATGTTCTTAATTATGTATCAAAGGCTGAGAGCACACCTGACTTCAGTGAAATACCTGGTAAAGATACAAACCAAACCATTCTGACTCGTTTAAAATGTGCTGCTGGACTTGCAGAACTGGCTACGAAAAAGTACAAGTCTGCCGCCAAACACTTTTTGGCAGCCAGCATTGACCATTGTGACTATCCAGAACTACTCAGTAGCAACAATGTTGCCATCTACGGAGGACTCTGTGCACTGGCTACATTTGACCGCTCTGAGCTTCAGAAGCAAGTCATAGTTAGCAGTTCTTTTAAATTATTTTTAGAACTAGAACCACAGTTACGTGACATAATATTTAAATTTTATGAATCCAAGTATGCTTCATGCTTAAGGTTGCTTGACGAGATAAGGGATAATCTGTTGTTAGATATGTATTTAGCACCACATTTGAATTCTTTGTACATGCAAATACGCAACCGAGCTCTGATCCAGTACTTCAGTCCATACTTGTCAGCTGACATGCACTTGATGGCTGCAGCCTTTAACCGCACAGTGACTGCACTTGAAGATGAGCTGATGCAACTTATACTCGATGGCCAGATTCAAGCTCGCATAGATTCCCACAACAAAATTTTATATGCAAAGGATGTTGATCAAAGGAGTACAACTTTTGAGAGAAGTCTCACCATGGGGAAAGAATATCAAAGAAGAACTTCTATGTTAATCCTCCGTGCTGCAATGCTCAAGAATCAAATACATGTCAAGGTAATTTATTTATTACTTATTTTCATAGGAGGACATACTGAGCCCAGTTTGCCACTTACTATAATCCTGCCCAACAACTTTTTCACTCATTTTTAGGGTTCCGTACCCAAAGGGTAAAAACGGGACCCTATTACTAAGACTCTGCTGTCTGTCACTAGGCTGTATCTCATGAACCGTGATAGCTAGACAGTTGAAATTTTCACAGATGATGTATTTCTTTTGCCACCGCCATAAACAACATAACAACAAATACTAAAAACAGAATTAAATAAATATGTAAGTGGGGCTCCCATACAACAAACGTGATTTTTGTGCCGTTTTTTGCGTAATGGCACGGAACCCTTCGTGCGCGAGTCCGACTCGCACTAGGCTGGTTTTTTCATGTCTTGTCAGTTTAGATTTATGGTGCTCTTGACCTATATAGGGTAGGTACTCCATACTCTACAAGTTCTCTGATTTTGTTATAATCATTCTTCCATTACAATATTCTTTTCAATTTTTATGAGTACACCTTTCTCCTACAATTCTCTCACATCACACCATTCCTCACTTGACCTCTGCACATAACACCATATATATTTCTTAAAATTTTACTGTGTCCTCTTTACAAAACAATAAGTAATAAAAAAAATGTTTTACAGAATTCCTAGTCTCCTCTGCCTCTTTCTTTCATATTATCAGAAATCAGAACATTCCTAAGAACTTTATTTATTATTTTTATATAATAAAATAAATAAATAAATAAATAAATTGATTTTATTTCAGGCAAGCACCCATATAAAACACACAATATACTAGTAATAAACTGTCTCATATAATTACATGTAACACAATAGGTTTTGTAAGGTAGCAATAAAATATTAAATTGAGAGGGTTATCAAATTATATGTATGGATGGAGAATTAAGTAGATTATTCCTTTTAAAATCCTATAGCTCTCTGAAATGGAATTCAAATTGGCATGAATATAACTGTCTACATTATTCTACAGTTTTATATATAAAAAGATACCTATATCAAAGAGAATTAAGTTTCTATGTGTCTCTATGTCTTCTTAATTCTCTTTGCCTATATTAAATAATTATCCTTAAGGCCAAGGGTCGTGATCATTGAATATGAACCATTTCTTTCGGCTTTTATTTCGGTTTATATATCCATAGAAGTACATATTATTAAAATTAAACTTAAAATTAACTTATATATTTAAATTACATTTAGTACTTGTGTAGTGTAGTTTGTAGTAGTAGTTTAGTTACTTTTCATAGTGGGCATGTGGCGCGTGCGATTTCGCCCAGTAGCCAAATATCGGGCTGTCATTGGCCCCTGCGACCGCGCTCAGGAGCCCGTTGGTGCTGCCGCGCGCACGGCGCATCAGGGACGCGACGCGTTTGCGCATAATGGCATGGAAATCGTTGCGTAAATAACTAACAAATCTTTTTGTTGCAGAACATTTGCCGTGAGACGGGACCTCAAAGCGGAGAAGCACCAGGCTCCAGCACTAGCTTGACTCACCGCACTATTGACACTGTGCCCTTGTCATGAACTTACCTGTAAGATGCTTTTACATGACAATCGCAATTAGACTCACATGAAGAGCAAAATGCAAGTCATTCTGTAAATTTTGAGGAATTATGTAGATATAATTCTAAGTTAATTCAGTTGGGACAAGCCATGCGGGTGCTCCCATTCGACAAATACGCGTACACAAGAAATACAAATAAGGCATAGCGGCGTTTCCACCACAGAAGACTGAAATTACAGAGAATCAGCGCAACATAGTGCAGTCTCAGGCTCTCAGCGCCGTTGTTTGAAACTGTTGCTCTTTAAGTTCAGTTCTCTATGGGCACATTTTACATACCTAAGGAAATTATGGCACAGATGAAGTGCTTCAAAATCTTAACTTCGACTGACTGTATTTCCAAGTAGGCCTCATCTGATCACAAGTATGATTGTAACTGGTTTGTCATGTAAAACCTGATTGAAAAAACACCTTTTGTATACTAAAATACCTGCTTATGTTTTTTGTTTAATGAGATTAAGTAGGCTCTGTGGTTTGATTTAAGTAAAATGTTTTATCGGCGATCACAAAACTTAACAGCTGGTGCATTTCTCAACATTGTTTATACTGAATTATTTTATGTAACCACAAAATATTATGTCTACGTAATTTTTAATATAATTAAAAAGTAATTTATCGTGTTTTATTGATTTGCTGACCAGCTAAACGGTACCTACTGATGAAATTAATCCTTAACCTTTTCGACGCCGTGTTAAACACAAAAGCTGTCACTCGGACGCCACGTCGCCATCAAAACAGAAATTGAACTTTATGCATAAGCACGTAGGTCTATGTTGATCTGTGGTCTGTGACGGATTAATGCGTCTTTGGCGTTGGACCTGCGGTTCGGATATATCCGTCGTTGGCATCGGAAAGGTTAAAAATAAATGTTTCACCTCCTCAGATGATTCGAATTCGCGCCTTTATAGCAAAGATAAATAAGAATTAAGAAGACATAGAGTAATCACTCCAACATCAGGTTTGTTACCAAAATGACTATTATTTTCGTAGTCTATATCTAGCGTCAAGTAGCGGAACTATCAGTACTGCTACTCGACACTAGCTGTCGAATGTGTCGCGATTGACGAAAAGTGTACTGTTCAACAATTTATAACTAATATTAAAAGCCGAAGGAGTGATAATAGTTTCGATTACTCTAGTTATATTAGCTAAAAATCGTTGTGTATTAGACTTTCCGTTTGCCGCGACATCTATTGTCGAGTAGCAGTACTGAGAGTTCCGCTACTTGACGCTAGATGTAGACTACAAAAATAATAGTCTTTTTGGTAACAAAACCGATGTATGGCGTGAGCACTATCTTCTTAATTCTCTTTGTTTATAGGTAGGAATGGTGATACCCACCAATAACCATTTTTCAAATATTGACTAACGGCAAGTTTCAAATTTTAATTAAAAATAATATGTACTTTATGAATTATGATTTAAACTATGGACTCACCGGATTTCCCGTGCACTTAATGAACTGGTAATTGTTTTATATATATTTCACTCTCTAATCTGGCTTGGTCATTAACAATGAATTTCAAACTTATATATCAGGATCAACATTAAAACTTCAAATTTTTGAGAATATCGAGTACTTTATTTAGATAACATAATGGCCTCGAGAGATAATGCATTGTGCCTTTACCATCGTCCACAGTTAAGTGAAATTTCCTGAACCTTATTAAGTTATTACAAAGTCTTAATAAGTTCCACTGCTGATGGTGAGTGTTAGTAGGTACTAGCAAAGATATATGTAACTCCGTATAAGTCTAAGAAAAAATCGGCCAAGAGCATGTCGGGCCATGCTCAGTGTAGGATTCCGTAGTTAACATTCTGTCAGAATAGGCTAAACGGGGCTATTAGTAAGTAACATACTGTGCATTACAAGTATGAGGTATAGGCTCGTGCGCCATCGCTGCTCAAGCAACTCGTTTTAAGCCAGGATGCCGACGTGTTCGCCAAAAGCTGGCACACTGATTTGTAAAATACAATCATTATGTAATGAATTCATTTAAACTTAAATGTACATCAGATTTACTGTTACATAATATATGATATAAATCTACTATTTCATTATGTATTGTTAAATACTGTTGTTAGCATTATAGGCGCTTTGGTATTACTGTAAGCTTATAATTGTAATTAAATAAATAAAATAAGTATATATATCACCTTTGTACGTCTTTTTACTAAGAAGACTTTTTGCAATAACTCAAAAACGGCTAGACTTATCATATTCGCTATAGTTTTCTTTAAAAGTATTTATTAAGCTTTTGTATTATGAATTTTTTCATATTTTTTGGATCCATGGTTCAAAAGGAGGAGGGACACATATTTTTTCTCTTTTGGAGCTGTCATTTCCGAAAATATTTGTTTTATCAGAAAATGGTTGTTGGAGACCCTTATTCGTTTTGAAAGGGGATACCGCCGTTTCGCCAAATTTCACTTCCCAACAAACTTATGGCATCAGTTTCATTTCCCAAATGAAATTTTAGCAAGTTTTTTACTTCGCAACCATTTCATTTCCCAACCCCATACTTGCGAAATGAAAATGACGTACTAGGTTGGGTTAGGTTAGGTTGGATTATGAAAATTTGCGAAATGAAATTTTGCCAAATGATAATTTGCGTAAAATAGTTTGGGAAGTAATACTTTGGGAAACGATTTTTGGCAATACATTAGTAAACCTTTTGAAAGACCTATCCAACAATAACCCACACCATTGGGTTAAAAAAAAAACATTAAATATGCATGGGGTACCGTAAAAAAAAATTCTTGTGCTTGATTGCTACGAGGGTAGGTAAAGAAATTAAAGGAAAGTGTATTAAAAACATTATTTATATATTATTTTGGAATTATATTTATATTCAGGTACCTACTATGACTAAAGAATAATCGTATATAGTAATTTGTGCCATTTTCAACCAAAAGGGAACTTATTGTCGCTTGTCAGTAAGGCGTTATTTCCATATAGCTTCAATTAGAAATCGACAAGCGACAATGTGGTACCTTTTGGTTGAAAACGTCACATTTATTTAATTATCATTTTCATTACAAGTCGTTGTATGTAAGCATGTGGGACAACTGCCTGTAGCTACTCCTAATACCGGCGGACGTCCACCAGAACAGGCAACCAACCACTGGAAAAGGATGATATTACAATTATTACAAATATTTGTTTAGGAAAAAACTAACTGACACTATACAACTGAACTATAGACAAACACACATACAGTTTCTAGTCCAGGGGTTCACAAACTGTGCGTTGCGGGGCCCAGGTCTGTCGTGGCATTGTCTTACAGGCGTCAGGGACCAGTAAGCCTAATATGCCAGCTCTAGATTCTAACTAGAGATATTTAGATATAACCAAGGGAGCTGCACTACAATAAGTTTGGAAACCCCCACTATAACCTTTTCGACGCCGTGTCAAACACAAAAGCTCTCATCCAGACGCCACGTCACCGAAGTGTCAAAACTGAAATTGAACCTTATGCATATGCACGTAGGTCTGTGTTGCTCTGTGGTCTGTGACGGATTAATCGGTCTTTGGCGTTGGACCTACGATGCGTATATTTTGGTCATTGGCGTCCAATGGTTAATCTATTTATAATTTCATTTAAAATTACCTGGAATAGGCAACTCCTGTGGAAATAAACTACACATTGTGGATTCTGACATAAAGGCTGAGGTACACCAGGTATTTCAGGTAATTCTGAGCAGAAACAAATGTCGCAAACAACTTCTTCAGGTAAATTCTCAGAGAATTTATTTGTGGTTGGAGAATAATCCCTGACAGCAAAACTTGCTATATCTGAAATAAAAAAAGACATGATAAGTTTACATACCTATAATGCAGGGGTACCCAATCTTTTTCAGTTCGCAGCGCATTTGCAAGTTTAAACATTTCGGCGGCGGCGACCTAACCTAGCTAGGCTATTCGAAATAGATAACATGGTGAGGAGGATTGCCTCACGGCGCCCCTCTACTGTCTACGGTGCTCCAGGTCGCCGCGGCGCACAGTTTGGGAACACCTGCTATCTTCTATATAAATATATATAAGAAGAAGAAACTGACTGACTGACATATCAACACACAGCCCAAACCGCTGGTTCTAGAGATTACAAATTTGGCACGTAGGTTTCTTATAAGGTCTAGGGGTGCACTAGGAAAGGATTTTTCTAAATTCACCCCCCAAGGGGGTAAAATGGGGGTCCAAAGTTTGTATGGGGAAACAAGATTAGTTAGACTGTTTTATTCGAAACCTCACAGGAGTATTCCTAACGATAAATGAATAAACACGTGTTTCAGGTTTTTTGAAAAATCAACCCCTAAAAGGGAGAAATGTGGTGACAAAGTCTGAAAATCAACATGGCTATGGTTCTATGGTCTATGGTCTCTATCTCGATCGTCGTCAATCGGTACCTAGGCAAGTGCGGGCGGCGCGGCGGCACAGGGCGGACACGCCATACATCAAAAAACCGGACAAGTGCGAGTCGGACTCGCCCACCGAGGGTTCCGTACTTGTTAGTATTTGTTGTTATAGCGGCAACAGAAATACATAATCTGTGAAAATTTCAACTGTCTAGGTACCACGGTTCATGAGATACAGCCTGGTGACCGACAGACGGACAGTGGAGTCTTCGTAATAGGGTCCCGTTTTTACCCTTTGGGTACGGAACCCTAAAAATCATTTGCGTTTCTATGTGTGAACGGCACGTCGGGGCGGGGCGGTGCGTGGCCGTTCTGTATGATAATACTATTACTTATTCTGTGACGGCGGGACGGACGGGGCGGGAGGAGTAAGTCATCGGGAAACTTCCTGCATCCGTAATAAGTACATTCAAGGTGCTGCAAGAAGGTGGTTGTCTGTTTGTTTCTTATAAGTTTAGGTTTCCATTCTAAGTAAAATGCAAAAAGTCGTAAAAATCAGACAAAGCCGTGGGCAAAAGCTAGTAATGTATATATGAAAGATAGTCATTTAGTCATTTATTCAATATTGCATTGTCATGTACATAATAAGGTGTTACATTTTATATAGCCAGTTCATGACACCCTGTAAGGGCACACAATAGTACAGTTTTTCTATTCTATTAATTCTAATTTACACATTGCAATTAAGGTAACATCATAAAATTAACATATTAGCGTATCAGTGGTTTAGTAACCTATTAGTTAGTCTCATAAATTAATTTAGTAACTTCAACAATATCAACGTCAACAATGCACCGATACAATAATTTCTGATTGAATTAACTTGTCAAATTATTATAATTATTATTTATTTAATGAATGTCAATTAATATTAAAGTGATGGCAGCAATATGTCAAGTTAACAGTCTTACACTAATTCGGTGTCATATTTATCTAACGTATTATCTTCCAGGAATGATTCGACTGTGTAATAACAATTTTCTATTAATAGGCTTTTCAGTTTAGAGTTAAAAGTTTTCTCATTTAGTTCGTATTTGATAGCATTAGGGATTTTATTAAAAATTTGGATACATTTATGCTGTGGTCCATTCTTATACATTGCTAAGTTAGGTCTAGGTAGTAGCAGCTTATTTCTATATTGACTTCTAGTTTTACACGTATCGACTTTTAATGGAAATAATTCTGTGTGTTGTCTGACAAATTGTACAGCCTCCATTATGTATATTGAGGGCAACGTTAACAGTTTAAACCGTATAAAGTGAGGGCGGCAGCTGTTAGGAATGTGTACGTTCGCTAAGATTCGTATACACTTTTTCTGTAGGATGAATATATCTTTGGCGTCTGTGCTATCTCCCCAGAGAAGTACGCCATATCGGAGGCCAGAATAGATATAAGCAAAATATACTGATAAAGCCGACTCAAAATCCGTGTTCGCTTTTAATATACCAAGAGCGTAGATAAATTTGATTATTCTTGTTTTGAGACTTTGGATATGCTCTTTCCAGTTTAACCCTGAATCTATAGTTATACCCAACAGTTTGAAATCATTTACCTCTTCTATTGTATTGTTATTTATTTGTAGTTGCAATTCTAATGGTTTCTTCTGTGTCGGTTTAAATTGAATAATTTTTGTTTTCTGTAGGTTTATATCTAAATTATGCTCGGCAAGCCATTTTTTGACAGTGTGTAAAAGGGTCGAAAGTTTTAGGTTAGCTTCGGTACTGTCCGTAGCGCTAAACAGCAAAGAGACGTCGTCTGCAAACATGACACATTTTGTATTTTCATCTAAAATTTTGGGCAGATCGTTGATGTACGCTACTAAATACTTCCTTGAGGGAGGGAGCAAGTGGTCTGACGTAGTTGAGAGTTTACGCTCGCTACCTCTCGGCTCTGGTGGTCGTAATAATCTATTTGTACATATTGTTTCCGATTCTGTAGGTATGATTGGAACCATTTGTAGGCCATGCCGCGTACTCCCATGCCGTATAGTTTAGTCAATAAGATCTCATGGGATACTTTGTCGTATGCCTTAGTCATATCTAAGAGTAGCCCTATACTATATTGTTTTATATTTAAGTGCTCTAAGATATGTGTTATATATTTGTATACTGCTAAAGCCGTTGAATGGCGTTTTCGAAATCCGTGTTGATTTGAGTCTAAGATATTATATTTTTCGAGAAAGTTATATAATCTGTTTGCCATAGTTTTTTCAAATATTTTTGACACAGATGGTAGCAGAGCAATAGGCCGGTATTGATTTGGGTTGTTTGCAGTACCGCCTGGTTTTAGAATTGGTTTGATTTTAGCTATTTTCAGTAGCTCCGGGAAAGCGCCTTCGTCAAAGGATTGATTTATTAGTCCCGTCAGTGGGGCTGCTAGTTCAGCATCGCATTTTTTTATTAAAGCTGGTGGGAGTTCGTCAATACCATAGCTTTTTTTATTTTTTAACTTACGTATCAATTTAGTTATTTCGTCTTCATTGACTGGACTAATATAGATTGAATTGGTTGTAGGATATATAACAGGGCGTCCGATGCGCGGTGCTGTCGCTCCCGCGGCCGGGGAGCACGGCGCGGGAGCAGATGATTCACCCACCGATGCGAAGTGCTCGTTAAACAGGTTTGCTATTTGCAGGGGCGATTCTAAAATAGTATTGTCTGTTTTTAATGTAATATTTTTGTAGATATTCTTTTTGTTTCTGCGCGTTATGTTATTTATAAGCGTCCACATAGTCTTTACTTTATTGTGGGATCTTTTTATTTCATTAATATGGTTTAATTTCTTTGATTTTTTTATACATTTTTTGAGTATTTTCTCGTATTTTTTATAGTGGTCATGAATTATTAAGTTATTTGTAGTGTTGGCGAAGCTTTTCAGCTGTCGTTTATGTCGGCAAGCGAGTTTTAAGCCTTTTGTTAGCCATGTTTTTTTATGGGTTGATGGTACTAGTTTGATACGTCTTATTGGTAAATAGGTATTTAAAATATTTTGTAATGTATTGTGGAATGCCTGAAAGTTTTGGTTTAAGTTATATTTTTTCAGCAACACGCTGTTCCAATTTATTTTGGCTAGTTCTTGTTTAAATAGTAACATGTTTTTTCCGCTAAAGATTCTACTATGTGCGTACCACGGGTTTTGGGTTTTTTGTGTATCTTGTCTTTGGAGCGTCAGCAAAACGCTTTTATGGTCCGATATGCCGTTATCTTCTACCTCAACATTACATTTTATCTGATTTGTAAAAATTAAGTCGATACATGTAGATGAGTTATTTATTTCCCTTGTAGGTTGTTTTACAATTTGTTTAAAATTATAACATAACATAGTGTCAATTAATCTGTTTTTAGTAGGTGAATTACCCAGCATGTTTATATTAAAGTCACCAACTATAAAAGTTTGTCTGTTTTTTTCTATTTGCTGTATTTTACAAAGCAGCCTATTTAAACAATCAAAAAAGGTTTCTATGTCGCGATCCGGTCTATAAATGTTTATTAACAGTATATTTTCTTTAGGGATTTCTACCGCACAACACTCGAAAATGAACTCTATTGATAGTTTAGATATGTCTATTCTTTCCGTAAATTCGATGTTTTGTTGTAGCAGAATTGCCACACCTCCTCCCTGGCGTTGACTCCTATTAAATGAGGCTGCGAAGTCATAGCTGTTAATCGTAACTAATTCTTTTTGGTTTTCGGATATCCAGGTTTCACTAATACATGCTATTTGGATATTTTTGTCTAGTAGAAGCGTCTCCATGATTTCGATCTTGTTTTTTAGGCTTTGAGCGTTTTGAACTATAATGGTAAGTTCATTCACGAAAGGAATCAGTTTTATTGCGAGCGTTGTCCATTGGTGTACTTAGTATTTTGTCATTCGGTGCGTTCGAGGTTGTTTGTTGTTGTGCGCATGATGACGTCATCGGTGCGCTTTGTTTTGTATCTGACTGCTGCGCTTGCATTTCTAGTGACCTATTTTCGCTATAAACGTGTTCTACACCGTTTATAAAAAGTTTGTTGTTCCTAATGACTGCATATTTTCCCTCTTGGCGTGCTTTTCTCATATTTTCTCTAAGTAGCATTCTTTCTTCTAACGCTTTTTTATCTAAGAAGGGTGAAATTGCGTAACCTGTGTTTTTAAAATAGTGTGCGTTTTGAAGTATATAGTTGGTCATTCGTCTGCTTAAGAGGTCTAGCCGTAAGGGGCGACGGCCCATATAACCATTCCGGTCGCAGAATCATCAAAGTAGTAACTAAATGTCAGATGTGTCGAAACGGTGTCGTAACCGTTACTACACTTTGCGACTGTGTTCAGTTTTGGTAACTTAGTGTGGTCGCCGTGTGCACACAATGTGACCAGAATTGTTTCAGTAACTAAGTGTCGTCGCCGTGTGTACACTTTTCGGTAACAAGGTGTCGACACACTGTGTACACTTTGCGTTCAGTTTGTGACCAAATCTCTACACAATGTGTCGTAACGGTTACTGAAATGTTTCGAAACATTGTGACCGCAAATGACAATATGAAATACCTCTTGAAAACGAAGGTTTGTCAAACTGTCCATTAATAGCAGTGTTGCCAGATCGTCCCAAATAGGACGATTTTCCTTTTTAATGCCACACCGTCCCTTTGTCGTCCCTTCCGAACTACCGTCCCTTTTGGGCATCGAGCGTCCAGTATAAAAGATTTAATGCCATGTTGTCAATGATTGACGTTATGAAGTTCGGGTCTCTACCTTCTCTTAGCGCCTATCCTTTTGAAGGTATGCTTAACAGTATTAAAAACCTGTTACGAAAAGGGGACCAACCATTGGCGCAAGTAGCGAATCGCATACAAGAACTGTCGAAATTGAATATAGAGACTACTTGCAACAAATCAGATCCCGCCCTCAAAAACGAAATTTTACTGGAAACTGGTGAAAAAGTTTTTAAGACAGAATTAGTAAAAAATACTCGATATCTAAAAACAATAAGTTAATTTTTAACAAGCAGAAACGTCTGCGATCGATGCTATTAAGCTTAGAATAAATTTAAAAGTGGAAAAATTACTGCCTTGGGTGAGACTTGAACTCACGGCCTCTGGATAGATACTCCAGCGCTCTGCCGAGGCATCCAGAGGCCGCGAGTTCAAGTCTCACCTAAGGCAGTAATTTTTCCACTTTTAAATTTATTCTAAGCTTAAAAACAATAAGGACAAGTGGTTTCTAACTACTGACAAAAATTTAACAGAAATGCAATACGCTACTTGTGTAGAAGGAAAAATAAAAGTCTTCGGCGGGAATATAAAAAACAAATATATTTTTTTTGAGTTGCCATTTAAATCATCAAACATAAACATATATGCCACAGCGATCATTTATGAAAATGAAGAATTGAGAGAATATAATTTAGACGACATTAAATGCAAAGTTTTTGCTATGGATTGCAATACCGAAATGGTATTCTTTCCAATATTATCAACGCTTCGATAAATAAACATTAATTATTAACATTCTCTAAGCATACTTTTTTTAACCCTTATCTTGGCAAGGCTCAAAATATTTTAAAGTTTAATATTTGTTCAGTGGTTGACCATACTAAACTATTATAAAATAACAAGAAAAAAACCAGGGTTTTCTACTTTACGAGTTTTCGCCCGGGAGGCTATTGGTCATTAAAATCGGTTCGTGGCTCGCAGTCTATATATTATATCACAACCATACGTTTGTACTTATTTAATACTTATTTAAAACTTAAACTACTAAAACGAATTGCTGAGATCATTATACAGGATAATTAAAAATTAACGACTTAATTATATTAGGTATTCTAGTGAGATCCTCATAGATAAAGAAAACATATTTAAAAAAATGCAAGAAATGTCACGGAACGCTCACTTTTTGTATGTACTTTATATGTAACAATGTGTGAAAAATAAAAACTTTTATAAAAAAAAACTTCCGGACACAATTTAAGAATCACCAATATAGTAAATCAATGGAAATTATATTTTAATGCCTAACAATTGCCTAAGAAATATTTAAATTAAATTAAAATTATATTAAATAAATTATATTAGGTCATATTTTTAAATTTATTTTAAATGTATTTTCAAATGCCTAACTTATTACATTTTGTACATTAAATGTTATTCTGTATAGGTAGGTTCTTAGCTCTTAAATGTATTGCAATACCCTCACAGGGTTGTGTTGAGACATGTAATGATTTATGCATAAGATCTTTTGTACACACACTAAGCAAGGAATAAATGAAATGAAATGAAATGAAAGTACCATGTTTTGTATGAAAAAAAAGCTTTAAATGATCTAAAATGATTTCAAGAACAATATACTAGAAATTGATTTCGTCTAACTTATACTACTTCAGTCATAATAATAAAAATTTAGTCTGTAAAAGGTAGAGTACAGGATATGTGTAATACAAAATTACTATTTTTAGCAGTCCAAACTTTACGAAGTTTACAAATAAATATGAGCGACAAAATCAGTGCTTTACGCGCGCTAAACGTCCATCAGAAAAAAAATTATTACTAATTTAGAGTCTGTTTTCAAAAAATGGATCTGTAAAACTGCAAGATGAGAAGACGTGCTAATAGAAACCAGTACTTGTTATTTCTATTAAGTACGTATCAAAAGGTGTACAATTTCTGCGACTTAATCTAACAATTTTACATTTTTGCGACTAAAATCGATAACAGGCTCTTACTAAACTAAAACGACTTGCTGAGATCATTATAAATAATAATTAAAAATTGACGACTTAATTAGATTAGGTATTCCACTTTACGAGTTTTCGCCCGGGAGGCTATTGGTCATTAAAATCGGTTCGTGGCTCGCAGTCTATATATTATATCACAACCATCCGTCTGTACTTATTTAATACTTATTTAAAACTTAAACTACAAATAATTAAAAATTAACGACTTAATTATATTAGGTATTCTAGTGAGATCCTCATAGATAAAGAATACATATTTAGAAAATGCAAGAAATGTCACGGAACGCTCACTTTTTGTATGTACTTCATATGTAACAATATGTGAAAAATTAACTTTTATGCCAAAAAAACTTCTGGACACATTTCAAGAATCACCAATATAATACCATGTTTTGTATGAAAAAAAAAAACGTAATTACCTTTTGTATTGTTTTTGAGCTCCCGATATCCCCGATATGATATAATGAGGGTAGACAGAGCGCAGTCTACACAACTTTGACACCCACCCGCTATCTTCAGTCACCCGTGAATAAGATGCATGTAACCGCGTCGAAATATCGGGAGCTCAAAAACAATACAAAAGGTAATCACGGTCTATATAGGTAGTGAAACTAGCCGCGAATCATTCAAAACTCTTATAAACACTTTTATGACAAAAACAAAAAATCTGGACACAATTTAAGAATCACCCGATTGCGTCGAGGAATCATTTGTATTTTTGTTTGTTTTATTTCCTTCTTGCTTCTTTTCTTTGTCATTTGTATTCTGTAGCAATTGGTTAGATCTGAAAATAAAGATAACTTGGGTCACGTTGGGCAAAAAACTATGTTTAGTTTGTTTTTCTCAGGGCAAAAGGAACAGTATTAATATGCAAAATAGTAAGGCACAGAAATACCAAAACAAAAAGTCACAAATTTTTACGCAAATAAATCGTACTTTTTTGGTCTGTCACTATTATTTCTACGCCATTATAGCATATTTTTGAACCGCTCATACGAAAAGTACGTAAAATCGTACTAAAATGTGCGGTTTAGCCAAAAAGTACGATTTTAGTACGGTTTTGGGCGGGGTACGTTTTAAGTACGTATGCTATTCAAAAAGTACGTAAATAAAAGGTACGATCTGGCAACACTGATCTGAAAACAGATGAGTACAAGGAGCCATTTTGCAAATCCAGTAACTTTGTTACTACTTTTGACATATGTCTACACAGTGTCTACACAGAGTCTACACAGAGTCGTAACATTGCGACTACTTTGTGACTGGAATTTTCTCAGCCTTAAACCATATTTTTACATCTTAAATTACCAAGTTTAGTAGTATGTAAAGCGTTATTTTTATTATTTAGGTATAGTATATGCATCGGAGCACTAAAATTGCATCAAATAATGTAGTTATGAACACATGCACTGAGAAGTAAATGATTTAATTTCTGGCTAAACTAAAATAATGAGGTGGCGCGTTGATAAAATTACACCTAGTTAATCAAATCACTCGAGCAGTTTAATTTCCCATAGTATTTAAAGCCATAATGTAATATAAATGCAAACAATAAATACTTACGTCTTGTAAATCCTTCTTAGCGATGGCGTTTGTCACTTGTTTATTTTTATTTAAGTATATTTCCATCTGACAGTTCCCATTTGAAACGAACAAAATGAACGAATGAACGAATGATTTTGGGATAACTAGTCGCAAACTGGTAACAATGTGTGCACACGGCGACGACACTTTGTGACTGAAATGTGTCCGTGTCGAGCCTTCCCCATTTTGGTAACGACGACGTAACGGCGACCACACTGCGACCGTTTTGTGACCGGAAAAGACGGTGTCGACGCAAGATGTGTCTACACCGTGTCGTAACGGCGACCGAAAATGGTTGTTAGGGGGTACCCTCTTTTACCTATTCGGGTGGCTTGTTCTATAAATCCGTTAATATTTATATTCATAACATCGGCGAACATGTTATCAACACGGCGACATAGATCTGATTCCGTTTCATATTCATACTCGTCCAGGCCATACAGAATTATTGTTTTGTTTTGTTCGATATTTTTAATTGTGTTTGTTTCTGTCCCTAGTTGATATTTTAGCTGGTGCAGTTCTGTCTTTAATTGGTGGGTTTCCTTTTCTAATTGTTCTATTTTTGCCTTAGTTTTCTGTAGTTCACTTTTTTGAATTTCATGTTGTGATGATAGTGTATTGATTTCTTGAGTTATATCCTGTTTTAATTGGTGTATACTTGTATTTATTTCTTGTTGTATTGTAGTTTTCATCTCAGCCAACATAATTGTTTTGTATCTATCCAATTTTTTGTCTAGAAGAGCGCTAAGTTGATCTAGTGTGAGGGGCTGGTAGCTTGTAGTTAGGGGTGCGATATTTGTGGACGGGTTTTGTGTCGTTATGCTGTTGCTTATTTCTGTTTTATCATATATTTGAGAGTGTGTATCTTCGTCTAAGCCTAGTAGATTGTCGACTGACATGGTGGTGTCGTCGAGGCGCGGGTCCGGTGGCGGTGCTGGTGCTGGGGGTAAGTACCGGTTCCGTACTGGGGTATCATCATCTCTTTTCCTACGTGTAATATTATCGCAACTTTGGCAGGTCCAATATAGTTTAAGATGCTTTCCGTGTTCCCTATAATAAGCGGAAGTCATACTAGTGCACGTATAGTGATATGTTGCCTGACAGGTGACGCATTTCAATAGCTCTAAACGAACATTTATAACTAAATTGCAAGCAAAGCACTTCATCTTTGATTGTTTTTATTGTATCGTATACTTAATCTCTAATTATACTTGCTGTGCAGTCGGTTGGTTAGTGCGCTGGGTAGGTGTCGATGTCGGCGCGTGCGAGCAGCGAATCCTATATGCAAGTCCACGCGCGCGACAGAGATGCCGGCATGAACGGTGACTCAAACTTAGATCACAGCCGTTAACTTTTGTTGCACTTATTTTCACTTCAAAACACTTTTGTAATGTAAATATCGTCACTATCGATTCACATGCACCTTAAACTTGCCAGCTTCCGGTTTCCCGGGGCTTATTTCCACTGTTTCAATTTAATTAATGCGGAGCTGTTTTTTTCGCGTGTTGTTAGTCCGAATTCCAAACTACCCTCCCTATAAGTGTTCACATGCTCCTTCATTGTAAATGAAAACGAAATATACTCTGCCAAACCCACTTTATCAGTAGAAAAGGCTAGTAACTCAACTTCTTCTATGGGAGAACAAAGCACGACCATTTTTTTTTATGATATAGGAGGCAAACGGGCAGACAAATCACCTGATGGTAAGCGATTACTGTCGCCCATGGACACCTGAGACTCCGACGGAAATGGCTTACCAAACTATAGTATGTCCTTTCAATTAAATAAATAAAAAGTATATTTCAGTCATGACTGACATCATGTACAAAGTTTATGTCTTACCAAACATAGTTGTAATATTTTCCACAATATCCTTGTCATTGTCCCAGTTAAGCAGACCAGCTTGTAACTTGTCATGCCAATGCTCCGAGTGACCCAGGAGGTGAATGTTTGCTGCGCTGCCCTTGGAGGTCACTTCAACATGCAGCCAAGTCCTGTCATCTGCCAGAAATGAGTATCCCTTTGAAAACAATTATTTAAGTTACTTGTGTAGTTGACAAATAATAACCCAACCCAAAGATACTAACAACAAACCAAGAAGTGATGTCATAAATCTTATTGCAAATAATAATTTACTAGATTTGAACTAAGATCCTATTTTCTAAGCATTAGGTATAAACCTTATATTATAATAAGTATTTAACTAACGGTTATATAGGAACATGTCAAGGTGTTTCACCAAAATACATAAGGATAATTAAAGAAATTTATAAGAACTCCACAGCTAAGATAAAAACAGAAATGGTAGGAAAGGAATTCAACATAAAGAAAGGCGTCAGGCAAGGAGACCCACTTTCGCCCAAGTTGTTCTCGGCTGTGTTGGAGCACATATTTAGGAAGTTGGACTGGGATGCTTATGGTTTAAACATAAATGGTGAAAAACTAAACCACTTGAGATTTGCAGATGACTTGATCCTATTGAGTGAAACACCAGAAATCCTACAAGTTATGGTTCAGCAGTTAGCAGAGGCAAGTGAACAAGTGGGCCTCAGAATGAACTCTGGAAAGACCAAATTAATGACTAATGGATTACAAAAACCTATACAACTTAACAACAACACAATAGAATATGTAGATCAATACACATACTTAGGACAAATAATTTCACCAGAAGATCAAATCCAAAAGGAAATAGATACCAGAATAAGTAACTCGTGGAAAAGGTACTGGTCGCTTAAAGAAGTAATGAAGAACCCAAAATTCACTATGGAAGATAAAAAAAAAAGGTTCTTAATACGTGTATATTGCCATGCCTTACGTACGGGTGCCAAACGTGGGCCCTAACGGAAAAACAAAGGAAAGCTCTGAAAGTGTGCCAAAATAGAATGGAGAGAAGTATGCTGAACATCAAACTGAAAGACAAAGTTAAACTAACACATATCAGAAAATTAACAGGAGTAGTTGATGTCACATATACAGTAAAGAAATTAAAATGGAAATGGATTGGGCACACGATTCGTAGCCGGAAAGACAAATGGTCCAAAGATATCACTGTCTGGTACCCCCGTGATGGGAAAAGGAGAAAAGGAAGACAAAAGAAAAGATGGGAGGACGAAATTAGAGGAATAGCTGGACCATTATGGAGAAGGAAAGCCATGAACAGGGAGTTATGGCAAATTCTAGGGGAGGCCTTTGCCAAAGGGCAGACTGACAATGAAAACGTCCCGGATGTCAGAAACACAAATTAGAATAAGTGAAATATATATATATAAAGATGTTTTTTTATTGTTAAAAATAAGTCAGTAATAAAGGCTTTATTTATTTATTTATTTATTATATAGGAACTATTTAATAAAATTTATGTTTTATAACTTATAATAAATAGTAGGGTCCACACAGAATGGCGTATTCCCATTTCCCACTAGTTACCACCAAGATGTTACCAGTGGTAACTACTGGGATTTTTTTCATCCAAACGTTAATTTCTCCTTAACTATTTTAGGTTTTGCAATTATTATTATTATTATTATAGCCCTTTATTCCATAAGAAGTTTTATATGGTTTTTGTATTTGTAATTTAAATGTTATCTTCTATATGGATCCCTCTTTGGGTGTAGGCCTCCTCCAATTTTATCCAATCATCTCTCTGCTTCGCTTTCTCCATCCATTGTTTTCCAGCTGTATGGACTATGTCATCTGTCCACCGTTTTTTTGGTCTTCCTATGGACCGTTTGCCTGCTGGTGCTTTCCATTTAGTGGTTATGTTGGTCCACCTTTTGTCAGTCATTCGGGCTACATGTCCTGCCCAGCCCCATTTAAGTTTTAAAGCACTTGTGAGGGCATCAGCAACCTTTGTTTTTTCTCTTATTGTTGTGTGTTTTATTTTTTGTATCTTCCTGAGTCCCATCATACTCCTTTCCATGGCTCTCTGTGTTGATCTTATTTTTTCTTTTACTTTATTTGTGTACACCCATGTTTGTGAACCATAGATCAGGCATGGCAGAAGAAACTTTCTACTACTTTCTTTTTACTACTTTCTTTAGGTTCAGGCTGTAGTCACCCTTAAGAATTTCTTTTAGTGACCAGTACTTATTCCAGGTAATATTCGCCCTTCTCGTAACCTCTTCTGTTTTGCAATAGAACCAGTAAAATAGTTTTATATTATTGATCACTTTTAAGGCAGTTTACTGAAACTCTAATTGACTTAAAATTATTGATTAAAGCACTATAGTTATACTGTTTTTATTAGTATTGAATGCTAACATTTTGGTGGTAACTACAGGCAAAAAACCCACTTTAAAAAAAAAACCCAGGAGTTACGACTGGTAACAACTTGATGGTAACTAGTGGGAATAACCCCACAGAACGAGCCTACTTGCGAGGAAATTGCCGCGCGGAGCTCGATCTGTGTAGACGTGCCTCGGCCGAGATTATGTGTGAGAAATTGTTATTCTTATTAAAAATTTGTGGATAAGAGCCACTGCATTATTTCACCTAGTAATATTCTTCTAAAATCATCTCTAAATGATGGCTTAGCAGGTTCCATAACAGTGCAGTATCTGTCAATGCGTTCCAATTCATAAAAATAACCAGATAGGGCATTTACGTGTTCCTCAAAAGCTTTCACAATGTCTTTAATACTTTCATATTCTTTGTCCTGCAATTCTGAATGAGGTATAGATGCATCAATGACACATAATTTCTTGGGGCCTTCATAACGTATGAAAACTGTATGGTCTCTAAAAGCTGATTCATCAGTTATAACACATTTTAGCTCCCTAAGTGTGGTCCCAAAGTGTAGCAGTACATCAGTTTGTCTCGTTACAGTCCTTATTTCTTCTATAAAATCGGCATCTAAGAGATCCGCAGCAATTGTATCTGATGTTTGTAAATTTTTGTACAACAGAGTGTGCAGTTGACTCACTAATGCTGTTAAACTATTATATTTTTCGGAGTTAAATATATTATCAACAACTATCTTGTTTTCCATACTAATTGTAGTAATTAGTAATTGTGTTATTTTAGTTTTTTTATCAGTTTTATCACAAACAAATGCACAAAATACAAAAGCGCGGTGTTTCTTTTCCAGGAAAGGAATTTGACATTTGACATATGGAAAAGCAGCTGTTAAAACCGGCCAAGTGCGAGTCGGACTCGCACACGAAGGGTTCCGTACCATTATTTATAAAAACGGTCACCCATCCAAGTACTGACCCCGCCCGACGTTGCTTAACTTCGGCCAAAAATCACGTTTGTTGTATGGTAGCCCCACTTAAATCTCTATTTTATTCTGTTTTTAGTATTTGTTGTTATAGCGGCAACCGAAATACATCATCTGTGAAAATTTCAGCTATCACAGATCACGAGATACAGCCTGGTGACAGACGGACAGCGAAGTCTTAGTAATAGGTTCCCGTTTTTACCATTTGGGTACGGAACCCTAAAAAGGGCTTTCCTGACGAGGACAATTTTCGTCAATCTGATTATTTAATTGTCCGATCAAATCAGGCCGTGTGGACTCAAACGCCAATTTGGCCACTCACTTATTTTAAATTTATGATGACATTTAAGCGCTCTAAATAAAAAAATTGTCCCAAACGCGATTATTAGCGTCACAAAGTATTATTGCGTCCGCACCCCATTTTATCGGCAATATCGGTCATAATATACGGTCGAATTCGGCGAGCCAAATTGGCGTTTGAGACCGCACGGCCTGAGTTGATCGTACAATGTAACCGAACCTATTCACGAGTGTGAGTAACAAAGAAAGCGCTGTTATTGTTTGTCCTTGTCACAGTCTCACATTTTTTTTATTCCCCACCGTAAATTTAGTATGGTTTATGATGGGCTACAAATCTTCTCGACCAATCATATTGTCGCATTGCGTATGTTTTGTCCCTCACGGGCGCACACGTATAGCTGATCTATGTAATGCTAGATCTATGTATGCTGCCCAAATTTCATATGAATATGAATATTCTTTCTCTTACCCCCGGTCGCTCGGTGGCGCGTCTATAGGGCCCTCCACACTCGCGTTCGCGGCTTCGCGCCGCGTAGTCTGGCGAGCTTATATACTATTATATACTATGTCTAGGGCCCTCCACCCTTGGATATTTTTCTCAGAATAATAATTTATTTTTTGTTTCTGAAATAGATGGCGCTATTTTACCTACCAAAGGGCATTTGCAGTTATTATTCTGAAGGGCCCTCCACACTCATGCGCGAATCACGGCGCGATTCGCGCAAGTGTGGAGGGCCCTTGAGACACGACTGTCCCCCCCCCCCAAACCCTTTGGTATGCCGAATGGCCCGTATGCATATGGGAACAGTCATGATTTTTTTAACTACCTACCTGCAATCTGTTTGGTCAGACCACTTTTTAGTCATCAGGGCTCTCCAAACGATATTCGCATGCGCTTTGCAATAGGGAATATTATGCAAAACTGCGCAGGGGGCGCTACTAGCAGAAACACAGCCTACCGCGAAACACGAAAATCTAAATTTTATTATTTCTATTACTCTTGCATATTCGAGTGACCTAATGAAATGTCAGAAGGCCTACCGCAAACACCGTAGTTCGCAAATTGCGGGCTTCTTTCTCTTTTACTCCAATTAAGGCGTAATTAGAGTGACAAAGAAAGATACGCGCAATTTGCGAACTACGGTGTTCGCGGTAGACCCTCATCTATCCAATCTGCTTTAAGTAGGTACCTAAGTAAAGAAAAAAAAAACAATATTTAATTGAAGTACTTATTAATTAATGAAATTCATAATTTCTCCATGCAATTTCGAACCTCACAGTACATACAAGGCAGAGGGTTTAAAAGAAAATAACCACAAATTCTCAAAAATGTATTGATTTGTCTACAACATCAATGAAAGAAGTTACAAAAGTAGCGTTTGAGCGTTTAAACTTAACCCAGATATATGGATAATATCTAAGAAAAGGCAAGATTACCGACTAAAAACATTATAATAAATTAGAAAAATTTAATACTATGATTGCACACGATGCAAATCGTTTGTGTAGTCAAGGTAGGTACTTGCGCAGGTTACATGCATCGTCGTTAAATAAATATTCAAACTACTATTGAGCAATGAGGATAAACGCACAAAACTTAAGAGCCCATCAACCTGCTCACTAGCGCCACTGCTTAATAATTGTGATTGTTTAAATTTATGGATAGATATTTAAAAAAGGGGGCCGCTAATACGTACTGTATTTAAGTACCTTTTGAATACATCAAACCTAGTTTTTATGTTGCTGGGTTTGTCGATCTATGAACTCAAAACAAAAACGGCCGTTTTAACTTCGAACGCATAGATTGACGAATCCAGCGACGTAAAAACTATTATAAATATTATAATGTATTCAAAAGGTACTTAAATACAAAATACAGTACGCAGCGGCCCCCTTTTTTAAGTATCTATCGTTAAATTTAAATAATTACAATTATTTACCAGTGGCGCTAGTGAGCAGGTTGATGGACTCTTAAGGGTCCCCGGCAAGCTCGGTTCTCCATACAAACGTAGTTACGATCTCATTTTAAAACAAGTAGCTAGTTTGCTCTGAAACTTTGTACTTACAATAGGATAAGGTATATCTATGTCTGTAATTAGTTTATGTAGCTTCAGATACCACAGTTAAAAAAATACAGCGAATTTAAGTTTTTCATACAAAACCTGTTTTTGCTCTATTTCAGACTACTAATTACAGACCTATGTCATTGTATGTGCAAAGTTTCATTACAATTCAACTTTTAAAATGAGAACGAAATTTCGTTTGTATGGGAAGGTGAAATTCGGCCGAGCTTGACGGGGACTCTTAACGCAGATGGCGCTGCAACCGTTCAAAACACAGGACTTTAGATACGCGAAACTCAAAGAGCCACTGGAGAATAAGTCAGAGAGATTATATAATGAAATTATAGATGTATTTAAGACAATAATAATCGGTATTCAATTCAAAATAACGTTTTTTGCAAGGCAAACACATAACTCGTTCAATTCAATAGTCATGCTAAAGTAAGGACGCTCAGCACGTAGAATTTCGTACATCGACCCGCCGTTTCCTATCTCTTTTGCACGCGCGTAATTATATTACTATGTCGCCCAGGTACCGGCGGTCAATGCCGCTGTGCGAACGAGACAGCATTATAATTATGCACGTGCGATAGAGATAGGGAATGGCAGGAGAAATTCTTCGTGGTTAGCGTCCTTACTTTAAAGTACATATCACCAAAAAGAATTCCTTGACCAAGTCCGTCTGCAAGATAATTCCGTACCATCATCCTTTCTGCTTGTAAACCAAAGTTGTACCTAAACATAATTGCAAAGACAAAACACGTGTTTCAGTATTTAGTTCCAATAGTCACACGCAGATGGCGCGCACTGCAGTCGAATCAATAAACCAATTCAAATAAAAATAAAACTAATTCATGTACAATAACAAATACAAGCAGATAAAAAAAATCTAAAATATTTTATTACTACATAGTATTAAAACAAAGCTTACCGCTGTCTGATCGTCTGTCCCTATGTATGCTTAGATCTTTAAAACTACGCAACGGATTTTGATGCACTTTTTTAATAGATAGAGTGATTCAAGAGGAAGGTTTATATGTATAATTCATAATAAATATAAATGCCGCCATGCCACATTGGCAATTATTGTATCTTACAAGACACTCCAAATTTTATTTCATTAAAACCCTTAATTATAAAATAATACAATAAAAGTTACAAAATAGTTGAAACCTTAGCTTAGTTAACTGTGGATCTAGATCACATTGCAATTTCACTATCACTTAAGAAAAAATAAAAAGTCAAACCTAATTATATTATTCTATTCTAAAACAGTCAAAACTGATGTCAATATAAACATCAGAGCGAGTTTGAACAACAATTTAAACTAAGAAGTTTTTGGGTTAAAATGTTACTAGTTTACAACAGACATGATCACATACCTATATTAAGTTGTACTTCACAAGTCAGATTTATTTAATGAAGTTTCAGATGTCATTCAAATGTAATATAACACTAGGTATCTCCGTCACACAACACAATTCAAGTCGCGCACAATAAGACTACCCACCTTCTAACTGTGCGATAGAGAGAAAACGCAGTCTCGCGCAAACTGACAGCTTTGCTGCAGGATACATAGTATTTAGTAAATCAATTTTCCACACTAACTTTCGGTTTGACAAGTCTCGTTTCAACCTTGACCATCTCATTGCCTTTGTGCATTTCTATCTGTACGATGGAGAACACTTCTATGACTTGTTTGATCTGCGGGGCATCCGCCGGCGCGTCCTTGTCGTTGTGCCAAAGGACTTCCATTCGGGATAGTTTGGCGCCGGCCTCGTTTTTCACGCACTTGAAATCGCCTGGGAAGTCCTGCGAAAAAAAAACATATAATACATGCATGCCTACTTTCTATTAGGGACTTAAGGGACAAAATTGAACCATAGCACTTTGAAATAAAGTTTAAAATCAAGTGGGAAACATATTCCCTCTGCCTTATAAAGGGCTTAAGCGTGTTTGAAAGGATGGCTTTATTTTAGGTGTATCCGGAAATTTCCGAAACTGGACTTTAATATGATGGAATTATGGGTGATGTTTTCCGATTACCGGCATTCTGAGGTATGTGGATTTCCCCTAATTCATCTTACAAAACAAATCTCTTTGTAGGGGTGCGTAAGGTCTGTTTTTTTATTCTGTAGACTAAAATGACGTTTGTATGACATGACGTTTCTTAGTACCACATGAAATGACATTTTAGTCTACGGAATAAAAAAACAGAAATAGTTAACTATTATAGTGTCCCTTATAGTTGCGTTATGGCTGCCTGTCTAATTTTACTTTGGCTTAATTTCGGCCATAAGACCTTTCTGTGACCATAATAAAGTGTTATAGTTATTCATAAACGTCTATAAAATGTAACCCCGGCCGCATATATTATACGGAATTTTCACTCAGTTTCCGTCCGAAATGACATGTGCAAGCGAGACAGCACTATTAACGTGTATAGCGACGTCTCGATCACACATGTCCGCACGGAAATCGGATCAAAATTCCTTATGTATGCGGCCCCCATAGCGTTCCAAATCGTTTCTCTTTCCGTCATTTTGATATTTCTTTTTGTGATAAGACAAAATATAACACAGGTTTACTGAGTTTTATAAAACAGGGGTTAAACTTACAGGATTGAAGTAAACTCTCCTGTTAAGCCCCATAGCAACGATGATGACATCAATGTACTTCTCCCGAACCTCCACCACAACACCTTCCGTCACCATGGGTGAATGCATCTCAATGTACTTGAGCGTGTACAACTCAGTGGACATCTCACCGGCCTTCTTGGCATTGTATTTCTGTTTGTTGCACTGAGCTGCAATCATACGGACTTTGTCCACCTCCCATTCTGGAGAACCATTGTTTTTGAGACTGGCTGTTAGTAATCTGAAATTAAAATAATTATTAGTGAGCACTGAGGTCAAGTTCAAAGTACAAATTTAATTAACAACTTAAGATTGCTTCTTTGCTTGAAACTCATTAGTCTCAATACACTCATTAGGTTGATTTGCTTTTTAGCTAATTATTTATTTCATAGCCCTCATTACGATTTCTGGATGAGACTAGCTCAGGACCAAGATAAGCGGCGTACCTACCTAGCCAAAGAGAGACCTATGATCAAGAGTGGACGACAAGAGGTTAAAAATGATGCTGATGAAGCATAGAATAAACGCATAATTATGTAATTAATCGTGATGTAAAATGTAAAAATATGTAATCTTCAATCGTAAGGTAAATTTAACAATATTTAATCTCCAATCGCAATGTAAAATTCCATTTTAATGTAAATTTAATAATATTTGATCTCTTATCTAATGTGAAATTCAATAACATGTAATATAATCTTTAATTGGAATGTCAAATTTAATATATTATGTATTGTAACCTATAATCGTGATCCTTAGCTACTTATTACTAATTACTTAGTTAGTAAGTTACGTAGATAAGAATGTAGTTAATTAGTGAGTATTAAGTTGCAGTGCCCTACAGGGTTCATAGCTGATCAAAATTATTATGTAACATCTTATTATGTACCTATGAAGGCAATAAATGACTGAATACTGAACGCATGTACTGTTGCATGTATTGTCTGCTTAAGGGTCCCCGGCAAGCTCGGTTCTCCATACAAACGTAATTCCGCTGTCATTTTAAAACGACTAACTAGATTGCTCTGAAACTTTGTACTTAAAATAGGATAAGGTATATCTGTCTGTAATTAGTTTATGTAGCCTCAGATACCAAAGTTAAAAAAAATACTCGTACAGCAAATTTAAGTATTTCATACAAAACTTGTTTTTGCTCTATTTTTTTGTTTTATAAACTAGAGCTACAAAAACTAATTACAGACCTAGATATACCTCATGTCATTGTATGTGCAAAGTTTCATTACAATCCAACACGTAGTTTTAAAATGAGAGCGGAACTACGTTTGTATGGGAAGGTGCAATTCGGCCGAGCTTGCCGGGGACTCTTAACTTAAATCAGACAAGCCATTTAGTTAATAAAAAAAGAAATCTTTGCTTGTGTCCTGTTCCTGTTATGTTACTTAGGGGGTCATCCATTAATTAAGTACGTCACACGAATTTTTACGTTTCTTGAGCCCTCCCCCCTCCTTGTGACACTTGGTCACATTTGGAACACAGTAGAACCCGCTTAAGACGATTCTGCAAAAAAAGCGTCTTAAACGGGAAATCGTATTAAACGTGAAAAAAAAGTTAGTATTAGGTATTTCATGTCATTTGTTTATATTTATGTTCTTTTATTGTGTTTGTAATCTGTCTTATGTACAATAAAGTGTTTACATACATACATACATACATATATAGAATGGAAGACACAACAAAGATTATAGGTAAATCAACAATAGGGTACTTAACATAATTTTACCTACATAATTGTAGTATTTTTGTGAGATAAATAAATTCTGTTTATGCTGGTATTAAATTGAAGAGGCTGCCACAGACGGACAGACGCACGAGTGATCCTATAAAGTATAAGGGTTCATTAATATATTTTCAGTTACTAATGAAGTTAAAGTGACGTCACAAAGTTTGTGACTCCCCCCTACCCCTTGTCACAACATGTCACATTTTTTTGACCCCCTTCCACCCCCTAAACGTGTGATGTAATGTAATTAATGGATGACCCCTTATTGAAGATATATTGCCAATTAAAATAAGTCCTTAAGGACGACAAACCGACTGACCTTTTGAAAAAATCACAAATACATTATAGTTTTGTAGGACAGGAATCATACATCAATTTTAGAAGTAATATTTTTAGTTACCTGTGCACCATGATGTCTGCATATCGCCGAATAGGGCTAGTAAAATGTGTATAGAGAGGTACATTCAGAGCATAGTGGTGAAAATCATCATCGTCTACCCCATCAGCGCAAAAGTACTTTGCTCTCGCCATAGGCTTGGCACAAAGCATGCTCAGCACCATAGCTCTGCCTTTATCTTCATTCTCCGGACCTACATATGGCAATATTGAGCGCTGCAGACTCCCTGCTGAATCAATTTCCAGATCAATTCCCATCGGCTTCAGTGCTTTAGCTAACTGCTTCATCATGAATCCACTTGGGGGAGGATGACACCTTAAAAATGCTAGCTGTGGATGATCCTTGTGTATTCTCTCAGCAACAGTCATGTTAGCAAGCAACATGAACTCTTCAATAAGCTGATGACTCTCTTTAGATTCATAAATCCAAAATGATTTTGGCAACCCATTAAAGGGGTGTAAATGAAAAGCAACCTTTGGTTGATCAATACGTAGAGCACCATTTTCGAAACGCCCTCGCCTGAATTTGGCAGCAATTTTGCCTAATATTTTAATTGTATCTCTTATATCTTTATACTGGAAGCCATTGTTTATCTCTGGAAAATCAGATTTATCCTCATTATCTTCAAGTATAGTTTGGGCATGTTCATAGGCCAATTGACTACAGGAATTAATCACAGTTTTAGCAAATCTATGACTAAGAACTTCAGCATTATCAGTTATTTCCCAAAAAACAGAAAAAGCTAACTTGTCAACCCCTGGAAACAGGGAGCAGAGCATACACAGCTCGTCTGGTAGCATATGGTAAGCTTTTTCTACTAAATAAATGGTTGTTGCTTTTTCTGCTACTTTCTCATCCAGCTCTGTGCTTTCAGTCAAAAAATGGGACACATCCGATATGTGTACGCCAATCTCATAATTTCCATTGTCAAGTTTTATACAAGACACAGCATCATCAATATCACGGCAATTTGATGGATCTATGCTGAAAATGCAGAGTTTTCGGCAGTCCTCTCTCAACTTTATTTCATCTTCTGGTATAACATAATCAAGTCTTGGGTACAAGAGACTATATTTCTGCCCGAATGGAGTTACATCCAAGTCATTTTGTGCCAAAATAGCTGTAGTTTCTGTCACCATATCTCCAGATTGGCCAATATTTTTTATTATTTTCCCATTAGCAAATCTTGAATCAAACCAGTCCATTATCTTGGCCAAAAACAAAGTATTTTCAAAGCTTTTAGCCTCTTTATAAAAATTATCAGGCCAACTTGTAAAGGGAATATTGAGGCGTGGTATCCTGTGATCGCGAGGCACAAATAAGGCCTTTTGTCTGTTTTTATCTGGCATTAGTTTTAATACTCCAATACATGTGCGGTTGTGCACTTTTTCTTTTAAATACACTACTCTTCCTCTCTTCTGTTTTTTGTCTGGTTTGGGTGTCATGTCATCAGTATTATTTTTAGCATCCTCATCATCATCATCATTTACATCTTCAAAACTTGTCTGAGTATCATTACCATCTTTTTCAGCATTTTTGCTGACATCATCCACGGGTACATCTCCAGATTCGTTCATTTCATTAACTGCATCATTTTTCTTGTTTTCTGCATCAGTCTCATCACTGCTGCTGTCTGTGATAATTTCTACAACCACAATGTCACCTTCCAAAGCTCTATTTCTATCTTTGATCCCCTCTATAAGAATGTCTTGCTCACCTCTATCCTTACTTGATACATAAGCATGTGTGAACTGTTTAGGATTGATCCTCACAACTCCTTCAATTAATTGTTTGCTCTTTAGGCCCACTTCCACTTCACTAAGAGGCATGTAAAGTCCGAACCTTTTATCACTATTTTGGTTGCTCTCTTTGCTGTTTGTTCTACTCTTGTGTTTGTTATCTGACTTTGGTGTGTGCCTGAAACTGGAGTTTGGAGTAATATTTCCCACGCTTTGCCTCTGTAGCTGGTGCTGTTGATATTGTTGGTAACTGTCAACCGAATATGATTTATTGAGCAGAGGGTGTTGCATGACATTTTGCAAATATCTTGGAGTACTAGGGTCTACCTGTCTCATGTCAGAGTGGTGAGCATTAAACATGGGTAGCTGAGCCAGAGGTGAGCTAGGAACACTTGCTGCATTATGGGGTTGCTGTTGATACATGTACTGAAAGTGAGGATGATAACTTAAATTCTCCAGGTAGTGTGATGGGCTCGCGAGATACATAGGGGCTATCTGTCTAGTAAACAATTCTTGAACCGAAGCATTACTTGGTGGCGCTGTCTGCGATTGCGGTGGTGTAACATTCTGTGGTGTAATTTGGAGCTTTTTTAGCCTTTCTTTCTTTTTCTTTGCATTCTTTTTCTTCGTAGTTTTTGGCGTAGTGTTTTCAGTTACCTTATCAGCAACTTGACTTAACATTTTCAGCACTTCATTGTTATTTTGGCTTGCGTTTGTAAACAATGGCTTGGAAGAAGTATCAGATACATTCTCCTCCTGGATCGGTTTAACGGTTGATTGCTGCAATGCTAAGTTTTTTGTGAGTTTGCAGAGCTCTTGGATGTTCCCACTTTGAGTAACTCCCGTTTCAAGTTGTGGAGTTGCAGTAGCACATGATGAAGATGCTGGTGGGGTTTTCATTTCTGCCTGGAAATCTGCTGAATGATCACTACTTGCCATGATTATACCAGGTTAAGTACTGTTTATTCACAAATAAAAAGAAAACTGTTAATTTTGGGTCAACATTACCAAAAAAAGTGCACGACACGTAGGTATTTTAAAAACTCCTATCAGACTGAAACTGAACTGTCATTCTAAATTAAATGTATGATATGACAGAAACGTAGTGGTTATATACTCTTTGATGACAGATAGAAAGGAAAGAGTATGGAAGGTTGAGGTAAGGAAATGAATCTTCATGTATCAAAAAGTGACCGTAAAAACAGTAAATAGGCGGCGACACCATACACTGAAGTACCTAGACCATACACCTAGTATTTTATATAGATGTGCACCCGTGCGACCGTGAGAGACAGAACATACGCAATGCGACAAAATTAAAAATACGTTTTAACATTCCTGACAACATACCAGAAACAACCTACGTAATTTGGTCGGGTTATTTGCTGCCCCTCCCCATTTAATCTCTACATTAATATACCTCTATGGTTCATGTCATAGAGTCTCCTATATATTACAATACTCTTTGGTCTCAGAGCCTACCTAGCGCCACCGGAGAGATAGGAACTATTATTTAAAGCTGAAAGCCTGAAAGCGGTCACTTTTGCCATGGAGACTGTATAAAGGAGCCAAAACTCTATGTATGAAAAGTGTCCATCAATAAACAGTAATTAGGCGGCGCCACCATACACCGAAATACTACCAAAAACAACCTACGTAATTTGGTCGGGTTATTTCTTGCCTTATATGGTTCATGTTATACTCATGTCCCAGAGCCTAACTAGCGCCACCGGAGAGATTAGGAACTATTATTTAAAGCTTAACGCGGTCACTTTTACAACAATTCTGCCATAAGAGATTGCGATCCTTTCTATACCATCCATAACTTTTGCAATAATGGGGTTGGCAACTGTCAAAGGTTTGCAGAGATGGCGCCATCATAGCTTGCCCCTTTTTCTATGAAATTTGGCTTAAAGGGCTGGCATCCAGGACATTAAAAAAACAAAAATTTGACACAATTCTAGGGATTGACAGGGCAAGCTATGCTGGCGCCATCTGCTATTTATTTCGACCGGCCAACCCCTTCTATACCATCCATAGAAAAGAGGGAAAGAGTGAACACAGAGTAGAAACGTTAATGATTAAGGTGCCTCCACACTCGTGCGCGAATCGCCGCGCAAAGCCGCGAACACGAGTGTGGAGTCTAGTTCGCTAATCAGCGAAATCGACTCCACATTCGCGTTCGCGGCTTCGCGCCGCGTAGTCTGGACTAGTCTGGAGTGAGCTTTACATTTATAAATCTAGAGGGACCTCCACACTCATGCGCGAATCACGGCGCGAAGCCGCGAATGCGAGTCTGGAGTCTACTTCGCTAATCAGCGAAATTGACTCCACACTCGCATTCGCGGCTTCGCGCCGCGTAGTCTGCAGCTGGCTTATGAATACAGTAGCGTAGTTATATATAGTTGGTCAAGTAAATCTTGTCAGTAAATAGAAACAAAAAAAACTACACTCATCCCCTTCTTCTGGGTGCCAGCACCAGTGCAAGACAAAGACACTATGACTCTCTCCGTCTACGCCCGAAATGAAACTTGACAAAGTATACTACTGAAACATAAAATTTGGTAGTCTGGCTAATGAAAGTAGAACCAGAAAAAACGCGGCAATTTCAAAAAATCGCAGACGGCTCTTTGATTACTAGGATTGGATAATTTTTATACTTTTTATGATTTCTAGAATATGAAAATTATAAGAAGTATAAAAGTTATGCAATTCTTGTAATCAAAGAGCCGCCTGCTACAATTTTTTTGAAATTGTCGCGTTTTTTCAGGTTCAACTTTCATTAACTTGACGCCAGACTAGTTGCTGATAAATAATAATATTTTTAGAATATTGCTTGCTAATTTTGTTACGTTCTTAAGAAAAATGTAATTGCACTGCGTGCACTGATAATTATTTACTATTATATAATAATAATATAATAAATATATAATATATAGTATTTTTCCGCGATTAAGTCCCGTGTTACTTTAAAATTATGAGTGAAAATCTTGTTAGTTTAAATCAATATACAATAGAAAAATCGTAATGCATTTTCTTTTATTAAGCCCGCTGCAGCCTACGAGTGTGGCCTTACGGAGCTTTATACTTAACGACGAACGTGTAGTACAAAGTATATAACCACTACGTTGTGTAGTGCGACTTTTAAGTTGCTTTTAACCCTTAAATGCATGATTTTTTGTATAACTTTTTAATAAATTGAAATAGATGTGTCATGTTGTATAGATTGAGGGAATAATATTTTGGATAGCTGCATATTGAGCCACGGACCATCAAATATACGATGCATATATACATCATTATGCATTTAAGGGTTAAGTTCCCTCAATGCTCAACACTCATGCGCGAGTCTGGAGCGATTTAGAGCCTACACTGATTGTGCAGAAACCATATAAATTAGTGATAATCACACAATTGTTAATAAAAATGTTCCGTAAATTCATAGAGTATTAAGCCGTTGCTTACCAAATTTAATAGAAAAAATAATTATATTTACACATATCAGTTAAATTCACATAAACTGATATTGAACCCCAAATAAGTGTTAAACAGTATTCGCAAAACGTTAATTCCGAATGTAATCTAAATAACATTCTGTCAATGTCAATTGGACATCAACGTCAAAACTCAAAATTGGCGAGGCCGAGGCAAAAAACAGGTGGAATTAATTCAGAGTATTTGTATTATTACATTTATTACTTGATTGTGTTATAAATAAAATACTTATGAGGTTAAAGTTGCAAAATTTATTACCGTATTTATTTAAATAAAAATATTATTGTAACGAGAACAGCAAAGTACAAAATGAAGCTTATAACCCACAACATGTTAACGTCGAAATGCTTGAAAGGTGTTACAACCGGCTATCCACTTGCTATAAGCGCTACAGATGTTAAGATTACAGAAGTTGATTTTAATCCGGAATTCGTGTCGCGTGTATTACCAAAATTGGATTGGCAAGTGTTATGGAATGCAGCTGATAGTATAGGACACAGTGAAGGATTACCTAAAACACTAGAAAATACAGAAGGAGACCAAGAGTTTTTAAAGAAAGCTCATCGAGTTTTACTAGAAATTGAAGTGGAAGAAGGTCACCTCACTTGCCCGGAATCAGGCAGACAGTTCCCAATCACAAAAGGTATCCCTAACATGCTGCTAACAGAAGCTGAAGTACAATAAAAAAGTGATTATAAATATGTGTTTCTTTATCCTACCCTTTTTAATGATCCAATAGGCCTAGCATATGATTGGCGCGACAGTTACTTGCCGCGAGATAGACTAACCATTTTTTAATAATTATTGTATGAATTAAAGGGGGACGGGTAGTCTATCTGTCGCGCCAATCATGTGCTAGCCCGGCTGGTGCAGCATAATTCTGAATATGAATTGTGTACCAGTCCTCTATTTGAACCCTTAGCCACTGACATATGTGTGGCACTTTGCCATAGCTTTTATGATGTTTTGTTAACATTTATTTGTTTACCAAAGATACATGTCAGTGGTTAAGGGTTAAAACATTTTTAGAATAGTATAGTTCCATTTAAAATCTGAAAAATACTGAATTAGAATTAATATTTATTCATCTTTTCAAGAAACAGACAGCACAAGCAAGTTTTGAACGAACCTGACACATAAATATATAACTTAAATTAGGGGTTCATAAAAGTTCAAGAAGATTTTACATTATTGAGAGAGCCACTACATTTTACAAGCTTTTATTTCACTTTCCTTAGAATGTTAGTGCGGGTCAAATCTTGAAAGCTATATTTGACCCGCTTCCTGATTTCTGACAGAGCTGAAATTTTGTATACATATGTAAATATGATGACATGGAGCTGATCTAATGAAGGAAAGAGGTGGCCATGGGAACTCTGTGATAAGCCAACACAATCTAATTGTGTTTGGGGTTTTAAGAATTGTCTTGCTTGATAGTATTAGTTGCCTTGCCTGTGAAAAGAAGTCAGCTTATACCAAAAATGATATTATTGCCGAACATTATTTTTCTGTCAGGATGAACATCTTACTTAAACAATTTTTTATGTATTTATTCCACATTTATTCCAATCTTGTTAATTACTATGTATGTTACCAAGTGTTAATTTAGGTCCTGGGTCTTTGAGAAAGTTTGAAAATTGGAAATTGGCATGCACTTAACTCATCATCATAATAAAGAAGTGAAAACAATTAACCTAGTGCTTATTTCCTCTCCCCCACTTTTGATTCACAATTATTACATAGCTCATCATTGTCTTTTAGAAAAAGTTGTTCACAATAAAACTGCTTTTCAGTTTTTTACCATAGTGCTAATTAATACCTTTTTACTTTTCTCCTTGCACCATATTTACATCTCTGTTTGGCCCAATGGTTGACTAGTCGAGAATCCCTTTAAGCATTAAGTCCGCCATTTGTACATTATTTTTATGTTTTATGCAATAAAGTTTAAGTAAATAAAAATAAAAATGCTTCATTATTTCATTATGTTATTTACAATGGTTGTCTGAAGAATGTTACAGAGACATAGTTTTTAAATTATGGGTGGCGCTTTGTTTATAACAGATATAAATTTGATGTACTGTTGAACCTACTATGTTCTTTTGAAATAAACATGCGAGTTTCTGTTACAAATAAATAAAACAGTATACCTATAACAAATCATTTATTTATTTAGGAAAACAATAAATAACTCCATGATTACTAAGATGTTCTCATTAAATTATCGTCTCAAAACATTACACATTTTCTATGGTGGTATAGCACTATTTTATAGTTCGTCGACGTACGGAGTGAAGGCCAGGTTTCCGACGGAGGCCATCGCGAGTGGGCTCTTAGCGGCAGCCGCAACAGCCTGAAACGGAAAACAGAAATTGTTAACCCTATGAATGCGAAGAATTCATAAAGCATCCGAAGCATCGCCATCGCCATCGCCACTGACGCTCACGACCTCTTTGTCCTGCAAAAGAAATGTATACGAATCCTGGCAAATATACGGATCCCAAATAGTTGCCGTCCCTTTTTCAGACAATATGAGCTACTTACACTTCCGGCAATATACATAATGGAGGCCGTTATCTTCGCTAGAAAAAACCCCGATCTATTTGAAGCTAAACTGGATACGTACAAAACTAGAAGCCAGTATAGAAACAAACTAAAAATACCTAACTCAAAATTAGCCATCTATAGAAACGGGCCCCATTTTATGTGTATCCAAGTAGTAAACAAAATACCCGATGAGATCAAGTTGGAACCAAATGACAAACAGTTTCACAAAAAATTAAAAACTTTTCTCATACAGAAATGTTACTACTCAGTGGAGGAACTTTTAAATGAGGAAACCTAGTCGCTGTAAGAGAAAGTAACTATTAAGCATAGCAATTAAGCAAATATTGACATTGAATTTATTATTGTAATTATTTATACCCCATACATATACAAAAATGTCTCTAACCAATTATTAATAATAGCATGCATGGCCTGTAAATGAAATTTAAATGTAATTTAGTAATAAGCTAGATATAAGACAATTTGTGTGCCCTGACAGGGTGTCATGGAAGCTTCCTGTATAACTTCAATAACATCTCATGTACATGACTTTACAAATAAACATCTTATCTTATCTTATCTTATTTGTTGTACGGGGCGTCAACTTCTTTCACAGAAATTTGTTTAATAGAATGTAATGATTCGCAGAATTTTCATTTCATAGAAACTTCTTTTTTCAAAAACCGTTCTTTTTAGGTACAGCTAAAAGGTAATTGTGTAGAACCCATTAGGTCTAACAGATAAGTAGGTTAGGTTAGGTTGAAACTGCAAACCTTTATAAAAAAATATGTTTTCTATGAAATGAATATTCTGCGAAATATTACATTCTATGAAACAAGGTACAACCGTTGTACGGTCACAGACTTTAATTGTTGATCCACCTAAGGTTCAAGCTAAATTGGTTGTCAATATTAACGGTATGAAATGTCCAATGTAAAGTAAACCCTTAATGGGTCAACAATTAAAGTCCGTGACTGTACCTATTAGCACAATCTACGCTTATAGTCTGTGCGGAAAGAGAACAGTCGTGTAATGTAAGGGAACCCATACATTCTATGACTTCTCTTTCCGCACAGATTCTAGGCGTTATGGCGTACGCTGACAATGAGGGCTACCGTTTTTGTGGTCACCAGTTGGCGCCACTGTAGATGTAGGTCCAGAAAACCAGATCTTAAAAATTCTTCTATGCTTATTTTTATAAAATCAATACGTTCTAATCACGTTTCACACAAAGTTATTTTAGCGTCTAAATGTGCAATTTTTTTCAACCTGTTTAATTTTTCATATATTTTATTTGGCACTTTTTATAAACCACTAACATTTATTGAGCTATATCTATTGTTTACCATGATTAATCAAAGATGGACAAAGATTTATCACAATTATGAATAAGGAGTGAAAATTCCCGATAAAAAAGCTTGAAACCCCCAAAACTTCTATGCATTTGACATTTTGAAAGACCTCCATCAACACTAGCGCCCCTAGCGGCGAAATTAAACGCGGTAGCCCTCATTACATAAGATGGCGTGCGAGTCACATTTTTAAATGATGATGATGATGATTCTCCTGACCGATTTTGGCCACAGCAACAGTGTGATCTAGAGTACATGGTTGATAGCACACCATCTACGTAGTTACCTATAGCAAATTGGGTTAGGCGGCTGAGCTCTCTTGCTTTCTGTCGAGTTCACTGCGACATTCAATCTTAAAATCTTGCATATGAGACCTGTATGACCTGTAGGTACTTATGTATATACATATACCTAATTACCTATGTTGGACAAATAAATAATTTAGATTTTTAAATTGACTCCATCATGAGGTGCCGCAATTCAGGCCGCTTCGCTGCCTTCCGCTCCCCGTCAGAAGGGGTTATTCCCACTAGTTACCACCAAGTTCTTACCAGTTTTAGTGGTAACTACTGGGAAAAAAAATCCCACCTTTTACCAGTGGTAACTACGGGAAAAATAATTCCCAGTAGTTACCAACAACTCGGTCTAGTAGTAAGTACTGTTTTTTTTTCCAGTAGTTACCAGTGGTAAAACGCGGGAAAAAAATTCCCAGTAGTTACCACTGGTAACTAGTGGGAATAACCCGTCAGAAGTCTCTATTTAACAAAATAAATATGAATGACAAATGAAATGACACTCCATGGAGTATCGCAACAGATAACTAGAGCCAGATGCTGCGCCATATACCTATGCGCAGTTGCGCAGTGCAGTACTTCAGCTAGTGACAGAGGTGCTTGGCTAAAACAGCAAATAAACATAACACTTGACATTACCTGTGAAACATCGGAAGCCGTAACTTGGTCAACAGCGCCAGCCAGCTCGGCGGGGTTCCTGGCCGAGCCGGTGTGCAGGCCCTGCGCGGCGATGGTCTCGGCCAGGCCGGTGCCGTCGTCCGCCTCGCTCAGCAGCTGCACCTTCAGCTGGGCCTTGGCGGCCTTCACCGCGTCGGCGGATACCGGCGAGCGGATAGCTGTGGCTACTGCTTTGATGGCCTGAAACGTTTTTCTTGGTAATTGAATACTTTTCATGTATGGGCTCCCAACTCAACTATAATATTCATTTCGAAATGTTTTAGTCAACTATAATGAAATTGACCAATCAAAGCTCGCCGCGGTCAAGAGGACGAAACGAAACGATAGCTCAAATTATTTATTTATTTTAGGTTGTATAGTAGAAACAATTGCTTGAAAAGTCAGAAACGCGCATGTGACACCCTTAATATAGCAACATCCATAGACTACGAAAACCGCTTACCGTTTCTTGTTAGTCTCCATAGGCTACCTACGGTGGCCAAAAATCAAGAAAATACTACTGTCTAAAAATTTAATTTAGCAAGGAGCTAGTACCAGGGCCTCATGAGAGTCATGAGTTACGGGAAGGTGTGTCGTTGACCAACCCGCCGGGCGGCCGGGGCGCGTACTAGTATGAAGGTATCGCGGCTGCTCGCGTATCTTAGCTGTATACTTTTGGTTTGTTTACCTATATAGAAAGGTTTGCTAGTAGCTGTAGTAGTTTGGTTTGGTGGTGGTGATTCTACTATATTGTTGTTGACTTGTAGAAAAGGTTTCATGTTTTATACACGGGATGCCCAATAGATATCGATGTAGCCCTGGTCAACGGATCGAGCTCAGTAGCGCCGAGTTCATTCAAAAATAAAAATGCGCATTTTTAGAAGCAATTTTCATATTTTTAGCTTTTGTGCATAAATTGTTAAAAAATTTTAAAGTGCGTTTTAGACCTATGTTAGTGATTTTTTTTTGTCAAGCAAAAGTAAAAAAATCAGGATTCGAATAGCTGAAGTCCCTAGAGGAAATCCTCAAGATTTATAATTGAATTTTTGGCAACCGTATTGTTATCTAAAAAAGTGTTACGATTTTTTTTAAACTCCGCTCGGAACCTACGGCACTTTAATATAAAGATCGCTGGCGCTTCGACTGGCGACCGGGAACCAGGGCTTGTTGTTACCTGTGCGGCCTCGTCCTTAGGCACGGACAGCACGGCGCCGAAGAGCCCGTTGTCGGAGTACGCCACGTTGAACCCGGCCGCCGCGAACGGCCCGATGTTGCCGATAGCCCTCGCGAGCACAGAGTTGTCTGCGCCCCACTTGGTGACCGGACCGTTGCCCAAGGCTGAAACCAAATTATATGAACGTATGTAGCATATAAAGCCTAAAAAATCGCGCCAAAAGTATTTCATTTGGAGAATGGTAGACGGCCACGACTTTGCGCGACTGACGACGGCGGCGGCGATAACCATAGGTTGGAGCGGAACACAGCGATCGATTTCGATCCCACCTTTTCTGTAGTCATCTTGTACCATACGTATTCTGGCAAATTAAGAAATTCTATTCTATTCCTATGATTGTCGCCGCCGCCGTCGCGAATCGCGCAGTCGTGACCGAGCCGTAAGGGACACGTAATAACATTCGCTACGATTACAAGCTTTATGTCTATTTATCATGCGCGAATGACAGCAAAATGACATCATTTTGAAATCAAAATGTATGTTCGAATTGGCCTCAAGGTCATTAGAGTCTCTAAAATTCCTGAAAGTTGATTGTTGAAACTTGATTTACCTTTGGCAGCGACGGCGAGGGCGAGAGACTGCGGGGTGCCGGCCTGGGCGCCCTGCAGCCCGAGGGCTACGTGCACGAGGTCACCGCCGGTCTCCTTCCTGATACCAACGAATGTTATTAGGAAGACTCTTGTACCAGTTTAATTTGAAGTGAACAGGAAAGACAGAAGTACAGGTCAATGAGGGCTAACGCGTATGAATTCGCCGCTAGGGGCGCTAGTGTAGATGGTGGTCTTTTCCATAGTTCGAAATGTCACTTGTCACTTCAATGACTGACAGCTGTTCTTTAGTCTTTTGGACCACCATCAACAGAGGCGCCAACTGGTGAGCAAAAAAACGATAGCCCTCATTCACAAGAGCTGGCATGAATGAGCAAATTAGTGTGAATAACATTAACCAATAAAATGGCGGCTCTGACTATACTGATATAGATGTCACTCATACAATGAAAGTTTCGTTTATTCTATTCGTGCCAGCTTTGCCAGTTTCGTGAAACGACCTGTACATAAATATGCAATTATGGATTAATAAATTTTTTCTCGTCCCACATGAAAGAGGTGGGACGAGAAAAAATACAAATGGAAATTCAAACTTACCTCAGTTCTCCGCCAAAGTACTTGCCAGCTTCGCCTTTAGCGTCCGAGGAGGAGTTCAGCTTCAGAGCCTGAGCGATCATTGTGGCAGTTTCCTGAAACAATACAATTGTTTAAGCCAAAAGAAAAAAGTTGTTTAGCGGTAATATATAAATAAAATATTGAATAAGAATGATTTATTGAAATTGCGTTGCAATAAATAAAATGCCACCCACGGCAGACCACGTGTCTCATCATCTTCAGGTATAGTGATATTTATTATTTGATAAAAGATTATAAGTTGGACATTCAAGATCTCTAATAGCTTATTACTACCAGTCGTTATACCATGTAGTGATAACAAAACGTATAATAGTGACATAAATAAAACAATCGCTGATGTAATAAACTGGTTGCATAGGAATAATCTTAAAGTAAATATATCAAAAACCACGTTTGTCCAGTTTATAAATAGAAATGGCAAAAAACAACAACTGACTGTAACATTCGCAGATCAGGTGATAACGGAATCAAGTCAGACAATTTTTTTAGGCATCTGTTTAGATGACAAATGTTCTTGGGGCGAGCATATTAATAAATTATGTAATAAAATTAACACGTTTGCTTATGCTCTTTGGAAATTGGCTAAGATTAGCACCAAACAGTCCGCTATACAGGCTTATCATGGTTATGTTTGCTCACTGCTCAGATACGGCGTTCTCCTCTGGGGAAATTCAAGCCATGCAAGACGCGCACTTTTAGCACAAAAACAGTGCATCAGGGCGATTTGCAACGTAGATGTCTTAACATCTTGTAGGCCGCTATTCATAAACCTGAATTTATTAACTGTGCCAGGTATCTATATATATGAAGTTTGTTTATTCGTTAAGGCCCACCCAGAACTCTACAAAACATTTAAAGATATATGCAACTTTCCTACAAGGTACCCAGATCGTCTCGCTGGCCCTGGCCGTAAGACACAATTGTACAGCAATAACGCATACTGTAAGTCCATTGACATTTTTAATCGCCTGCATGATGATATTAAAGATCTGCCTATTAGTTTATTTAAGCGTAAACTTAAGAACTGGCTCATTCAAGAATGTTTTTACTCTGTTGAAGAATATTTCGATTACTTTAGACATCAAACTTGAGATTTTATTATATAATTAGTTATTGAATCTGTATTGTAGTTATGACATATTGGTAATATAATTGTAATTTTGACATTTTAGTAATACGCTAGATTTAAGAGCACTAGAATATTAGTTGTAAGTACTCTAAATGCGTACCGTTGCATGCTTTCTTTTAATATTTAGGTACTTTAAATTTTGCATGCCTGTTTCTGGTGGAATGTGTGTGACCACGATATATTTTTTATAACATCTCTTGTACCACATTTTTAAGCAAAATAAAAAATATTCTATTCTATTCTATTCTACCGTGTTTTGCCATCAACCTAACAATTGCTTTGTTTTCTTAAGTATCCACCCTGTTAAGTCGATCAGACAAAACTAAAAACAAAACACTATAAATGGAGAGTAGCTCGATCTACTCTCTAAACCCCCGCCCCGATTCGAATTACCTCGCCCCGCGACAGCAGATTGACGACCTTTTGCCGACCGCTCAGTACTGTTTTTAAGCAACTTACTTTTTTATGTATAGCGTGCCCGCCCTGTGGCATAGTGCTGCAGGGACTCGGAAGAGATCTTGCCGATCTTCTTTGGCGAGATGAACAGCGAGTTGCCCAAGCCTATGCGGAACGCTGCCTTGCCAAGATGTTAGCATGCCTAACGCTCTATCTTCTAGTTGAGGTGATCCCTCTAAAGTTGTAGCCTATAAACCGTTAGACCTACCTTGTTCTCGCCGACGACGGCCACAGCGCAGCGCGCCGGGGTGAGGGTAGAGGCGACATAGTGCTGCAGAGACTCGGAAGAGGTCTTGCCGATCTTCTTGGGCGAGATGAACAGCGAGTTGCCTAGGCCTCTGCGGAACGCTGCCTTGTGGAGAAGGTCTACGGCGCGCACCTTTCATATAAAAATATATAATATAACACTTTAAAATATATACCTACTTTTAATTGTACTGTTTTTACTTTGGGTGTTTTACCCTACATTAGAGAATGTTTTGCGCTGTCTACTATTCAATATAAAATACAGCATAGCAACATAAATTACGCCATGTCGAACCAAAACAAAGACACAGCCTTAAAATCCTTTTCACAAATCTGTTCAGAACATTTTCAATCTCGTGAACATACCTTTATTGTGGCAGTAATATAACTAACTTTGGTATATATATATTCCTAATTAAGGCTTAGACCGCACTTAGACGAAAATTATAGGTAATTACCTGAGGCGCGAGGGCAACAATATCGTATTTCAGGCGGGGCACGTTGTCGCTGAGCTCCCACGGCCTGAACTCCTGGCTGGAGATCAGGTTGTTCAGGCACTCCAGAGCCGGACTCAAGTTATCCTTTGTCGTCTAGAGATAAAATAATACATTAATAGGGCCTAACAGCGTGTTTTTCATTCCACCACGGAGCAGTTTGTTTGCATTCGTAGCGATACATCGACAGCGAGTTAAGAGTGGCGAAATTCGGCCGAGCTTGCCGGGGAAGCTCGCCCGAATTTCACCTTCCCATACAAACAGAGTTTCGTTCTCATTTTATAACTACATATTATTGTTTATAAACATTTTTTTGAATTTTTTTATAGTACCTATACACAATTACACAAGTGTATGCTTTCTGATAATATTTGCAAAGTAATTGTGCATTAATTAGCTAACACACCTAAATGCAGAAATTATTATTCAACAGGATACACTTGTCCATTTTAGGGTTCCGTACCCAAAGGGTAAAAACGGTACGAAACCCTCGGTGGGCGAGTCCGACTCGCACTTGCCAGTTTTTTAGATTGGAGTGTAGAACAATAAAAAAATTAAATTGAAAAACATACCGTTACTAAAGGAAAAACGCATATAACCGATTTTCAAAACCGAAGTGATCCTATAAGTGCTTTGTAAACAAAGTTTTGCATGAAGCACTAAAAATGATAAAGGTTGTGAAAGCTGTGAAGACACTAGCTCAAATCTAGCCTAGACACCCGATATAGGTAATTGTCATCCTTTGAATTTTTTTGGTATTTGACGTCTATTTCCAATTTAAAAATCTTCCTCACCTCAAGTGTGTAATAGATGAACTCGCGGTCACCGGAGCAAGTGACAGAGGCTCCATGCTGGGCCAGTTTACGAGCAAGGATGAAGCCACTGGCACACCCAGTGCTCTGTCCAGCCGCTGTGCGCAGGACATGGGTCAGACCGAGCTCAGTTGGAGCCTCAAATCGGGAGCCAGCCCTATAACATTATCAACTTGTTCATTTACAATCAACATCAATATTTTAAATTTTTTTGAGGTCAGTAACAAGACAATAAAAAAAAATCTGACTTATCTGCAGGGAAAAGTAAAGTTTTATGATGACAGCAAACAAAAAGGCACAAAAGTATTGATTTTCAAGCATATGGTAAGGCTGCTTTTCCACTAGAGCTAAGCCAAGCTATGTTTTCTTACAAGTAACACTTAGCCGCTTATGAATAGTAGTAGTAAAACGCCTGTTCTATGTTTAATTTTGTACAATACAAAAATAAACATAGAACAGGAAAAACACATATCATTTGTACAAAGGCGAACTTATCCCTTTCAGTTAACCTTTGAAGTGTGAAGTAGCTTTAGAATGTGAAATGGGACTTTATTACATGCACTTAGTTTTGTTATTTGGCCCAACATATTCATTTCAAACATCAGGCTAAATAATAAAATTAAGTGCAAGTAATTAAGTTTAGTTTTACATTTAAATTACACATAATAATTGTATTAGTTATAAATAAATAAAAGATGTTTATTAAAAAAGTTTGAACATAGGTACATAATAAAAGTACACAATAATGCTTACAAACTAATTGAAAGGGAAAGTTTACATTAATATAGCTTAGTTTAAGCAATCTAAGAGTTTATTTATTTATTTATATAGCCCTATGTTCTGAACATGTTTGATTTTGTAATAGTAAATTAGTTTTGAAGGTTTATATGAAGTCTATTAGTTCAGTGTACCTGTCAGCAAAGGTCCTTCCAGTATTTCCTCTCTTTTGCCACCCTTGTGGCGTCTCCTCTAGTTGCCACTGTCGACGTCATCTAACAGATGGCGTTAGGGAGCTAGAACGCAATTAGCTAGAAACCTACATCGCGCTTACGAAGTTTCAAATGTCACTAACTATATAATACTCCTTCTGACTAACTCTCAGTGGACTTCGGTCCCCAGGCATAACACCCGCCTGGAGAGAGTACTCTCTAGTGGCCCTCTCTCTACACCTACTACATTGGTGACCTTCCGACATTGGACAGCTATGAAGACCTCAAGATCCTGATGACGCCGCCTCGCAGCAAAAAAAAACAGTTTCCTCTCTGTGTGCCACCTTGCATGCCACTGTACAGTTCTGTACATATGTATTATATCCTGTAAATATCTTGTAAATATTCATGCCTGGCACACAACTTCTCTCACTCTCTCTCTCTCCGCTCGCCGCTCTGGCTCTGAGCAACTGCGCTCGTCACACTGGCTCTGAGCAGCTCTGCTCGCCTGTGACTCTGAGCATCTTCGCTCGCCACACTGGCTCGAGCACACACCTGGTTTCGCTGCACGCTTCATACGTCGTCGCTGACCCCTCCGCTCAAAGGGGGGCTGATGTGGCGTCTCCTCTAGTTGCCACTGTCGACGTCATCTAACAGATGGCGTTAGGGAGCTAGAACGCAATTAGCTAGAAACCTACATCGCGCTTACGAAGTTTCAAATGTCACTAACTATATAATACTCCTTCTGACTAACTCTCAGTGGACTTCGGTCCCCAGGCATAACACCCGCCTGGAGAGAGTACTCTCTATTGGCCCTCTCTAAATCTACCACACCCTTGTCCAGAGTGGTCCCACTGTACATATCATTTCGTCTTCCCATCGTGTTAATTAAGGGACTTGGGATCTTGCGCCTTGCCTTGGATCAAGATCCCAATTGGAATTTCCTAACATTTCTCAAGTTAACCATGACCACCTAGAACTTGATTTATATTTTTACAAAGTCAGAAAAATATCGTCATAGTAAAATCCTTACTTGAAGGCTACAGTCACCCTGGTGACTGGAGACCCGTTGTCCAAAGCAGCAACGAATGTGTTGTTCTGGGTCGTGCCAAACTGTAGGGTAGCAGCCTGCTGCCTCACGGCAGCCTGAGCGGCCTGAGCGTATCCTCTCGCCTGAAATACATTTATGTATTATTTCCACTCGTATCTATCTAAAATAATCATAGGTAAATCCTTTACATAACAGGCATTTGACAGCTAGGTACTGAGGTGAACATTATAGGTTTGAAGTTCTATCGTAACTCATAATCGAATGGTGATATTTACCCCAGCGTGACGAATTATAGAGTTTTTCAGTGCGTTTGATGCCATTTTGCCAAAATTTTAAGGTTTTCGGGCACTCACACTGGCAGTGGAACGACCACCAAATCGATCGAAAAATACGATTTTTAATTATTTGACAGTTTCTGTCAAATGTCTTCTTTGAATTCGTAGATTTTAAGCAAGCTGATTATTAAAGCCGAGTGTGGAGCAAAGAGTAGTATAATATATATAATTTATATATACTATTAATACTATATATTATATAGTATAATATAATATATAGTATAATATATGGTGTAGAGTGTGCGTCGCAGATCTAGGAAATCGAATCCACGCCACAGAATAAGTAATAAGGGCCCTCACACTCATGCTCGAATCACGGCGCAAAGCCGCGAACGCATGTGGAGTCGATTTCGCCTCGCGCCCCATGAGGGGCCTCGCGCGAGTCCCCATCGGGCACAGTGAAAGAAAAGGGCCGCGCAGATACGATTTCGCCCACGGCTAGATTAGTTCACGCTACGCCACTGCCGAACGGGATAGTCTTATGTATCTTTCAGTAGGAGTAGCAGAGAAAGCGCTGTTATTGTTTGTCCTTGCCACAGTCTCACATTTTTTTATTCCCCACCGTAAATTTGAATGGTTTATGGTGGGCTACAAATCTTCTCGACCAATCATATTGTCGCATTGCGTATGTTTTGTCCCTCACGGGTGCACGCGTATAGCTGATCTATGTAAACTATGTAATGCTACGTCTATGGAAAGGACACTTCCTACCATGGAGATTATATAAAGGAGCCAAATCTCTATGTATGAAAAGTGTCCATCAAAAAACAATAATTAGGCGGCGCCACCATACACCGAAATACTACCAAAAACAACCTACGTAATTTGGTCGGGTTATTTGTTGCCTTCATGTTATACTCATGTCTCAGAGCCTAACTAGCGCCACCGGAGAGATTAATAACTATTATTTAAAGCTGAAAGCGGTCACTTTTGCAGCAATTCTGCCATAATAGATTGGCATCCTTTCTATACCATCCATACTTCCTACCTGAGCTTCTTACAAACGCGAAGTTTGAGAGCGATTCAGGGTTGAATCATGCTGTCCCTTTCTAATGTATGGCACTATCTCTTTCGGATATTTAGGTTGTCTTATCTGTGGTCGTGCACGCAAAGGAACGTCAAGTTGTGCCAACTTGCCTCAGGTTGTCTTTTATAATGCCACTGAATGTGTTTTAAAAAGTAGCTTAAATAGCATTATTGACATACCACGTGATCGTTTCGCTCGGTCACTGACATTTCACTACACATTTCACACACTTGACAGTTTTGTTTACCGCCAATTTTGCTGTTTTAGTTGTTGACGACGTTGACGTTGTTGTTGTTAGAAAAATATTAATTTATTTTATGTGATGACGGAAAGAAAACGACACCGATAATTGTGTACGTGTTAATTACTTGATTCTACTCGTATATTCTGTAATAACTAGGTAACACACTGACACTGGTCTAAGCTTAGCTGGAACCGTTTTCATTTGTTTAATATGCGTGGGTTATTTGATATTGCACTAGTTTTAAAGTTGTGGGAAATTTTGCTGCACTGGATATACTTAAAGGGCTAATACGAAGAATATTTTACCATTTCCCAGTTGCTTTCGTGTCGTACATTTCAAAATATCAGTGTTCTCGTTTTAATCTTTTTGTGTTACCTACCTATACCTAACCTAATACAGTTTTATCTTGCAATGGCTGCTAATTTTGATCTCATCTTATTAGATGTTAGTTTAGGCACAACGTAAGTCCTAGTATAAATAATTTCAGAGCACATATTTGTAGCTACTAAAAAAAATATGCCTGCTTTGGCAAAAACAGTTACTAATGTGTTTATATCAAGATGATTCCTAGCCATGATTTTATTGACTTCACTATGACTTAATTGATAAGTGTTCTGTGTGGATTTGGATGCTTCAGTTTGTAATGTATGCTTTTTTGGGCCACTTTAATATTGTTTCCTGCAAATTTTTATAATTCAGATTAAAGTTAAAGATTTATGAAGTATTTAGAAACCAATTCACCTTTATTACTCCATAATCTCACACTTTTTAAAAACAAATATGACCTATAGTCTAATCATTAAACCTCATATTTATCTGGTACTCTTAGAGTGAATAATAATAATAATGGGCAGCTTGTGGCGAGCTGTTGGGGAGTAACGACCCCACGGACCCGAGTGCTCCCGAGAGTCGGTCAGGGTCTCCGTCTCCGGCGTGTCTTCGTCAGTCGGAGTGGACCCCAAGGGGACCCGCAGGACTCTCAGCTCTGGCTTGCCTTCATTGGCTGTCCAGAGAGGAGTCGCTAGAGCTATATGCTCCAGGGGTGGAAGTGAAAGATGCATAAGACGCGAGTTGGCACAGTGGCTGGTAACAGCCACTGAGTAGAAAGCGGCGCACACCTCTCGACACCCCTGAGCCGCTCACACCGGTGTTGCTCCTGGTCGTCTTCACGACGGCAGTTTCAGGGGCCCATCTAGTCAGCGGCAAGTCACCACCTGCCTCGATAACGTGTTTTAACATTGTTATGGCAGGTGTCCGGAGTTCTTTACAATAGCCCAGTCTCATTGTCCACCCAAACTTCAATCCATAGACCGGTATACTGTTCACTTTTTCTGCAATAGTCCCAATGCCTGCTGCGACCGGTTCATGGGTGTCTATTGTTGCGCCTGTGAACGGGTTCCAGCAGGCGTTCTACATGACATTAAAGCTCTCCAAGGGGCCTCCACGTGTTGGATCTATATCCCCACGCAAGCCTATCAAAAGACCGGGATTTATAGGCCCGTGATATCGAAGGAGATACAAATAATAATAATAATAATAATTCTACATGACATTAAAGCTCTCCAAGGGGCCTCTACGTGTTGGATCTATATCCCCACGCAAGCCTATCAAAAGACCGGGATTTATAGGCCCGTGAAATCCAGAAGGAGATACAAATATTAATAATAAGCCCCCAGGGCAGCTTGTGGCGAGCTGAATGGGAAGTGACGTCCCTTGGGTCCCATACCCCCGAGAGTCGGTCAGGCCCCTCCCTCCGGCTTGCCTTCATTGGCCGGCTGGAGTGAACACTGAGCAGGGGCCGCAGGACTCTCACCTCTGGCTTGCCTTTACCGGCCGTCCAGAGTGGGGTGTCAGAGCTATATGCTCGCAGAGTGGAAGTGAAATATGCATAAGACGCGAGTTGGCACAGTGGCTGTGAGTGTTTACAGCCACTGGGTAGAAAGCGGTGCACACTTCTCCACACCCTGAGCCACTCACGCGATGTTGTCCCCTTGTCGCTCCGTGCGAGCGGCCGTTTTCGGGGACCCATATTGTGAGTTGGCGAGTCACCACCTGTCCATTTTTTTCGTGTTTTTAAACATAGATTGGGGCAGGTGCCATAGTATTTCCATAGACCCGGTAACCAGTACACTAACATCTCAACACAATAGTCTAGTTTATTTTGTTTCTTATCATTGCAATAGTCCTGCACTAACCGGGGCTTGTCCTTGGGTGCACTACTATAGTGCATACAGGGATAATCATCGGTTGGTGTCACATCACCTTTTAGAGTAAATTGTCTTTTTACAAGGGGCCTCTGCGTGTTGGCTTCGGCCCCACGCACGCCTTCCAAATGTCCGGGACCCCATGGTCCCGAGATTATGTAAAGGACGAACATAATAATAATAATAATATAATATAATAATATAATAATATTGTTTATTTCAAGTTTTAAACTCATACAGTAAAATAAAATAAGGTAACATAAAACTGAATGTGAATGTAAATACATTATAAGTTTTAATAAAAATAGACTGAAAATATTTGATTTTATGTCAATAATTAGGAAATTTGGCTATAATGTGCTTCTTTAAAAAAAAAAATATTTTCCTAAATTATGTTTGTTTTTTTTTCTGAAAAAATTGAAATCTACTTGGTATCACTAGATTGCATCAGATTGATGATTTGGCAAACTTATGTGAGCTATGGATGCAGCAATTTTGTGGTGACTACAAGTATTTTTAAATGTAATTTTGTAATAAGTATTCCAAATTTAGTTACTTAATCCCAAACTTAATCATGTAGTTGCTTAAGAGGGAAGAATTGATTTGCAATCCTAGGTACTTTATCGATGAAATTTCCACTTCGGGAGAAAACGGTTTCCACTAACTAAATCTTAACAAATCACTTTGATTTTGATCGCTTCAGCATAATATAATTTAGGTTTATAGGTTTCGCTTAAAAAAAAATCTAAGTTTTTATTTATTTCTGTATTGCAAATTTTGAAACAGGAAAACCTATAAACCTATTGTTTCATTGTGTCAATAACATACAAAAAAATCATGGGAATTAGAAAATATTTAGTAGTGGAAAAACATTTTCTTTTTTTCTTTTATATTGCCATTAAGTTATAATTCAAAACTAGAATTTACTTAGCTTTTTACAATATTTTGATCCACAACTAATTTTAAGAATATACAATACCTCCCATTTTCTGCCGAATCATTAGTCTAATTACTCTGCGTCAGATATAATTTTTGTTTTAATTTTAATGGATAATATGAGATTTTTATCCCTACTAATATTAAATATAAAAAAAAATAATGTTCTTAAAACTATATTGACATATCAAATGAAAGAACTTATAAAAATTTCAAATATATTATTTTTATAATTTTAGGATAAAATCACCAATCTTTATCTCCAATGGGTCTAAAATTTCGAAAGTAATACACAAAATAGTTCTTGACCTATAGATGACGGGAAAACTTATTAGAACTGTGCAGTCAAGCGTGAGTCGGACTTAATTACGACCCCTACGGATTTTTTAAAGATTTCACTCACGTTTTACATAAAAAAATACATTGCCTAAACTCGCACTTGGCCGGTTTTTTATATGTACCTACACCTCTCCATTTGATTTAGTGTAAAACTGTATTCTATTTATTCTATTTGCAGATTAAGTAATGTCCACTGTGCTTAAGCCAATTATCGGAGATTGGGAACTGCAAGAAAAACCAAGTAATAGAATAAATAAACAATTTGCTACTACACGGCATAAAACAGGGCATGGAATAAGATATAAAGAAAATAGTTTTAAACATAAATGCAATAAAGCACTTAAAAATAAGTTAAAAAAATATAAACTCAGAAGAGATGGCAAAGAAGATCCAGATGTTATAAATGTGTCCCACATATTTCAGACCGCTTTAAAAATAAAATCTCCAAGTATCAATAATAATGAAGAACTAAATATCTATGATATAGAGAGACCAAAGAATTATCTGTTCAAAATGGTGAGAAGAAAGAAAGACGTTGAAAATGGCAAGTCCATTAAAACATTGTTTAAGGAGCTTCCCGAAAAAAATGAACTTATACACATTCCAGATGTATGTACCGAAATTACTGGAAAAGAAAAACAGTCTCCTAACAGTCAAGATAAAAAACATACCAATGCTTTCAAATTGATGATGGAATCTAGAAATAAAAGTATTGGAGGCAATTCACCTGGTAAAGAAAAACCGATCGATGAAGCTGAACTACAAATAAAAACAGAAGAAAAAAACACTAAAGCTAAGAGACTTTTAGTTTTACAAAAAATGGCAGAACAGAAAGGATCTCTTAAGAAAAAAGAAACAGAGGAACTTCTGGAAGAAGCTATCAAAAGGAAAATGGATAAAAGAGCAGAAAGATTGACTAAAATGATAGTTAATAATGGCAGTAAGAAAGTGAAACCCAAAAAAGAACATTCAAAATTAGCCACAAAGGTAGCAGACACTAAAATGCCTACAATTGATAATGTAAAAGAGCTTCCTGAAACACTACCAATAAACAATAAAAACAATGGTGCACTCCATTTAATTAATATATTCGATGAACCAACTAGCGAGTCAAATATTACAAAGGGCTTAAAAGAAAAATGCGTACCCAAAGAAGATTTAGAATTTTTAAAAAAGCTATCTCCTTCAATTAGAAAGAAGGAAAATATGCTTTGTTATTTTAAAAAGATTGATAAAGATAGTGATTCCTCACCACCTCTTACCACTGATAACAATGAAATGAGTCCTATAATAAAAGTCAAGTTTGGAGCCAGAAACAAGAAGAAACTAAAAAAGAAAAAAATAAGTTTAAATGATAAAAAATCTCTCAACTTAAAGGATAAGAATACATGTGAAGAAATCGCAGATGTAGGCTCATCTTACACACCCACTAAAAATAATAATGAGTCCGTTGTAACTGATATACCTGCAGATAATAAAAACGAGTCTGTTGTAACCAATACTCCTATAGAAACTAAAAATGAGTCGAGAAAACGAAAGCGCGAGCAACTCTCTAAAGAAGAAAACACTCAGATTGTTAAAAACACTGAATGTCTTAATGAATCTGTGGAAGTAAATGAAATTAAAAATGAAAGACCAAAGCGAAATGTTAAAAAGCCTATACAATATAAAGACGATTTTCTCCTGTCTAGCTCAGATGAAGAGTATAATATATTTACTCCAAAAAAGAAAAAGCATAGTGATAAAAAAACTGATACTCCAAAATTGATCAAAGAGCCTAAATCCAAAACGAGTGATGGAGCAATAAAGCCAAACAATAAAAATATTAAGAAATCTGCAAAAAATAATGATGTTAATAAAAATACCAATGTTAAGTTGGCTCCCATATTTGCACCTAAACCACAGTTAGACCCAGTAGCATTAGAAGCAAAACAAAGATTTCTTCAGAGTGGTGTGCCAGAAACATTAAAGAAAATTGCAAAAAAACTCAAACAAGTAGAGACAGAAAGTAACTGTTTTCCTACTGTTGTCCATGTACAGCAAATGGAAGACTCTAAGAATGATATATCTAGCAGCCCAATGATTGATTCATTCAGATGCGAGTCACCTGATGTGAGCCCAGTGAAATGCAGTGATAAAATATTCAAAGCTATATTAAGCCCTGAAAAACCTGCAAAAAATTCACATGTTGCACAACCAGATAACAACACAAGGAAAGTTTTACAAAATATTAAATTGTCATATCCAAAATTTCCAGTTTACCGTACATATCAACTATTGAAAGAAAAAAGCAAAGGAGAGTTTGGAGACTGCAATAACTTTCCTGAATTTGACAACAGCGTAGAAATAATAAATAATACAGTAGATATTAATAAAGTACAAGTAGATAAATTGAATTGGACAGACAAATATAAGCCTATGGTTACTAGTCAAATAATCGGAAACTTTGAAACTACAAAGGAACTAAAAAAATGGTTAGAATCTTGGTCTGCAAATAACGACAAACGAAGAATGAATGCTGCTGACTCTGACTCATCTGATTTCTACCATTCGGATACAGACAGCAGAGACAGTGTAAATACCATTGACAATCTTCTTATTTTGACTGGCCCTACTGGTTGTGGGAAAACCTCCTGTGTATATGCGGTAGCTGCGGATCTAGCCATCAAAGTAATTGAAGTAAATGCCAGTAGTAAGAGAAATGGCAAAATAATGTTACAGGATTTACAAGAGGCTACCCAGTCCCACAAAGTCAACAGAGGAAAAGGTACTAACTCCGAAAATTCTCAAAAACCCCAGGAGATAGCTGAAGTTGATTTAACTATTAAAGCAAAGAAACGAGGAAGGCCTAAAAAAGTTAAAAATGTTGTAACAACTAAACAAAAATGTGATACAGGCAGTCAATCAACTAATAGCCAAGAATGTACTAGAACTGGAATGTCACTTATTTTGATTGATGATGCCGACATTGTGTTTGATCAAGATGACGGCTTTTGCTCTGCTATTAGTCAATTAGTTCAATATTCCAAACGACCAGTGATATTGGTTTCAAGTACCTTAGTTTGTCCGCATCTACAAAGGTTTTTGCAGAGCGCGAAAATTATGACTATGAAGCCACTTTTACCCAGAATGCTTGGCACATGGCTAGACATAATGTGCTTAGCTGACAGTGGCACATGTTGGCCAGGCCTAGGCTCAGTCTTATTAGACTTATACAAAGGGGATATTAGGAAAACCATAAATTGCCTTCAATTCTATGCAACTACCCACACACAAGGGACTAGGCAAATAGAAGAAAATTCACAAAATATAGAGGCCTTAAGTGATGAATCTTCAAGTGTGTCATGGGCTGGATCGGAAAACCAAGACGAACGCAACTTAGCATGTGAAAGTATACAGTTGGGTGACACGTTGTGGAAATATTTTATGGAAAGACAATCGCAATTGCTACACATCAGGTTTCCTTCCGACTTGTGGCATGTATGGTGGAATATACCAAGCTTTTTAATGACTTCTCAAAATGGGACACAGGAAAATAATAAACATAAGCAAACCCGTGAACTAGAAGAAGTAGCAAATATTTTTGACAACATATCTGCAGCAGATTATTTTGGACGTCTAAGACCAGATACAAAGACGAATATTTGTTCTCAACCGTGGTACTCTTCCGAATGTGATAGTTCTTCAGAATTCGAAAACTTTAACTATTACAACAAAAGCTATGATGTTGCTGATGACATATCGAAGACGTTTGTAGTCAGATCGATTTGCAACACACAGAAGTGCTTACAATACAATGAAGAATTGTATGTGAGACCAACTAGTATGGCAGTGCAAAGGTTAGTATTATATAAATTACAAAATATCAGTATTAGTGCCAGTTGCACCATCCGCACTTGACAGACTGATCAACGTCAACCGGCGCGCCGCGGCGGTTTACTATGAAACTTTCCATACAATGAAATTTAGCGAACTCTTTAACGATCACAAACAGTTGGTGCAACCGACCCTTAGTGATACTTGAAATAACAAACGTCAATGCAAGATGGCGATAACTAAAGACAGATAGGCATAATAACTACCCTTTCAAATCTTTACTAGACTGCAGCTAGTGATACTCCTTATTTCAAAAGATTGTAACTTTGTAAGGAGGTTATCATTATGGTTGGTTTGAGGCTTGTATGTTATTATAGAAACAATGTTAACACAATTGCAACAACATAAATGGATCATATTGCATTCAGAATATAGGCAGTTGTTCTCTTGGGGGCCGATTTTTGAATTTCGAGCGCTCGATTTCGTGATTTTTCCCTTTAATAAATCTCCACTACTAGGCATTTAAATTCTTCTAATAGAATTGAAAAGAGTGGTCAATACCACTAGATTCCTAATATCTATTGCTCGTATTTTAAAATTATCAATTCGTCGTTTTCCACAGACTTTCGAGTGACGTAATCGAGCGCTCGAAATTAAAAAATCGCCCCCTTCACTGCTTCTTAAGACTCTTAAGAGGATAGGGGACGATCGATTCTCCATACAAATGTAGTCCCCATTTTCCTCCCTGGATACCCATTGACATTATGGTAAATATTTTTACACAGTTTGATGTATTTTAATTATAGCTATGCCCGACCATTTGATTTTTTTAGATTGTTACTTTTATTATAAGAGTTAGGGGCTTTTAAAAATTTAAGTATATGAAACCTGTTTTCCGCTCCTAACTATAACAATAAAAAAAAATAAAAAAACGGTCGGGCATAGCTATGATTAAAAATATTAAAATACATCAAATTGTGTAAAAATATATTAAAGAGGAAAATGGGGAATAAGTTTATATGGAAAACCGGCTTCGAGGCGGTCGTCCCCTTTCGTCTTAATATAATTATCTATGAACACCGAAAAAAAACAAAACTCGTTTAAATAATAAGTAATATAATTTTTAAAGACAAGGACAAAAATGGAACACTTCATTTCCATTTTTGTCCTTGTCCTAAAAGTTAAATTGGTTATTAATTAAACGAGTTTGGTTTTCTGTAATGAATATTGAAAAAAACCGGACAAGTGCGAGTCGGACTCGCCCACCGAGGGTTCCGAACTTTTTAGTATTTGGTGTTACAGCGGCAATAGAAATACATCTGTGAAAATTTCAACTGTCTAGCTATTACGGTTCATATGGTCGGTTCGGTTATGAGATTCAGCCTGGTGATAGACAGATGGACAGTGGAGTCTTAGTAATAGGGATTGCTTTCTGTTACAGGGATAGAGATAGAATAGTCAAACGGCATGACAGCATATCAACTCATCTAAGCACAGGCGCAACACTGGACAGGAGAGCCCTCGCTTTAGACTACTGGTCGTCCTGCCGGGCGATATGCAGGTTTGAAAAAGAGAAAACTGACACTAACTCTAAAAGAAACAATCGGTTTTGTCACTACCTTAGATCTCTTAAAATAATGTGCAAGAATGACGTGTTCGATAAACTCGGCGGAAGTTTACATATCAAAGGGGACGATTCTAATTAGACTAATAAGGTACGTTAACTCCATAACGTATTTTAAGATGGTTGTACATGTAGAGATTTTCGAACTGAAAATGAAATTAGTTTGTGTTTTCGGATTGTAAAAGTAAAATTCACCGCATAACTAGTGCGCTGCTGTGTACTCACAGCTACTAGTAACGTAGTCACTCGCCGAAGAGATCTTTCATCAATGTTATTAGCCTCAAATGGGTCATTCCAGCGAAAACGACACCACAGGTGATAAATTCATAAACTGTTTTACTTTGAAATCAATATGTAGAGGAAAGTTCATGAATCATATTTTTAGGAATCAATAAGTTTGATTCGAATTTTAATCGCTTTTGCATTTTAATAATTTTGGAACGTGCCTATAGTAGTAGTTTTGATTATACCGTCACAAGGTGCTGTCCCACCCGTCACAAGATATGAGAAGCATTTTTATATTTTTTTTTACAAATTGCATAAGTTTCATTGCATAAATTATACATGTATTTACTTCAGACAATCTCAGAAACAATATATAAAAAAGTTGTTTAATAAAAGTTGCATAGTTTGTTACAATTTGCGAAGTGTCTCAGTGCTCTCGCAGAGGAGGGGTCATGATGTCCCACCCGTCACACTTCTAATACCATCTACTTCTAATACAAAAAAGAAACATTTTATCACTTTTTTTAAAGATGAAGTATGAAATGATTATTTGGGTATATGATTATATAGTATTTAATACAAATATTGTAGTTGTTAGGAAGAAATATAAAAAATAAATTAATGTCCCACCCGTCACTTTGGAATGACCCATATGTTTGTACGGGTAGTGTATTATTTCGGTTTAATTTGTTAATTATAATTAGCTCTTTATTAAGTCACTTTGTATAGATAAATTGAGGAAACATTGATTTAATTCCGGATTTTTATGAATATGTATTGTATGTTTACCTAATTAATTTTACTTATTGTAATTTTCTATATTTTTTTAACCATTACTTTTTTTCTAAATAAAACTTGTGGCTTCTTCTTAACAATCAAATTTTTGTGCTTGCTACTTTAACTACTATAGTATTCTTGCATTTCGATTTTATTAAGTACCTCTTTCTCCACTCATTATCGTCATTTCAATTTTATGTCAGTAATAAACATTATTTATATCATATAACAAAACGAAGATATCGTGCAATGTTATACATTTTATTTGACATGGTGGGGCAGTATCGTTTGTGGCGAGCCCTTGAAGGAATTAGTAATGGAGTACGCATCGCTACATCTTTCCTAACAAAAAATCTGCCGTTTTTCGAGGGGGGCGAGGTAGCACACATATAAAGAAACTAACTACAAATGCATCTATTCCTCTCGTTACTACGCACCCATACTAAAACAATACAACAACACTGTTAAATTAGCACACTATAGGAGTAGGCAATATACAATTTAGAAACCATGCGTTGTATTTTTCAATAATTGAAATACTACCGAAAGTACCGAATAAAGCACTGTTTAGTTAAACATAGTTACATCGATGAATTTTACTATGGATACAATTAATTAGTTAATGTACTATGGAAACAATTAATTAATTATTTTATCCTCCTGCCTGAGACCCAGAAGCATTTGTTTTGTTTTTGAATTTGGAACCCTTAGTTACTCAACAAAAGTTCAAAATAGATTTTGGAATATGTACAAAAATTTGTACGCGGGGTCTTAGGAGGTTATGTCAAAAGAATATTTCATTTCTCATCGATATTTTACCGTAAAGAATAACACTCTCAGCACTATTTTAGTCTAACGCACACTGCAATACGTAGTATAAATATTCAACCTTAAATGCTTTGAAATAAGCTTCATTATCGGACTACGGCTACAGTACTTAATTCACGAAGGCTGATATTTGCTTGTAATTTCATACAACATTTCAAGGTCAGTAGACCTTATTAACATTAAATACGGTGACATTTGAGATGTCAAACTCTCTATCAGTCAGAAATCAGAATCAAATACGATTTCTATGCGATTTTTTTCAAACTGATCTTGTAATCGATTCTAGATGCCTTGTTTCGTTGAAAGCGTTTGATGTTTTAATATGCTATAATCAAAGCAAAAATGTATTTAACTGTAAAATCATAAAATGATATTCCATCCTCTTGTATATTTGATGTAATTGATCGCTTTTTACACCCATAAACAGCACATGCATGCATTTTGACGCGCGGAATACGATCGCAAGACTGTCAATAATCGATGAATGAAGTAGTTTTTATAAAATGGTTTGAAAATTGTTTCGGTGTTTTTGGCAGAGGGGAAACGACATGATGGCGTCTCCATTACTAATTCCTTCAAGGGCGAGCCTAACAGAGGGCCTACCGCGAACCACGTTCGACGTGTTGCCTCTCTGTCACAGCCCGTAAGTGTGACAGGGAGGCAACACGTCGAACGTGGTTCGCCGTTCGCGGTAGGCCCTCTGAGCTCTATTGCCAAAACCATTTTTAGTCTACTCAAACAAAAGCGCAAATTCACTTTGGTTGGCGGCTTGGGATGACTAGTTTTTTAGGACTGATTGTGATTGAGAAGCTAACTGCATAAATTGCGTGTCCACGTCCACGGCCTCTCGACCTGCGGACTTACCGCGAACATTTGCGATCGTTCGTTCGAAAAAAATAATAATTTATTAGAACCTCAAGGAAAGGTTTCCTCAATCGCCTCATTCACAAATATTTCGAGGACCTCATTAAAATTGACCACAAACGAAATAGGAAAAGTATTATAAGGTACCTACAGATTTGTTTTACGAGTTAAGAATGTTTTTGTAAGCATAGAGCTCAATTAAATAATGTTATCAGTTATGTCAAAGTGCGGCATGATGTTGATATTGACACTAAGCTATTCTTGGTGGTAAATTATTAATATATTTAAGTAAGTAAATCGATTGTATGGTAACTAGGTATATAATGTAATATGACTTATTATTACACTCCAGTTTCCAATTTTGTCCTTTTATTTTTTACACATTTGCGAGTTAGGTGGAGGTAGGTAGGTACCTACTTCATTGTTGACCGAGTGTTAGCGAAGGTAATCAGTAATGTATAACTTTCATAGGTACAATAAGGTCTCCGTTTCACCTTGGACAAAAATGCTTGCTATGTCCGGATGATCACGATACCTACAGGTCACATTTCTCAAGCGATTCTCGTGAAATTTTGTGAGCCAGGTTAAAAAAAAAAATATTTTTTTGCCGATTCTGTTCTCGGAATTTTTACAAACCTGCGAAGCCATTCTTAAATATAGGTAGGTACGTCTACATTGAATGGTATGTACACTATTATAGCTTACTAGCTTTAGGGTGAATTTTTATCCAATATGCTTTTTATCGATTTCCCATACTAACTTCCACTCCCCTTTTCACCCCCTTAAAGGATGATTTCTAGGATAAAAACTACCCTATGTCCTCCCCGGGACTCAAACTATCTCTATACCAAATTTCAACTAAATCGGTTCAGCGGTTTAAGCGTGAAGAGGTAACATACAGGCAGACACACTTGCGCATTTATAATATTAGTATGGATGTACATACTAAAAACAACATTTAACTGACCTTTAGTAGAAGTAGACCTTAGTTGGCTTATGATATGATCTGTCAGTTTACAATGCGGACGGTATGCTTGCGAATCTTCGTGCCGTGGCCAATGCTAATTTAACTATAATATCATTGTTCGTGGCCGAAAGAACAAAAGAAAGAGCGGTATACAGCGGGATTGAGTTTGTCTTATCGTAGTCTTATCTTCTCTAAAAGGGTAACGACTTATTATGTACTGAAAAAAAAAGTCTCGAGCCACAAAAACGGATCTAGTGATAACTTTTACAAAATGTAGTAACTCTTCTTGCTATTGCGTGATAACTGGCTTTTTTGAACTCTCGGTTAGTGTTGAACAGGGGTACCTAATTCGTTTTCCGCCGGTTTAAAATTGGTATACCTACTTATGAAAGACTGGTGATAAAGCAGTATTATGATGATACGACGATGGAGACGGAGACCGAAGATGACTATAGGAAATAGGTGATTACACGACGCAACATCCATGTGTTTGGGTTTGTAAGAATCAGCTCTATTAAGCAGTAGATGACTGAGGAGTCGGCGATAAAAGTAGTAGTAGTAGTAAATCACTTTATTGTACAAAACAAAAATTGATAACATGAAATTCATATAAATTTAGGTACAAAGGCGAGCTTATCCCTATAAGGGATTTCTTCCAGCTAACCTTAGAGTAAATGAGTGGAAAATTCGATTTAGATAGATAGACAAACTTACAGAAAAGTTTGTATCAAAGATGACATTTTTGTCTAAAATGCCAAAATATCTTATTTTACTGTTTCACTCAAGTATTTTTAGGTTACATGTATTGGAAAGCCTATTAGGTCTTCATTTTCAAGCATCGATTCCAGTGTGCGGTGATTCAATTTGATATGAATAACTAAGCATTTTCGCACAGTGCGGAAAGTATTTGCATCTTACATCGTGTCATTATAAGAGACCTACCTAATTCTTCCTGTTATTTTTAAAGCAGGCACGTATAGGAAGAGTGGTATACAGATTATTTCCTGTTTAGACTCTGGTACGTTTTTATTGTAAAATTGACATTGTTCACTAATCAAGTTGTTTTTAGTAGTGGGGTATTTTATTGCCCACGGATACAAACATATTTTAACTAGTGCAGAGGTGGTTAAGATAACAATTCGTATGAATTCAAATTCAAATTCAAAATGTTTATTCTGTAAATAGGCTTAATCTAGCTCTTTTACATGTCAACTTATAACTATACTATATACATAATTATTCTATTTTAACATAAATGCATCCTTATCTTATACGAATTCCTTAACCGTATAATAAGCTTTTTGTAAAAACTGTCGTTTTACAATTGAATTGAATTTATTCATAGACAATTTCGTTAAATTTGATGGTTACTTATTATAAAAGCGCACACTGTTCCCCATAAATGACATATTATTTACTCTATTTAAACGGAATTTCGGAATCGCCAATTTATTTTTATTTCTAGTGTTAAAATTGTGTATATCACTATTCAATTTATACATGTCGATATTTTTTCTTACATACATTATATTTTCGTAAATATATTGACAAGCAGCAGTGGGAATATTGATTTCTTTAAATTTATCTTCGCGTTCCTAAATTATATATGTATGTGTATGTAATCTTTGTAGCGCTTAGCAACAGTAAAATTGAACTCACTTAACTAAATTAACGCATCAACTGTGAATATAAATAAAATACCAAGTAGGTAATAGGTGCGTACACACCAAGGTAACGAACGCCGACAAACGTTTTTCAGTGTTGGCTGTCGCACGTTCGTTGGTTCTCATTCAGGTGCGTTCACACCAGCGGCGGTAGCACGGTCGCATTTTTATTGCCTGTCACCATGCCTGTCACGTTCTAACAAGTATGTAAGTGCGAAAGTGACAGGCACCATGCCAAACCATGCTGCCACCGCTGGCCAAAGAACGCCAACAAATGGGTTTCGCTGGCCTTCGTTGGGTGTGTCTGGATGGATTAACAAACGCCAATGATTCTTTGTTGGCGTGTGCCGACGATCCGCAGCGAGGCGGCAACATCAAAGAATTTGAAGCAATCGACCCAACGCGGTGTGGATTGAGGTGCGTACACACCAAGCCAACGAACGTCAACGAACGTTTTTCAGTGTTGGCTGTTGCACGCGTTCGTTGGTTCTAGCCAATGCCAACGCCGAATATATTTCATTGGCGTTCGTTGGTCTGGTGTGTACGCAGGTTAGGTACAATGATACCACCACGCAACGGATTGCCGGCACACGGTAACGAATGATTATGGAACGGTCGGCGTTTGTTGAGTTGTCTAAACAGGCCCAACGAAGGCCGGCGAAACCCATTCATTGGCGTTTGTTGGCTTGGTGTGAACACGCCTTAAGACGAAAGTGGACGACGGTCCGTGACCGCTTCTCCATACAAATGTATAATGTGTGTCTAATATATGTGTGTATAACTTACATTCTTGGGATTAGGTTGCCGTTCGGAACCTAGGCTCCCTAAGTGAGCTGTAGCCAATGCCGGGACAACGCTAGGAAGAGGTTTCATTTCTGGGAAAATATTTTTTCCGGGTTTTCACGGACTTTCCCTGAAAGCAAAGAACCATATATCTAACATAGGTACAGTCACCTGCAATAATATGTTACACAACGATCGAAGGCCGCATAAATATCTGAGACGCTCTACGTAGAGCCGTTAGAGCGCATCATGTCACATATTTTTGCGGCCTTTGTCACCATATGTTAGCCTTACAGAAGTCTACTTTATATGATTATAAATAGGTATGAGGTAGGTACCTATTAGTGGCGTATACGTACAATTAGATTATGCTTTACTCACTTACTGGCTTGGGCTTTTAGCGAGTTGATGAATGGCCGTCAAGTACTCGCACTTTATAAATAGCACTGGGTTGTTTACTCCGCGCTGCCGATAAGAGTACGCGGCTTGCCGATTCTAGAATTTATGGGCAATTTCTAGAAATAACTTGGTTTAGGGGCTCATGGCGATAATGTTCATGAGAGAAAATATTTATTTACTCGCATTCGACCACAACTACCGACATTATTTTTATATTCCGCACTTGATTTAGTTGAGGAGAAGGATTTTTTTAATCAACATGAATCAATAAAATAAACAGATCGATTTTTACAGATTTGATTCTGGTTTATTTCGGGGTTGTGTTGAGTCAATGTTGAGTGATGTGTTTTCCTCGCTTGTGTAGGTACCTATTAGTTGCATTGCATTTAAAAATTGCCTGTTGCTCATAATAGAAGAAATAAATTTGTATACTTTGTAATATTGTCTTCGGTTACCGCGATAGTTACTCATGAAATAAAACTATGAAAACGGATTATATCGCGTATATTAAAGGAGCAAGCGAGACATAGACTGTGAGACCTTAGTGTTGGATGATGCTGGACATTCTGATGTTTTGAAAAGATGTGTCCCGCCGAGTTTTTTGCCGCTCCCATATTGGGATACCCTCCTACAATTTAGGAGGGAATTAAATCTTCTCGGGTCCGTGGTGTAGGGTTGGAGCCGGCGTAGTTTTTATCGCGTATATATATATATATCTTTACTTGAAAATAATTGTAGTGTATAACTAGCCTTATGAACCGATTTTGCATGTACAACCAGCCTTAAAGTTTGTAGTCTATGATTGTTCATTATTTTAGTATGTGGGTATTTTTGCACATTGTAATTTTTCCTCAGTCACCCGTTGACCACGAACGCTGTAAAGAGTTCGAAACGTCGGGATGTATTATAAATTCAATATACGCGATATAATCCGTTTTCAGTTTTATTTCTTGTATACTTTGTATTATATTTTTATATTTGAAACCTAAAATTTAAAATCTCACCTAGTACTTTGAACCATTTTGCTGCAGTTCGTTAAATTTATTAGTCAGTTAACAAATAATTGTAATATGTATGTAAATTATCAAGTTCTATGACAAAATAACTATACATACTGAATGTACATCCAGTTTCTTCAACAAACGTCGCAATTGGGTGTCGAATTAGGAGCAACAAGTGCATGCAATCGTTAAAGAGGTCTGATAAGCCGGTCTATTCTGGTGAAGATCTAGAACTCGATGCATCGGAAAAGGACAATATTAATGAGTTCTAGGTATCAACAAGGATAACAACGGGTTTTTACCGGTTATCATGATATTTACTACTAGACTTTGTACTGGGTATCAAACAACTACTAACAATAACAAATATGTTATTAGATTAATAATATTATACTAATAGTGATAACTGACATCGGTAATCTCGTAGCATTTTGGTGATCGCAAAGTTGAGTTGAAATGATTAATTAGAGCCAAGAACTTTTATATGGGTCATCATATTAATTGATTCCCTCCTTAAAATTGCCTGCTACGATATTATCTACTCACCCCAAGATTCGGTTTAATGATATGGATAGGCACTAAATAAAATAAAAAAATCTTGGGTTAATTTCCATCCGATTTTGTTATTTCGGGGCTAGCTCTCCGACTATAGGTAGGTCCTACTCCTACCAAAGTTAATCGTGTAGAGCTGGCAGGTACTTCCGTATTCGAGCGGCCCTATTAGTTTATCTCGAGTCTATTATGAATGACGGACAGAATTTTCGAGATTTGTCTGCAAATGTAGAAACATTTTTGATAAATTATCTTTAAAGTGTTATTGAAATAATTTAATTATAAATTACTCGATTTTATAATTTAATTTAGTTATAAATTACCCGAAGAAATAGGAAGAAGATAACTTAAAAATGTATCCTTAATCAGTTTTGGGAGGCAATTTGGCTCGCAATTTTTACGCGACCTATAATGGGGTTGCTTTTTACTATCACGAGTTGTACATGAAGTATGAAGTCTACATAGTAACGACCCGGCCAATATCGCTCACGAAATTGTCATCACGATATCTCTTGTTGGTGCGGCAACTGGCGCCGGACCTACTCGTGAGGTTATCAGCACGGCGCGTGCGCGACGCCACGGTATCGACAATAAATACGTCGAGTGGACACCGACCGCATCAGTCTTCCAAGTTTGTCACACGATAAGAACGTGCTACGATGGTTAAAAGTGTTCTGCGCGGTGAAACCTGCGGGTACTGCAGCGCGTGCGTGCGTATACGCCTGTGCACGGCGCGCGGCCGGAGTCCTGAACCTCTAGAGTGTGCTTACAAGCATATCTTGGAATCATACGGGGGCGGCAGCGGAGCGCCCGTGAAGACACTAGAAGCCCCCAAAACAGCTTGTTCTTCTTGTCGGTGGACGTCGGATGCACAGTTTCCTGAAACCCCGCCCTCCTACAGTGACCTCAGCCAGGAGTGGAGTTCCAGATCTTCAACCCGTTCTCGGACACGCCGGCGCAAGAGATAGATGTTATTGCGTCAGATTTTGAAATTTCTCTTCGGGTACTTATCCTCAAGTACGTAATTGACCTTTTACCGTTACGCAGCGTACTACGTAGGCGAACAACAGGCGAACGCGAAGCGATGCGGCGCGGGTTGAATCAATCCTTTGATACCTATAGAAGTGTTACGTGGGCGATCTCGTTGCGAACGCGAACGCCGTGGGCCCGCCGCGCCCCTTCGTTTCGCGTTCGCGAGAGACGCAGCATTAAAGATCTCGTCGGTGAAAATGTCTTAAGTGCTACTTTTAATTTATTCGCTGTGTGATGATATGCTAGTCATTTGTAAAATATTACAATTAAATTTGATGCTGAAGTAGTTTCCTTTTTCCCCATTGATCCCCATGGCCCATCCTTTGTGCCCGAGTTATACAAGAGCTTAAATTAATTGTCGTGTGGGGGAAAAAGAAATAATACAAGTACACTGCAGTCTGAATATTAACAGCTTTAATTTTAAACAATTTGTTTTATTCGTGATCACAAGATAATGTCATTAAACTATTATAGTGACAGTCGTAATGTATCACTTAATTTAATTATTAAGTTAAAACATATGTACAGCTTTTTAACCCTATTACGGCGAAGCCATGGGAAAGGGTTGGTTTTTATAACTAGTGTATGTGGATGAGTGCATTTGTATCATTTTTACGTTTCATACCGTAGCGTCGACATTACTGAGCTGATTCTGTTCTGATGAACGAAGTTTCAATGGATTATCTATGAAAGTAGCTAGGTACCTACTTTTAACTGTCCGGGTGACATATTTCAAATGACTGACGAAAAGGAGGAGGTTTATTTTGAAACTTTTTAACCGACTTCAAGATTTCAAAAGGAGGAGGTTATCAATTCGGTTGTTTTTTTTTTTTTTTTTTTTTTTTTAATGTTTGTTACTCCATAACTCCGTCATTTCTGGACCGATTTTGAAAATTCTTTTTTTGATTGTAAGTATATACATACAGATTGGTCCCGTTTTTGTCAAAACGCAGTTCTGATGATGGGATCCATGAGGAATCGAGGGAACTCCTCTAATGTTAAAGGCATATAGTGATTTTAGTATTTTCATCAACAAATCAAGCACTTACATTTAAAAAAGTGACATTTGATGAAGTGGAACTGCTGATGATGATCAGAACGGAACTCTTCAATGACGCATAGTTCACGTTTGGCGATTTGTTCTCTTCCTTATGGACCCAGATCCAAACTTGGACCCGGACTCGGACTCGGACCCGGACCCGGGTCTGGACATGGACCCCAACTCGGATCCGGACCTGGACCGAACTCTGACCCAAGCTTGGACCCGGACAGCCGGACACGGACCCGGACTCGGATCCGGACCCAGACCCGGACCCAGAAATGCTACTAGAAAAGTGGGTTAGGTTAGGTTAGAACTGTGACCCTTATAGAAACGAAATGCTATCAGAAAAGTAGGTTAGGTTAGGTTAGAACTGCGACCCTTACAAAAACGAAATGCTACTAGAAAAGTGGATGGTTTTACCTCATTTTCTACATTATTAGGCAATATTATTAATTAATTATTATTAACTGTAAGCTAAATTTATTTCACACTACATCACCCATATAACCATTCCGGTCGCAGAATCATCAAAGTAGTAACTAAATGTCAGATGTGTCGAAACGGTGTCGTAACCGTTACTACACTTTGCGACTGTGTTCAGTTTTGGTAACTTAGTGTGGTCGCCGTGTGCACACAATGTGACCAGAATTGTTTCAGTAACTAAGTGTCGTCGCCGTGTGTACACTTTTCGGTAACAAGGTGTCGACACACTGTGTACACTTTGCGTTCAGTTTGTGACCAAATCTCTACACAATGTGTCGTAACGGTTACTGAAATGTTTCGAAACATTGTGACCGCAAATGACAATATGAAATACCTCTTGAAAACGAAGGTTTGTCAAACTGTCCATTAATAGCAGTGTTGCCAGATCGTCCCAAATAGGACGATTTTCCTTTTTAATGCCACACCGTCCCTTTGTCGTCCCTTCCGAACTACCGTCCCTTTTGGGCATCGAGCGTCCAGTATAAAAGATTTAATGCCATGTTGTCAATGATTGACGTTATGAAGTTCGGGTCTCTACCTTCTCTTAGCGCCTATCCTTTTGAAGGTATGCTTAACAGTATTAAAAACCTGTTACGAAAAGGGGACCAACCATTGGCGCAAGTAGCGAATCGCATACAAGAACTGTCGAAATTGAATATAGAGACTACTTGCAACAAATCAGATCCCGCCCTCAAAAACGAAATTTTACTGGAAACTGGTGAAAAAGTTTTTAAGACAGAATTAGTAAAAAATACTCGATATCTAAAAACAATAAGTTAATTTTTAACAAGCAGAAACGTCTGCGATCGATGCTATTAAGCTTAGAATAAATTTAAAAGTGGAAAAATTACTGCCTTGGGTGAGACTTGAACTCACGGCCTCTGGATAGATACTCCAGCGCTCTGCCGAGGCATCCAGAGGCCGCGAGTTCAAGTCTCACCTAAGGCAGTAATTTTTCCACTTTTAAATTTATTCTAAGCTTAAAAACAATAAGGACAAGTGGTTTCTAACTACTGACAAAAATTTAACAGAAATGCAATACGCTACTTGTGTAGAAGGAAAAATAAAAGTCTTCGGCGGGAATATAAAAAACAAATATATTTTTTTTGAGTTGCCATTTAAATCATCAAACATAAACATATATGCCACAGCGATCATTTATGAAAATGAAGAATTGAGAGAATATAATTTAGACGACATTAAATGCAAAGTTTTTGCTATGGATTGCAATACCGAAATGGTATTCTTTCCAATATTATCAACGCTTCGATAAATAAACATTAATTATTAACATTCTCTAAGCATACTTTTTTTAACCCTTATCTTGGCAAGGCTCAAAATATTTTAAAGTTTAATATTTGTTCAGTGGTTGACCATACTAAACTATTATAAAATAACAAGAAAAAAACCAGGGTTTTCTACTTTACGAGTTTTCGCCCGGGAGGCTATTGGTCATTAAAATCGGTTCGTGGCTCGCAGTCTATATATTATATCACAACCATACGTTTGTACTTATTTAATACTTATTTAAAACTTAAACTACTAAAACGAATTGCTGAGATCATTATACAGGATAATTAAAAATTAACGACTTAATTATATTAGGTATTCTAGTGAGATCCTCATAGATAAAGAAAACATATTTAAAAAAATGCAAGAAATGTCACGGAACGCTCACTTTTTGTATGTACTTTATATGTAACAATGTGTGAAAAATAAAAACTTTTATAAAAAAAAACTTCCGGACACAATTTAAGAATCACCAATATAGTAAATCAATGGAAATTATATTTTAATGCCTAACAATTGCCTAAGAAATATTTAAATTAAATTAAAATTATATTAAATAAATTATATTAGGTCATATTTTTAAATTTATTTTAAATGTATTTTCAAATGCCTAACTTATTACATTTTGTACATTAAATGTTATTCTGTATAGGTAGGTTCTTAGCTCTTAAATGTATTGCAATACCCTCACAGGGTTGTGTTGAGACATGTAATGATTTATGCATAAGATCTTTTGTACACACACTAAGCAAGGAATAAATGAAATGAAATGAAATGAAAGTACCATGTTTTGTATGAAAAAAAAGCTTTAAATGATCTAAAATGATTTCAAGAACAATATACTAGAAATTGATTTCGTCTAACTTATACTACTTCAGTCATAATAATAAAAATTTAGTCTGTAAAAGGTAGAGTACAGGATATGTGTAATACAAAATTACTATTTTTAGCAGTCCAAACTTTACGAAGTTTACAAATAAATATGAGCGACAAAATCAGTGCTTTACGCGCGCTAAACGTCCATCAGAAAAAAAATTATTACTAATTTAGAGTCTGTTTTCAAAAAATGGATCTGTAAAACTGCAAGATGAGAAGACGTGCTAATAGAAACCAGTACTTGTTATTTCTATTAAGTACGTATCAAAAGGTGTACAATTTCTGCGACTTAATCTAACAATTTTACATTTTTGCGACTAAAATCGATAACAGGCTCTTACTAAACTAAAACGACTTGCTGAGATCATTATAAATAATAATTAAAAATTGACGACTTAATTAGATTAGGTATTCCACTTTACGAGTTTTCGCCCGGGAGGCTATTGGTCATTAAAATCGGTTCGTGGCTCGCAGTCTATATATTATATCACAACCATCCGTCTGTACTTATTTAATACTTATTTAAAACTTAAACTACAAATAATTAAAAATTAACGACTTAATTATATTAGGTATTCTAGTGAGATCCTCATAGATAAAGAATACATATTTAGAAAATGCAAGAAATGTCACGGAACGCTCACTTTTTGTATGTACTTCATATGTAACAATATGTGAAAAATTAACTTTTATGCCAAAAAAACTTCTGGACACATTTCAAGAATCACCAATATAATACCATGTTTTGTATGAAAAAAAAAAACGTAATTACCTTTTGTATTGTTTTTGAGCTCCCGATATCCCCGATATGATATAATGAGGGTAGACAGAGCGCAGTCTACACAACTTTGACACCCACCCGCTATCTTCAGTCACCCGTGAATAAGATGCATGTAACCGCGTCGAAATATCGGGAGCTCAAAAACAATACAAAAGGTAATCACGGTCTATATAGGTAGTGAAACTAGCCGCGAATCATTCAAAACTCTTATAAACACTTTTATGACAAAAACAAAAAATCTGGACACAATTTAAGAATCACCCGATTGCGTCGAGGAATCATTTGTATTTTTGTTTGTTTTATTTCCTTCTTGCTTCTTTTCTTTGTCATTTGTATTCTGTAGCAATTGGTTAGATCTGAAAATAAAGATAACTTGGGTCACGTTGGGCAAAAAACTATGTTTAGTTTGTTTTTCTCAGGGCAAAAGGAACAGTATTAATATGCAAAATAGTAAGGCACAGAAATACCAAAACAAAAAGTCACAAATTTTTACGCAAATAAATCGTACTTTTTTGGTCTGTCACTATTATTTCTACGCCATTATAGCATATTTTTGAACCGCTCATACGAAAAGTACGTAAAATCGTACTAAAATGTGCGGTTTAGCCAAAAAGTACGATTTTAGTACGGTTTTGGGCGGGGTACGTTTTAAGTACGTATGCTATTCAAAAAGTACGTAAATAAAAGGTACGATCTGGCAACACTGATCTGAAAACAGATGAGTACAAGGAGCCATTTTGCAAATCCAGTAACTTTGTTACTACTTTTGACATATGTCTACACAGTGTCTACACAGAGTCTACACAGAGTCGTAACATTGCGACTACTTTGTGACTGGAATTTTCTCAGCCTTAAACCATATTTTTACATCTTAAATTACCAAGTTTAGTAGTATGTAAAGCGTTATTTTTATTATTTAGGTATAGTATATGCATCGGAGCACTAAAATTGCATCAAATAATGTAGTTATGAACACATGCACTGAGAAGTAAATGATTTAATTTCTGGCTAAACTAAAATAATGAGGTGGCGCGTTGATAAAATTACACCTAGTTAATCAAATCACTCGAGCAGTTTAATTTCCCATAGTATTTAAAGCCATAATGTAATATAAATGCAAACAATAAATACTTACGTCTTGTAAATCCTTCTTAGCGATGGCGTTTGTCACTTGTTTATTTTTATTTAAGTATATTTCCATCTGACAGTTCCCATTTGAAACGAACAAAATGAACGAATGAACGAATGATTTTGGGATAACTAGTCGCAAACTGGTAACAATGTGTGCACACGGCGACGACACTTTGTGACTGAAATGTGTCCGTGTCGAGCCTTCCCCATTTTGGTAACGACGACGTAACGGCGACCACACTGCGACCGTTTTGTGACCGGAAAAGACGGTGTCGACGCAAGATGTGTCTACACCGTGTCGTAACGGCGACCGAAAATGGTTGTTAGGGCAGAGTTACTTTTCAAAATAAACCCGCATATGGCTCTCTTCATCATCCGTTTCTGTCTATTTACCCCAAAATTCATGTATGTGCTACGTAGCTGCCCAGTTTGGAAATTTCCCTCAATTCTTTCATCCATTGACTCCTCTCTTCAGACAACGCTATCGAAAATTTTAAATATACAGTTTGATTCTAGATCATGGACCCAGGCGGTTCTCCCAATTAGGTTTGGGGGGCTCGGAGTTCGCACTTCGGCCAGCTCGGCCTTACCTGCTTTTCTGTCTTCCGTGTACGGTTCGCTGTCTCTCATCGGTGTCATTCTAAACCTTCCACAGATACTCGATGATCAGGTAGCGAGCCTCAAGGAGGCCAGAGAAGCATGGTCCAAGTCGTGCCCGAGTGCGGACATCCCAGACGCCAAGCACATTCAACGGGCGTGGGACTCCCCTCGTCTAGAGGTAGTCCATGCCTCAGTTGTAGAAAATAGCCCAGACGACTTTGAACGCGCTCGCATTCTGGCGGTTTCGGCCCCCGAGTGGGGCCACTGGTTACAGGCTCTCCCTTCCAAGGCAATAGGCACGGTTCTCGACCCAAGTAGCTTAAGGATAGCAATAGGCTTGAGGCTTGGGTACAGAATTTGTGTTTCCCACACGTGTGCCTGCGGCAAAGGTGTGGACCAGCTGGGCCGTCATGGCCTCTCTTGCGCAAAAAGCGCCGGCCGCATGTATCGCCATGGCACTATCAACGATTTGGTCCGTCGCGCGCTTGCCACCGTCTCTGTGCCGGCAGTTTTAGAACCAGTGGGCATGGCTAGAGACGACGGCAAGCGTCCCGACGGAGCCACGTTGGTGCCGTGGAAATTAGGAAGAGCCCTGGTGTGGGACGCGACGTGCATTGACACCCTTGCACAGTCCCACATCGGGGCGACCCGCATCCAGGCTGGTGCTGCGGCTGACCAGGCCCAGGTTCTCAAGCGCCGCAAATACTCGACCTTAGTTAACGACAATGAGTTTGCGGCGCTCGCAATAGAGACTCTGGGTCCTTGGTCATCCGACATGAAGACATTTATGAGAGCTTTGTCGGCACGGCTGGTCGATTCCACAGGGGACCGTAGGGCCGGTGCGTACCTCTCTCAGCGTATCGCCCTAGCGGTACAGAGAGGTAACGCCGCCGGCGTAATGGGGTCCATGCCGCAGGCCGACCTGTTGGACGGGGCATTTTTTTTATGATTGGGTTTTATGTTTTAGGTTAGTTTAATTTTTATACTCTATGTTTAGGTAGTTATTTATTTAATTTTAAATTGTATTTCTCAAATAAATATTTAGTTACATAAAAAAAAAATTTGGCAATTAGGCAAAATTAGTCAAAAGATGGATTAGGATAATTACGCAAAATATGCTGTCTATTTCATTTCATTGTCTGGAATCTAAGAGTGCACCATCAACAATAAGTAAACTTTCAGCGGCATCCCCCATTGAAGTCGGTTTTTTTTCTTAAAAATTATTTATTTGTAATACCTACGTAGGTTCACAACTGTAAATAATATGATATGAATTGTATGTAACCGACACGGTAAATGCAGGGTAAATATGTTTGTTGTTGCAACTTGCAAGGGGGAATTTAGAAGTTCCGAATTACTAAAAAAGCTTTCGAACATAGCTTTTAAAAGAAAAAAAGACTTTCGAACATTGTGGTAGCCTGTATAAGTGTATACCCTCAAGGAGCTGTGTAAAGCGAGGTTTAGACTATAGGTACTTCGTTTTTTTAGCATTAGATTTTTTTTAAAATAAGTCATAGCGAATATGTAACAGGGCGAAAAAAATGCAAAAAATGTTTTATAGATTAAATTAATTCAAAGTTAACACAATGGCGTTAGAAAAGGAAAGATTAGCCTCAATTTTGTAATGCTTATGTGGATATTGTCTCCTGAGTCACATGAGCAGTTTGAAGAGAAACTTTTTACATAATTATATTTCGGTATACGCATACGGCATAATTCGGTAAACGCTTTATTAGGGAATTAAAACAGTAATGGTGTGTGTTAGAGATAGAAGTGAAATAGTATTTGTTTTTAATATTAACCTTTTCTTATTACATATTTTAAAGTCGGTAAACTGTTACAAATGAAGGGGACAACATTGTCAGCCAGGAGACAAAACGTGTAAGTCAAGAGACACGACTATACATACTTAATTAGCATAATTTGAACAAAATATCTGCATCTTTAGGTACCAGCTCATCAGCTGCCCATTTAAATATCCATCAGCCGGCCCTTTGTCATACCCAGACTCAAAGAAAGGCCAACATATTCAGTAAAGCTTAAGCTTAAGTTAAGCTTATAGATGTTTTGTTGCGGGCGATACTGACTGAAAGGACCGTCACCGAAGAAGTGAACGATTGCAATGAGAGAATGAATATATTAGCAATAAATTGTACGGTGTTTCATTGTATATAGGCTTAAAAGAGTCTTGTGTCACGAAAAGGTCTTTTAGGTCACAATTATTATGACTCAGGGGACCGTGAGCCAAGTGATATTTAAACAATTTTGGAATTTTTCTGACTCAAAATTATTGAAAATACAGCGAAATCATGGTCCCGCGGCATTTAAGACCTAAAATAAAAAAACAAGGCAATTCGGAATCCATGTATCACATACAATGTTAATACACTAAAACTATATTTACTAAATTACATTACCATTTAAATTTTAAAATTAAAATTTGCATTGTTTAAATTACAATTAAAATGAATTAAAATAAAAAAAATAGATTATAACCGTTATAATTTAAAAAAAGATAAAACGAACCTATTTAATTAAATATCTTAAATTAAATTTATTATTGACTAAAAGACATAAGAATCAAATTTGGTTCTAAAAGTATTAAACTTATCGAAATTGCATTGTTAGTCAGTCGACACACAATAAACACAACTTTCCACTCCACTTCTCGAGTCACGGACGAAATAGCCAAGCCAGTTTTAACCTACAACATTGGCCGGCGCAATCATTCGATACGCAGATACTGCTCCTATTGATTAAGCCGTTGATGTTCTGTTCCATTCGCATTTATTAGAATATTTTATCTTGTGACCCAGCCGACACGTGTTTTACTGACGCAGCAGGGACAAAGTTTCAAAAAATATTTTATACACTTAAATATTTGACGACGTGCTCGATAATTAGAATTTAAAATACAGGGACAAATGTTTTTAATAACAGAGTAAAATAAAAAAGTCGTCTAGGTAAATATTTCAGGATCACCATTAGTAGCGAGTCCATACGCCTTAGGGACAGTAATATTTTGTATGAAAGACAAATTTCGTCACCTGAGTCACCATGATTTTTCTTAAAAAAACTTAATAAAATTACCATAAGCTTAGCAAACATAAGAAAATAGATCTAAGTTTGTGATTGTAATCTTATAACATTTTAAATGAATATATAGTAATAGTTAATATTTTCCAAATGAACAGGACAGGTTTATACAGAAAATAGTTGATCGGCCCAACAATTATAATATACGATTATATCATTTACGATTATTTACATTATTACAACGGGTACGTAAATCGTCAATTACTGGCCACCTTATACTAAAAATGAATTCTATATTCACCTATAAACAGAATTCATTTTAGTAGGTATAAGGTGTCAATAACTGGCCACCCTTCAATAACTAGCCACCTTATACTAAAAAATAAATGAACTCTGTTTAGAATAGAATTCATTTTTTTTGTATAAGCTGGCCAGTTATTAAACAGTGGCCAGTAATTGACGATTTACCCTAGTTACGTCCTAATTTTATTTAGGAAATACCTATACATATTCGGAACAAATAATTATGTATTTGTGCGTGAACACAAAGACAAAATATTATATCTTGTCCGTACCTACTCGTACAGTATCTATCTATATACAAGACTATAATATTTATAGTATATAATATTAGGAATTATCTAGGAACATGAAAGATTAGAAAAACAGGATATGTTTAGACAGTAGTAGGTACATATTATTTTACATATATGTACAAGTTTGCGTATACATTGATTTAATATACCTAAGATACGGTGGGATGGTGTATGAAGCCAAGAATTAGTTACATACCTACCTACTTACATAAGAATAGAAGTTACTGTTGGCCTTAAGTAAGTAAGTACTAAAGTCTTAACTTTATTGTTACGCGATTACGTGTTAGTGTTAACCAAGTGTTAACGTTATTCAAGTAAGTTTGCAAAAATTCTGCTAGAAATTAGGTAGAGGGATAAATACACACAGGGGTTTGGAAATAATTTTACTTTCTGTTCTTGATAGGTATTAGTTTATTCTTTTAGTGACAAAGAAGTACAAAGTTAAACTAAATATTGTAGCCGCAATTTGATAACTGGATGCTTAGCCAATATGCCAATCGTTAACGCTCCATATTTACAGAGACATTTTGGCTGGCCACCCTGAACTGAACTAGATGGCCCTGCACGGCGTATTGATAGGTAGGTAGGTAACAAGGATTGGAATCCTTTTTTTAAATATACATTAATATTGAACACATATAACAATAACATGATGAAATTGAATAAACTCACATACATACTCCAATGTCCATGGATACGAAAAAGAATATGTAATATGTACCTATGCATATGTAATATACCGAATTAAATTCATGTTTTAATATTGTAACTAGTTTTCTTTGTAATTTGTAATTTAATTGATTTTATTACAATTGAGAGCTTCTGTTTAAATTCCAACTAAGAGAAGAGGAATACATCTTAACACAGGTAATGTTTTTTTACTTAAAAAGAGGTACCAATTACTATATATGTATGTATATGTATAAATACTGTAAACTACTGTTGATTAAACTTTTTTAATTTAGTTATTTTTAACATAAATACCTACCTACATTTAACACAAGGCATATATATCACTCATCTCACCAATAGGCAACAAGACATAATTTTTAAGAAAAAAAAAACCGACTTCAATGGGGGATGCCGCTGAAAGTTCACTTATTGTTGATGGTGCACTCTTAGATTCCAGACAATGAAATGAAAAAGACAGCATCTTTTGCCTAATAATGTAGAAAAGGAGGTAAAACCACCCACTTTTCTAGTAGCATTTCGTTTCTGTAGGGGTCGCAGTTCTAACCTAACCTAACCTACTTTTCTGATAGCATTTCGTTTCTGTAAGGGTCACAGCTCTAACCTAACCTACTTTTCTGATAGCAGTTCTGTTCTGTGAGAATCGCAGTTCAAAACCCAACCACCCACCTAACCCACTTTTCTAGTAGCATTTCCGGGTCCGGATCAGAGTCCGGGTCCGTGACCGGCTGTCCGGGTCCAAGTTTGGGTCAGAGTTCGGTCCGGGTCCGGGTCCGAGTTGGGGTCCATGTTCAGACCCGGGTCCGGGTCCGAGTCCGGGTCCAAGTTTAGGTCAGGGTCCATAAGGAAGAGAACAAATCGCCAAACGTGAACGATGTCATTGAAGAGTTCCATTCTGATCATTATCAGCAGTTTCCATTTCATCAAATGTCACTTTTTCAAATGTAAATGCTGGATTTGTTGATAAAAAAACAAAAATCACTATACCTAGTCGGCTCATAAGTTCTGTCATATACATAGTATCAAATAAAATCAAAAGTTTAAGTTTATTCCGTATAATTTGTACAGCGTTTGAAAGCTTATAAACTAGAGAATCTAAATGTATAACATTTATTCAAAATGACCGCCATAATTATCTACACAGGCTTGAAGTCTTCGTGGCCAGTCGTCAATGGATTCACGCACCACTTTCATGTCGATATTGGCCACTGCCGTAGCAAGAGATTTTTTCAGCGAGTCTAGATTTGCATGAGGTTTTGAGCACACCTTTTCCTCTAAATACTGCCATATTTTATAGTCTAAAGGATTAAGATCTGGGCTAGAGGAGGGCCAATCTTCATGCCGTATAAAGTCGATTTTATTGGAGGCGAGCCAGGCTTGTGTAGACTTTGCCTTATGGGCTGGAGCAGAGTCCTGCTGGAAAACCCAATGCTGGTTTAGAAACATCGTATGGGATAGTGGTTTCACAATATTAGTCAACACCGTGTCTTGGTACACTTTGGCACTAGTTTTTACTCCTTTCTCACAAAAATGCATACTAGTGACGCCCGCATAAGAAACTCCCAGCCAAACCATCACAGATGAAGGGTGATGACCTCTTTGAATACGGGGAATGCTATTAGACGCTTCTTTACTATTGCGAGCGTACACTCTATCATTTTGTTTATTACAGTTTTCTTCTATGTCAAAAATTTTCTCGTCCGAAAACAGTATACAACGGTGCTTATTTTTAGCGTACTTCTTCAATAAAGCTTTAGATCTTTTAAGCCGACCATTGAGAAGATGGCCAGTTTTTCGTTTATAAGCACGAAGTCTCAGGTCTTGATTAAGCACTCTTTTCACCGTGTTTTTGCTCAAACCCATCTGGAGGGCCATAACTTTTTGTTTCCTAGCGGGATTTCTGGCAATGCGTGCCCTAATTGCTTGTACAACCGCTGGAGTCCTAGCTGTACGCGGACGACCGCTTCTTTTCTTGTCATTTAAACTAGAGACCTCACTGTATCTTTCTATGGTACGATACACAAATCTTAGAGAATTTTAAATTTTCAAGTAGCTTAAAAATTTTAGTCGGCGAGTGACCACAACGATATAGTGCAATTATTGCGGTACGGCTATCTTTAAGCGTCCACTCCATGTTGAAGAAAACAGAAAATTGCAAAATTATACTACTCAAATATTTAATAAAGATTCGAAATTCAAATGCAGAACGGTTTTTGTTTTAGGAGTTCCAAATTTAAATTTTAAAGGCCAGTGACAGAACTTATGAGCCGACTAGGTATGTATGCCTTTCACATTTGAGGAGTTCCCTCGGTTCCTCGTGGGTCTCATCATCAGAACTCGAGCTTGACAAAAATATGACTTAAAAAATTAAGTTGCTTAACAAACATAACAAAGAGGACAAATCGCCAAACGTGAACTATGCGTCATTGAAGAGTTCCGTTCTGATCATCATCAGCAGTTCCACTTCATCAAATGTCACTTTTTAAAATGGAAGTGCTGGATTTGTTTATAAAAATACAAAAATCACTATATGTATGCCTTTCGCATTTGAGGAGTTCCCTCGATTCCTCATGGATCCCATCATCAGAACTCGAGCTTGACAAAAATGTTTCTTGAAACCTAACTTGCTTAACAAACATAACGAAGAGGACAAATCGCCAAACGTGAACTATGCGTCATTGAAGAGTTCCGTTCTGATCATCATCAGCAGTTCCACTTCATCAAATGTCACTTTTTAAAATGGAAGTGCTGGATTTGTTTATTAAAAAAAAAACACTATATGTATGCCTTTCACATTTGAGGAGTTCCCTCGATTCCTCATGGATCCCATCATCAGAACTGCTTTTTGACGAAAACGGGACCAATCTGTATGTATATACTTACAATCAAAAAAAGAATTTTCAAAATCGGTCCAGAAATGACGGAGTTATGGAGTAACAAACATTAAAAAAAAAAAAACAAAAAAAAACATACAACCGAAATGAGAACCTCCTCCTTTGAAATCTTGAAGTCGGTTAAAAACACGGCGGCGACACCAATCTGTTCTACAGTCGCAAGGATGAAAGGTTATCTTCTTATATTGTTACAAGTTATATAATGCATGTAATTAAAACAAATATATCTACATTTATTACCACATTGAGTAGGACATTTTATACTTTTTAGGGTTTTCTTAAACAGTTGTCTTTATTTCCCTATCCAATATTGTTTGGAATAAATTATAATACTGTCATTTACAATCCTAATCCTGTGTCACTCTTATCTTTTTCTTAGGTATAAAATGAAGAATGCCTTTGTTAAGTGTATGACCTTAATTTTGACTGAAGTGTGAAGTGAGGGACATAGATAATTATATGACCTTAGTGGAAAGTAACTGAATACTTTCAGATTAGATATAATAAATATACCCTACTTTGATTCAGCTAATGAATTTAAAAATGAGAATGATAAGGACAACTATAGGTAGGTAATACCTACCATTAATCGCGCTCAATATATTTGAATTATATTAATTTTGTTAAATAAGTAGGTAAGTATACTTACTGATAACTTACCTATAGGTATCCACTTGGTTTTTGTTGAAGATATCTAACATGACCACAGACAAATCATTACATAAAAGTAACTGCATTTAGTAAGAGCATTATTTAATCAGAATAACAAAAACGATTTTTTTTTACAATAACCAAAATAACACCCTTCGTATTTGATTATTTTAAACATTACAATTGCCCTTAAAACTCTATTTACTACTTATGTACCTACATAGTCAGTTTTATTTAACAAATAGTTTGTGTCAAACAAGCTCGTAAAATTATTTACCCCAAACTCCTTATTTTACTCTAATTTAATACCTAGCGAGTGTGCCCCACTATATATGCAGCATACACTTAGCTAAGTAAGTAGGTAATTAAATTTGGCATTCAGAATTACTTAGCTGCAGTAATCTTATAGCAGTTAAAAACAATCTTTTGTGACTCAGGCGTATTTTTATAAAATAATATACCTATGGGAAGAAGTTCAAGAATAAAATAAATTAAAAATAAAAACAAAATCAATCAATCATATTAGGCATATAGATCGTTTTGAAAAAAAAAAAACAGTGGAAGTGTGAGTCCGACGCGCGTTTCAAGGGTTCCGTACATCACACAAGTTTAAACAATGCTCTATTTTTGTACGTGAAACATGAGTGAAACTTCTTGAAAAACCCAAATGGGTCGCATCAAAAACGAGATGTAACGGAAAGTATTATGGCGTGGTGGCTTATATCTCTGCAACTATAATAGCTATACTAAGTATATGCATAGTTTTTATATCGATGTTTAGGAAAGAAGCCATTACTTGGAATTGAATGTATATACCGCTGACAGAGTTGGCGTCTGGTTGGCGTTCATTTTGCGCTAGAAACCCTTATGCGCGGTATTTACTTAGTAATCTCATCAGTCCATGGACGTATTTAAAGAAAAAGTGATATCATTTCATATATCTTACAAAATTAATACAAAATTATAATACGTGGGATTATAACAAGTTGTAAAACAATGAAAATGTGGGGGTTTACAGATATTTTACGATTGATGTTGTTTATGTACAAATTGGTGTAAAAGTAGCTCGGATAGCAAGATCAAATACCCCAAAGCCCAAATGCAAAGGCCGAAAGCCGAGCTCGACGTAAGCTCGGAGCGTCCGACGCGTGCAGGCTTTCCGCAACTTCCTCAAGTATTTTAAGAGAAGAGAGAGAGAGAGAGAGATGCAAGAATGTAGTACTCAAACATGAAACAATGTACAAGTACCATTGCGGCTGGGTGCCAGATACAGTTTTGCATATATTTCCTTCAGTCCGGCTCACGCTCGAACTTAAAGGCGTATCTCGGGCGCTTCTGATCTTCATCCCTACGCGGTGCTTGGCTTTCGGTTGACCATTATTCTGTGTTCAAGCACTAATCTCCCGCAGCTCTCGTGTAGGCGTGCCTCTCTTGGACGCTTCTGGCCTTATGGCCTTCACATTTAAGATACTTATGGAGTTTTAGGCTCGGCCTTCAGTCATCGAATTCAGACACTTCTACTATTATTCTTTGTCTGAGCACTAACCTCCCAAAGCTCTATTTTTGGCCTCAGCCATGGATAGGCACGCCTCTTCAGGACGTTTCGGGCCTTCGGCCCTACGCGGATTTCGGCCCTCGGGCTTAGCAATCGCTGTCTACACCACGTTTCACGTAAACCATTGCTGCTGTGTCCTTAAAACAACCTAACCGCATTTTTGTTCTTCCGACTTCCGAAATCCGACTCACGTTTGACTGTAGATTTCTAATAGGTTTTCCTGTCATTTTTAGGTAAAGAACTATTTTGTGTATTTTTTTTTCCAAATTTTTTGCCTATTTTCATGAATAACTTCTAAACTGTTTTTCAAAAAATTATAAAGAAAATATATCTGTGAATCTCACAATGAGCCCTTTCATCTGATACCTATATAACACGTCTTAGTTTGCAATTTTTTTTTTAATTTTCTCATTTACCCCCCAAAAGTGGCCCCTATGATTAAAATTCATTTGTTGACGTTACATGCCCGTCTTTGGGTCACAGACATACATATGTGTACCGAATTTCAAATTAATTGGTCCAGTACTTTCGGAGAAAATGGCTGTGACAGACGGACAGCCAGACGCACGAGTGATCTTAAGGGTTCCGTTTTTACCTTTTGAGGTACGGAACCCTAATAAAAGGAAAATGGAAAACCTCCAAACGCGATGCGTGACAGTTTTAGAGCCAATAGTTTCCAACAATTTAACTTTTCGGAGAGGGAAGTATCAGCCGGCCTAGCCAAGGTGACAATCGCTATCGCTTCGACTACGAAACGCTTTGTGTCTTTATCACTCTTCCATATTAGTGCGACAGTGACAGTTGCGTTTCGATCGCTACGGAGCGTAAGCGATTGGCATGTTGGCTACGCGGCTAAAATCAAAATTTCTTTATTTGCCTCTTTATCGCTCGAACATGCAAGAGCGATAGAGGGGCAGATAACGGAATTTGGTTTTTCGCGGGAGGTTCTCAGCTTTGGTTTTTTAATCCGAGTATGAATCTTCTTCTTATATAAAAAGAAGTAACATTTAATTGATTACTCGTATTAGATTATTTAAATTATCCTCCCGACGAGTTACAAAATGTATTTAGGCACACTTTAATAAATTAATTCAATTCCAATTTACCGCAGGTGGCTAATAATAATAAATATTTTTATTAAAAGTTACTTCTAAATTTTAAACACATAAGATGGCATAACACAGGTTTGTACTAGGAATTTATTAGGTACTTAGATAGAGCCTGGCTATCGCAAATGGAACTTTATCATCTACCTGAAGGATTGTAAACAATTCGTTCGGCTCGGTTGCTTTGACTCCGATCCGTACCCAACGAGATCTGGTGTTAGTCAGGGATCCTTACTAGGGCCCTTTCTCTTCTCTATTATGGTGAATGATCTCTCGAGCTGTTTGGTTGCTGGTAAACTTCTATGCTGACGACATAAAAGTCGTAGTAGATATCAAAACCCCATCAGATTGCCAAAACATGCAGCGTAACCTGGATGCGATATACCGATGGAGTGTTAAAAACCGCCTTTCTCTTAATGTGCCCAAGTGCCATGTCATGAGTTTCACCCGGGCTAGGCAAGGAATATTCTCGAACTACCTCATTGATTGCGAGTCTCTATCCCGCACACATTCTATGAAGGACCTTGGGGGTGCTCTTTGATCCAGGCCTTACATTTCATGACCATGTACGGTCGCTGGTTAAAGAAGGGTTTAAACGCTTGGGGTTTGTTACACGTATCTGCAAAGACTTTACGCATGTAGGTGTCTTTAAAGTTCTATACTCTGCTCTGGTACGATCCAAACTGGAAGCAAGCTCGTGCGTGTGGAGTCCATACGAGACAACCTACATGTTAATGCTAGAGAAGGTTCAGAAATGTTTTCTGCGTACTCTCTTCAAGAAACTGTACGGGTACTATCCTTTCATGTATCCGACAGCTTACTTGCAGGGCACGCTAGGATACAACGCACTAGCGACGCGCAGACTGTTCGACCAGCTGATAACCGTGCTTCGTATCCTGCGTGGTCGCCTGGATTGCCCCGAGTTAGTTGGCGAGATATGCCGATTATTTGTCCCGGACCAGCGTTTGCGGTTTCGTGCTGACCGGGTGCGTCTCTTCGCGGTCCCTCCCGCCCGCACGGTCTCGCGGCGCAACTCGCCCGTTTGCCTAGCGTTGAACACGCTCAATAAGCTCGGTGCTGTGCAACACTCCTGCGATTTGTTTGCGGACGGCTGGAAGGTTATTGAGAGGGATTGTTTAAAAATATGCGAGTCACTGACCTAATTATTGAAATGATTTAATGTATCTTTGACATAATCCTTATGTACTCAGTCCATACAATTATTATTATTGTTTTATTATTGTTATTATTCATAATCGAACCTAGATATAAGAAATGTAATGACTTAGGCTAGTCCTGTAAAATTGCATTTTGTTTTAAATAAATAAATTGAAATTGAAATCATAATAAAATTGAATTGCACAACAACACCATATATGTAGGTACAGTCGAAGGCAAAAATATCGATCCAGACAAATGGCTCGAAAATATGTGAACACGACTTTATTGTCTAAGGTGTAAGAGCGTACACATATTTTTGAAACTGGGAATGTATATATGTGTATGCCCTTGACTGTACATATGTGAACTATGTAATGTACAGTACAGGTAGTTATTTAAATAAAGGAATATATGTTGTGTTACCGCGTATTTTTAACTTTTAGCCTGATTTAAAACTAGGGTTAATTTAATATTAAATTGTTTCCACTTTATTGTTTACGTGGCATAAATGAGTGAAATTAATTATTTACAATTTTTAAAGTATTTTGATGCTAAAATTTATTTATATCTACTCAAAATAGCACTTGTAACTTCCTTGTTTCGTAGGACTTTCCATCCAATCCAATCCATTGAGTAGGTACTGTATTGCACTTGACTTATATGGAGAAATATGAGCTATTACTATTACTCCCCCGTACGCCTGTGTGACGTAACAGTTTAAGAGCAAGTGTGATGAAAAAACATTTATAATTATTATACACAATATAAAAATATATTCAATCTATTATTTAACAAATAACAGTACTGTCGTAAAATTCTAATGTCTACCATGTTGGAGTCAGTAGTAGAACTTGCTAAGCAGGTGAGGTGTTCAAAAACTTTATTGTTAGGAGAATAAGAGTAGGTATGTGTAGGTTTAAAACACCTCACTTGCTGAGTTCCGATGAGTTCATTCACAGGATTGCCTTTATAAAAATATAGAACGGCAAAATATTGTAGAATATAAAATGGAATAAACTAATTAATTTATTGTACAACGGGCGTAAGATAGACGGAGTTATCCACGTGATAAATCACCCATTGAAATAGACGTACTTACACTGGCTTTTTCAGCTTGTAACGAAGACAAGTGCGACCATCATATCCTCACACAGAGGAACATAAATAATATTTTAAATTGTTAAGTACTTATTTGAGTGCTTTTACTAATATATCTACAAGCAACATGTGATAATTTAGTTAGAGTAATATCTTCTTAGATGTATTTCTAAATTCTACTTGAAAACAGTATTATGAACAATTTGACCTAATTTTTACATTCGTTACATTCAGTCATGGCTCATGGCAAATACCACAGAATGGCCCCATCACTCCTTGGCCTAATTGGCCCCTATATTTGAAGGTTCCCATGTACGATGTTTAAATATCCAACGTAACTGACTGAAATTAAATAGGTAAATGGGACTTCCGGTTCGAACGCCATCTTGATAGTAGCCTCGGGATTAATTCCTTTGTTTTTTGCTCATTAATATTGTTTAAAGTGTAATATCGATAGCTTTATTATACAATAATCTAATGTGGTAGTGTGCAGCGAATGGAGAATTAATCTCAAAGCGTGTTTAACCACCATTTTGGAGTCAACGGCCGGTAGTCCACGTGCTTCTCGTAAAATCCAGCTATCGGTTTTACGAGACAACTACAACAACCACCGAACAGCGTCGTGCTCTAAGAGCATTTATTTTGTTCCTACCCTTTTACGTGACATTGGCTACGGGCAACACCGCCCTCAAGTCCATCAAGAAAAGAAGAAATAGGTAAATGGTACGTCTTTGTGCTTACTTATATGTACAAGAAGTTGGGGTACGTATTCCAGGCATTATTAATAAAACTGTACACACATTACTCATGTTTTCTGTTTTATATTAGACTACGGCCTGATTCTAATTTTAATAAACGCCAAAAATTAGATCTCGTTCGATATGGATCGGATCCGTCAGTGTCAAAAGTGACATTTTTGTTTGAAGCAACGTCACTTTTGACACTGACAGATCCCATCCATATCGTATTTGTTGTTTATTAAAATTAGAACCAGGCCGTTTATCATAAAGACTGCGAGTGTCATAAGGTTTAACTCCTATAACTGATTTCCCCTAGAGCCAAAATCATCTGAATATTGAAATAGATTTTCGATGATGTTCTGGATATTTTTTTTGAATGCCGCCCCTGTAAGTTGACGTCATATTGTCGCTACTCGCTACACTTGCTACAGTATCAACGCCGTAGCACAATTTTTCTCTTTCATCTACACGCGGGGTTAATTCGCTACGGGAGCGTAGCAGTTCGTAGCAGAGTTATCTCTTGAACTGTTTAATCTTCTTCATGCTATTGAGTATGAAAAAAGGCGTTAGTTGAGGTGCAGTCGGCGTGCAGTTCGCATACAAATTGCAGTCGGGTTGCAGTCCGTCTGTATCGGCCCTTAGGGGTACAGCATACGACACCAGCAAACCGGACAGTACCGCCGTTGTATTGTTAATGTACTGTGGGGTTGGAATACTTGGAATGCGTGGTACAGGGCACCGAGCATACCTAACAGGAGACATCAGCGAGCCGGACAGTAATACATTGTGGTAATGTATTGTAGTGACGTTAGAGTGCGACGTGGTGGTCGCGATAGTTGGCAGCACAGGTGTGGGATAGGCGCCGCACGGGGCGCCGTGCATGCCTTAACAGGAGACATCAGCGAGCCGGACGGTGCGTTGTGTTAATGTACTGTAGTGAGGTTAGAGTGCGGCGTGGTGGTCGCGATAGTTGGCAGCACAGGTGTGGGATAGGCGCGGCACGGGGCGCCGGTTGGTGCGCCAAGCATACCCAACAGGAGGTAAGACACTAGCGAGCCGGAGAGTAAGCCACCGTTGTAGGAAAGAGTCATCATATTGCCTGTGGACAACAATATTATTATTGCTTGATTGCACCTTTACATATATGAAAAAAAAAAGTAAGACCAGGTTACATAATTAGCGTGTACTATTACATATAATACTACGGTTGTATAATTAAGTATTCGTCCCGCAACTCCGCAAAACGTCCACCGGCACCGATGCGAAAAACGAGGCCATTTATTTCATCGACTTTCTTCAGACAAAAGCGTCTATTTTGACACTGTCTGATCCGATCCATATCGGAGATCTAATTTTTGACGTTTATTCAAATTAGAACGTTTTGTTTTAAACAGGTGCTCATTGTTAGACGTCATGAAATTACTGTGCATCTCTAGCATAATAATGTCGTCTGTAACATACTACATACTTAGTAAAACTTTGCTGCAATCGTGCAATGTGCTGTGAAATTGGTAGGTATAGATATGAGCGTGACGATGATCTTACCAGCAATTTCACGATGCTCACGGCCGACTCGCGAAGGTGCCATGATCATAGGCACAGATCCGAACACCCCGTTGGTAAAACCCAATACGACGGAGAACATGATAGGGTAAAACTGTAATAAATAAATATTAATTTATTCATTCTCATGTAAGAAGCAAATACTGCGTCTAAAATTATTATAAAGATAGAGTAAGAGAGAACCCACACTAGCGTCTCCCGAGCGTTGGCGTCTAGTCAAAAGTCAACTCTATGGTTGCTGCTCGAAGCAACGTAGCGCGTAGGTGCAACTGCGCAGCGACACCATTTTCCATAGCGCTCACTAGACGACTACGCTCTAAAGACGCTAGTGTGGGGTCTCTCTAAGTATAAGATAACTCTAGATAGGTATGATGTTATGAGATAAGTAGCCTAAGGTACAATAGGGGACATTCCTGGTGAACCACCTTAAGGGAAAATAAGTTTTAGGCAAAAATTTCATTTATGGTACAAGCTTTTATTGCTGACTGTATTTTTTTCCACAGGCAACTAATACTCATCGAGACAATTCTAAAAACCCCAAACACAATTAGGTTGCGTTTTTTTTTATCACAGAGTTCCTATGGCCACCTCCTGTCTCCATCATCAGATCAGCTCGATGGTACCATAATATTGCATTGTCACACGACTTACATATGTATGCAAATTTTCAGCTTCATCGGAAACCGGGAAGTGGGTCAAATTTAACTTGCAAGATTTGACCCTTACAAACATGTTACATACATACTTACATAGGTACATTGCAAGTTAAATAAAAGCTTGTAAAAACATTTAAACGTCTTGTAGACGATCAGGCCATATCATAAAAGCGATGACCAAATAGTGTTAAAAAAAGGGGTAGCTCAGGTAAAGTTTATTGCCGTTCATTGTCTTTGTGACCGCCGGCATTTGCCAACTAAGATAAGGAATAAATTTAAAAGTGGAAAAATTACTGCCTTGGTTGAGACTTGAACTCACGGCCTCTGGATTATTCTAAGCTTAATAGCATCGATCGCAGACGTTTCTGCTTGTTAAAAATTAATATGGAATGGGTAGCACATCGTAACTGTGGTGAATTTCCAATATGACTTGGAACTCCGGTGGCCGTTTAAGAAGTGTAACACTCTTACGGTAGATGTCGCTAGGGTCCCCTAGACCCATATAGTGGGAAGATTTGCTGCTGATCGACTATGGATTTGAGGTGAGGTCTTGGTGGCTCAGTTGGCAGAGCGCTGGAGTATCTATCCAGAGGCCGTGAGTTCAAGTCTCACCCAAGGCAGTAATTTTTCCACTTAAATTTATTCTAAGCTTAATAGCATCGATCGCAGACGTTTCTGCTTGTTAAAAATTAATATGGAATGGGTAGCACATCGTAACTGTGGTGAATTTCCAATATGACTTGGAACTCCGGTGGCCGTTTAAGAAGTGTAACACTCTTACGGTAGATGTCGCTAGGGTCCCCTAGACCCATATAGTGGGAAGATTTGCTGCTGACCGACTATGGATTTGAGGTGAGGTCTTGGTGGCTCAGTTGGCAGAGCGCTGGAGTATCTATCCAGAGGCCGTGAGTTCAAGTCTCACCCAAGGCAGTAATTTTTCCACTTTTAAATTTATTCTAAGCTTAATAGCATCGATCGCAGACGTTTCTGCTTGTTAAAAAAAAAATAATAATAATATAAGATAAGGAATCCAAAATGCATCCTGATTGGTTATCTTTATGGAGAGGCGAAGCTTAGCCTAAACAACAACAGCTAATAAACTGTCCTTACTACTCGTACCTATTGTTTGTCTCATTACCTGTTTCAAAGATAGATATAACTCCGTAATAGATGGATACAGTCTAAGGAAAAAAACGTGCCTCGAAAATCACGAAAATTTGATTCTCGATCAGATGGCGCCACTAGTTTTAGCCTACTCTCGTATAGAGGGCGTTGACGGTTTCGTTTGTTATTTATAATTTTAACGCATATCAGTGAAAGAACATGGGTCAAAATCATATAAAAATAAAAAATGCAAATAAAAAAATAATCATTTATCCATATTTAAATACAATTTATCGTAATTTTTATAAATATTTATTTTTAGTTTTAAAGTGTGTCGACAGATGGCAGTGAATTTACTGGGGTTACAAAATTTACTATGACAGTACCGCTCTAGTATATGTTACTCTATGGTAGATATCATTGTGTGTATGTATTATTACTTACATCTCCTACGATATGTGGCGAGTGGCGCGGCGCGGCACACAGCAGCATAAGCGGCACCAGCAGCAACCGCACGCCGCTTGCCATCAGCAGCTGGCTGCGGCTCCACTCATATGGCCACGCGGCTGCTATCTGATTTTTTTTATTTACTAAGTCATTTTTGGACATTATGAAGACAATTTCAATACTTATATCGAGTATGAGACGTTCGGTGCCGATGAATTTAATCCTTGATTTTAAATTCCAGATACTAAAATGATTGTTAGAGTTCCGCAATTTATCCGACTGGTCTGTCGTTTTAGTACAAAATTAATACAAAAGCAAGATGATTGGGATCACCCAATAAATTGGCGAATGGAACTGTCAATTTATGAGTTGAGATATAAAGACAGAGCTTAAAGCTCAAAACCTTAAAAGCCGCAAGTTAAAGTCTCGCCCTAGGCAGATTTTTTTTAAATATTATTACCCAACTATGTTCTTACCTTTCCAATAAAGTCAAAGAGATTGAACGCTGACATGAGTATGATGGGCATCCAGTCACCGAGACGGCAGGACGGGACTTCTGAAGCGATGCCGGGGTACAGGCTTAGTGTGGTGAAGTATACCAGCCCGATGGATACCATGTAGGGGTAGATAGACCGGGCTACCGCCCAACGTGCTAATACGCCTCCTGAAGTATAAACATATATATTAGTAAATAATTATAACAGAGGACTTATTATTACGTATCAGGAGCTCAAAACAGCGGCAGAAAGAAGAACGGAGTGGCGGTTACTCCCCCGACAAGAGCCAGGCTCTTAAGAGTTATGATGGTGATGAGCTATTATTACGAATAAAAAAAGAATTCTAAACTACAGATCCAGTCCATGAGCTTCTTCGAAATGGTAACAATAAAGCGCTGTATTTCCTACTTGGTCACACCACGGTGTAAAAAGGAGAAAGTAAGCATTGTAAATTTGCAGATTTTGGATCTACATATTGTCTCCCTTACCTAAGGTTCCTGTTCCATCGTTTCCTAAAAATTACTCTTAATTCCAAAAAAAAATCGAAAATTACGTTTAAAAGCCCTCCACGATGTAGGCCTTTCAGGGGTCTCGAACACGACATCCTCGACCTTGTAGGAGGGGCGGGGGGTGCGCAGAACCGCCGGAGGGGAAGTGGCCGGCTCGGAGGCGCTCGGCGTGGACAGCGGCACTGGCGCCGATACCGTCGGCGAGTACAGCGGGTTGGCGAAGCTGAATGTATTGGTTTCTATGTCTCCTGTAACATTTTAAAACAATTATTTTAGGATTCTCAAGGGTCAGCAATGCTTAAGTGGCTCTTGTGATGTTGCTTATGTCCATGGGCGACGATGACAGCTTCCCATCAGGCGGCTCGTCTGCTCGTTTGCCAACTATCACAAATTCAAAAGTCTCCTATCCACGTTAAATCCCTCTGTATAATAAGATGACTGTGGTCAACAATTTACCACTTGAGGAAACCTTACAAGTCTAAAATTACAAACGAAACAACCACTTTAGAAACAAAATGCGTTTAGACTTAATTCATGAATTTCAACATGATATAAATAAAATAAAAGCTTACCTTGCCCGGTAGTTGACAGAGCTGGACTCTGCAATTTCAACACTCCGTAACTGCCATCGCCTGATTCTCCTTCCATCTAAAACAGAGATTTAGTATTGTAGTAAAGTAATATAACTAGTGACTCTGTGAGCTGTAGTCCTCGCGATAAGCTTCATTGAAAGCTTAAAAGAATTAAAAATACCTAGGTACTTATTTCGTTGAGTCATTTATCAGAGCGAACTCACAATGGTGTTAAGTCCCATAGACCTTATTGCCTTTATTCATGCCTGATTCCACCATTTTGAACATTTTCCAAATAACGAAACGACTAAAAAATTCTAACTACCGTACAGCTGCTCACAAAAATTCTTGAGAATCGGTTGAGAAAATGCAACCTGTAGCGGAGAACATCCGGACATACGAAATCATTTTTAGGCCAAGCTGAAATGAAAACCTTCGCTAACTCTCGGTTAATTAACTAAACCACGGTTTACGGTATTTATAGGTATTATAAGTATGAGCCCAATCCATTAAAAGCGACGTACGTAGGTGCAGCAGTTCTACCAATTTAATTGTATTATTGTTGTCTCATAGCCGATGAAGGGAGAATAATAGTAACAAGTAGCTAATAGTCGATTCACCCAAATGATAATAATAAGTGTCAAGTAATTTACGTCAGTATAAAAAAGCAGCAAATTAAAATAAAATTGGCGCGAAGGGTTATCGTACCACAGAAAATTTGAATTACGCGCCTTTTTCTACTGACAATGTTGTTTGACACTATAATAACGATTTTTGGGCATTTGATTTGGCATAATTGGGGCAGCAGTCTTACCAATGTAGCACGAAATACCTATTTCGAGGATGCTTTCCCTAAATTTAAAATATAGACAAAATATTGCCTTCGGTTACCGCGATAGTTACTCATGAAATAAAACTATGAAAACGGATTATATCGCGTATATTGAATTTATAATACATCCCGACGTTTCGAACTCTTTACAGCGTTCGTGGTCAACGGGTTCAATATACGCGATATAATCCGTTTTCATAGTTTTATTTCATATAGACAAAATTTTAGGGTTTTACTTGTTAACAGCTCAAAATAATTAGTATTTAGATACCAATGTAGCATCTTCGTTAGGGTTAAGATGTAACTGTATTCTTCGCCGGTGCCGGGACTCGTTGGTCAGCCTCAGATAATGCAGTACGAGAGGGTGCTTCATCATCACGTGGTGCAGCATGGAGTGTCCCAGCAATATCAGGATGGAGAATACGAAGAACATGAAGGTGCTGCGGCGCGGTTGGCGGAAACCGTACTTTGTTACGATACGGTCTAGTGATACCCAGAAACCGGCAGCACCTAGAAAAATATTGCGGTTATTATTGCTGTTCTAGGAAATCGCTAAATACTCAATACTTATTATCGTGAAAAGCAGTACGAGTATAATAAAACTTTTATCTTTATTTGTAGGTGGTAATGGACTGAACACAACAATTATAAGTAAATACATTAAATTAACCTCGTAGTTTTTTTTTACATAATACCACATCGGTGTCATCAGTAGAAATAGAGGTAGTTGACACATGTTGAATTTTATAACTAAATCTAGTTAAATAGATAGAAAATGAGCAATTATTCTCAATAAATTGGAAACTTAAAAAATATATAGGAAAAATAAAATATTACCTCAAAAAAAAAAATTTTTAATAGGAAAAAAATAACGGTACCATTTGATTCCTTAAATTTTATTTAAAAAAATATTGTATAGCAACAATATCCATAAACGCAACATTTCACCGACAAAATCGCAATTTCCTTGTTTTCCATACATCGAAACGGGTGACATCACGATGTGTTGCCATTTGAGTTAGAGCGTTTGCTCAGTAAAGTGGTGATGCCAGACTTTGACCATCATTTGTGACTTTTGTATTGCTTTAAGACGATAGGTCCCATACAGACATTTGATCCTCAAAACAAACCTGATCGACTGACTAATACCATTGAAAAAAATTGTTAACTACCCTATTGGCCTGATGGCAAGCGGTTATCGTAGCTTAAGTAGACGCTATCTACTCCAGGGCTGACACATTGATGGCGTTGCCGACCCTCTTGAACTAAAAATTTCCACTTACTCTCTCCCGCCATTACAGCCTGCGTGTAGCGCGGCGGTAGGCACCCAGTGAACCCGTAATACGAGGCCTGCTGCACGGTGCACCCGAACGCGACTACCCCAATGGCTACCAGGTTGATGGTGTACGACACGCGCGTCGAGAACCCATCCCAGCCGATGTTGCACACGGCCACGAATAGCATCGTTGCCAGGGACACTAGGATACCTGAAATATTTGAAACACATTAGAACATTGATTTGAATGATTTTATGCTTATGTACATTTGTGACGTCCTGCCGAAAAAAATCCTGCACATTGGATTCTTATAGCCTATCGCTTGTAAGGTTGAAATTTTTACAGGTTTTAAAAACTAAGTTACTAACATTCTGACTGACATTACTTTTGGACGCAATGATTTCATACCTAAGTACTAATGAGAGGTTAAGGTGGCAATTTGGTCTAGCAATTTTACGAATGCTCTCCCTCAATTTTTTTAACTTTTTTCCGCCAGTAAATGTTAATCATCTGCCTTTTTGTTGATTTACGAAATAAAAGATTTATAAAAGGAGATAGAGAGAAAGTTAGTTAAGCAGCAATTCATTAGAACGAAAGTGAGTACGAAGCTACGAACTCTACGTTCGTATCTATCAGTTAATTAAGGCCATTAAGGGTCACCGTTAAAACGTTCGCTAAATTTTATTGCAGTAAGTATAGGAAATTTCATAGTTCACTGCTGATTGCCGTAGATCAGTCCGCTAATTATTATTGGTGCACAGACCTGACCTTAAGTATATTCTAAGTCCCGTGACTGAATTAGTCAGGATTATTTCAAGGATTCAACTCACCAAAAGTGATCCTAGTGTTGTATGTAAACAAATCCAATAGTAGATTGTTAGCCACCACCGCGACGCAAGCCGAAGCGATGTAGACAGTCGACATGTCAAACATTATGGTGGTGTTCGGGTAGTGGTGTTGAAAGTAGTCCACTGCCATTATGAAACTGTGAACACACGTTGTTATTTAGCTTGTACTCTTGGTGGTTAGTGTTCTTATGCTTATTTCCGCGCCCTAGCTAGCTAGCAGTAATTCGGAAGATAACACATTTATAACAAAATCTGGTTGAATAGGTAGAAAATGAACAATTTATAGCAAATATCTGGGAGACCGAGCTTTGCTCGGAAAACATATAAAAACTCAAAAATGCGCGTTTTCCCAGAGATAAAATTAACCTAGCTAGATCGATTATTCGCCCGCGAAAACCTCCATATAGCAAATTTCATCGAAATCGTTAGAGCCGTTTTCGAGATCCCCGATAGATATATATATATATATATATAGCTATTATATATATATATATATATATATATATATTTAGATATATACAAGCTTTGCTCGTTTAAAGGTATAAGATAAATTGGGGACTAAAAATTTTTATGGTAATGATATAAAATACAAAACTTCATGTTCCAAAGTTAAGTTTTTTTTAACATCATCCATAGTTAGGTACTTGAAGACGGCTTCAACCCAGGCGTGACGTCACTATCAAGTACCGTTTAGTGAGGGACGTTTCGTGCGTAGAAACTTATCTAACCTATTATTTTGATTAGGCTTTACCAAAAGTTACTAAAAAAATTAAATATTAGTTTACCGATAACTTACTTAGCTCCCTACTAATCTGGTACTGGTAATAATCACTAGACTGAACCATTGCTAGTATGTGTAACCAGGCGTGGGTGACGTGCTTTACCAGATAATTATTGGTTATTACTACCCTACTACGATGTGTAAAGTACATCCAAACTTTCTGTCTACTCTAGATAAAAAAATTCAGTCTTACCTATTAAAGGGCAACAGGAAAGCTGCGCCAGCGACGAACAGCGTAAAGTACACAGAGTTGTACCTATCCGGGGGCGGAGCACCGGGCTCCATGTTCCCAAGAGGCTCCCTTCGTGCTGCTCGTATCGCCTCTATCCGTGCGTACCCTCGCCCGAGCGTCTCGTTCATCTTACTTCACTTACAATCACTCATTTTAAAACAACTTCATTTCCTAGCAGTTTTCTTGACAATGATTAACTAGAAATAAACTAAACGCTTCACCTGTCCCACATATCGTTGTTTTATGCTATTTGCACGTTTACACGTTTAATCAGACATGACCAATTGAAATATTATTGTCACAAAATCACATTACGTGATTGTAATAAATGGCAAGATTTATTTTTAGAATCACGATCACTGGTCGTTATTTTCGTTACCTACATTCAAGTAACGTGGAATGTTATTAGATTAAACATGTTTTGTTTTAGGTAATTTTTTTTACAATGTGAGATGGCTTTATCGTGTTATTTATGGGATTATCAACAAAATATCGCCGGCCAATCTAGCTGTCAAGCGCGAAGAGGCGCGCATGCGTGCTCTACATTGATTTTCAGGTATTCCTTACTTACACTCGGTTCAGGAACATCAGAATAAAAGTGACCTCGAGATCCGAAATAACTGTGCATAATCGGAGGTCCTGAGTATACTGGGTATATACAATAGAGAAGAGACGATGAAAGGTAGTAAACGAAACTAGCTGATAGAAAAAATAAACTTGGAAAGTGTAATATGCGACAACTACCGTGACGCGCTTATCAGATACTGCACACATTTAATGAATAGGTACTAGTAGTATATAGGTCGTTTGTTATAATATTATGTTATAATACAAAACAAAATATTTATACAAAACGAACTGTTTGTAACATTTTAAAGGGGGTTAAAATTTTCAATGAGTAAAATTTAATAAAACATTTTTGTATATAATAATTATTTTTATTTATTTCGTTGAAACAAATGACATCATGTAGAGTGTAGTTTATGAGCCAGTAGTATAAGAGCCAAAATTCCAAAATTTTATTATTGCAAATTACAAAATAAAAGTAATTTTCCAAACTTCGATTCCAGGCTTTGGTTAGTCACTAAATGAGGACTGAGTTTTTTTATACAAAGAACACACAAGCGTGATACCCCCCCCCCTAATGTTAAGCGACCACCGCAGCCTACGGGCGCTTGCAACTCTAGACGTCTAAAATCTGATTTAATTTTACCCGAAAGTAAAAGTATTTTCTTCTATTGCCGCTTCATTTCGGCTTCGTTATTTATTGTCGTAATTATTATAGTTCTCTTAGTAACTCTACTGTAGCTGGTAGCTGCACGCAACTACGCCCCCTACTACAGGTGTTCAAGGAAGACCAGCGTCAGATACTACTCCAGTAGGACCTGGCATTATGCTGAGTGTTCACCTTTTTCAGTGTAGTTACAAGTTAATAGTTTTGTCATTTTTTTTTCTTTCTCTGTATGTATGTGTAACTGTGTACTTATGTATACTGAAAAAAAAGATGTTTTCCATTGTATATGTTGTATTGTTGTATCCATCCATCCTTAACATTCCTAAAATTGTTATTTTAAGTAGATGAAATACGTAGTAAACCTATAGTTAAGAAGATTTTATCAAGTAATTTAAAGTTTAATAAAATAACGAAATCGTAAACACCTCCACCCAAAAAACACTACCTATTAAATAAATATTTCTTAAATAAAACAAATACTTTTTGTTATACCTAATTGTTAACAAAATCGCAGTTACCATAGAATCTAACAATTCAAACAGCTTAAAAACGAAACTCAGCCCACAAGGAAATATCAACTATCGTCTCAGCCTAAATATAAGCCTGAAGGGTTCCGCCGAGAGCGTCACCCCGTTGACCGGTTCCGTTGAAGGTGTACGGTCGCCTTCAGGTATTACTAGAGTAAAGCTCTGCAATAGGTATGCCAGAAACATGAATAGTTCTGAGCGGGCCAGACCTTCACCAATGCAACGTCGCTTACCTGAAAGATAAATTACTGTTTATTGGACACCGGATGCCGATTCTAACTTTACAGTCTGAAATTGATTTGTTATTGTTATGACACGACTTGCAGATTCCGACGAATCGAGAACCTCCTACTTTTTTTAAAAGTCGGTTAAAAAGTGCAAACAAATATCAATATAAAATAGGATTATGTAATTTGTGGCATTTATGTTGTAATTAAATACATTGTCATTAGATTGTACTTTATTACATTTGAAACAGTGTTTAGTACTTAAATTCTTGAATTTCAGAGCTCCCAAAGATACCGATGCCATAACAATGCGGTGGCTCTGAGGCGCCTGCATTGTCCCATAACCTGTCCATGTCCACACTGTGAATCCTTGTATTGTGCATACATACTTATACTTGGATGAATGAATATACAGTGTGGAAAGAATGAATGGTCCCTGGAGGGCAAGTACCTAAAAACCGTTAGTAAAAAAAGTTAGCTCATTTTGCTTATAGAAAACATTCTTTTATTTTTGAAAATAAACAAAACTGCATTCAAAGATTTTTAATTTTTTTTTAAATTTTGCTTGTCTTAAAAATATTCTTGAATACTAAATATTCGATTTTATGGATATTTTGTACGACAGACGAGAGTAAGGCCTAGTGTTTCTTGGAGAAATGTTATCATTAACATTAACTGTATCGATTAGTAGAGTAAAATAGCGAGTGTTTATTTATTTTTAATTTTTAGTCGGTTCGATTCCCGGGTGAAACAAGGCGAATTACAAAAAATCTTTGAATGCAGTTTTGTTTCTTTTTTAAAATAAAAGAATGTTTCCTTTGAGCAAAATGAGCTAACTTAAAGTTTTAAGGCACTTTCCCTTCAGGGCCCATTCATTCTTTCCACACTGTAGATGCACTCAAGTTACTGATAACTTTGTTACTTAATGATAACTTTGTTTTCCGCTTACTACTCCTACACTAGCGACTTTAGATTAGAAATTATTTTATTAAGGTAGGGCACTCAAAGTCTGTTAACACATTCCTTATTATTACATTATTTTTGTATATGACTGTTTGTTGCAAAAAAAAGGACCTAAAATCGGCCATGCGCATATATTTAATACCAGGTATATAACTGATACATTCATCATCAAGAGGCTCTCATGCGGTAAATCGGTGCAGGAATTGAACGCCGGTTCTAGGACTTACCTGTCCCAAAGGGCATTAGCCACTCATCCTGTACTAGATTCCCTTCTTTTGTGAGAAATCTTTCGGGTCGAAACTCGTGTGGGTCCGTCCAGTGAGAGCCGTTGTGAAGGTCGTGTAGAGCCAGCAAGATTAATGTACCCTACAATACCCAAGAAATATGCAACTTTTTTTCTCAATAGAGGTATAACGTTATAATTAGACTTTGTCATAGGTTGAGCAGCATCTGCTCTATCATGCCACAGAAGGCCACTGATTTTTATTTATTTTATAAATATGTGAATGCCAATGTGAACGTGAGTCATCTTATATGGTCCACCTAATAGGTCACTGATCAGCCGGCCATGACAAAGTGACAATCGCTATCGCTTCGACAACGAAACGTTTTGCGTCTCTCCATCACTCTTCCAAATTAGTGCGACAGTGACAGTTGCGTTTCGATCGCTACGGAGCGTAAGCGATTGGCATGTTGGCTACAAGGCCTGCTCCTATGCGCGAAGTTATTGAAATCAAATTGGTATTATAATTTACGTTTCTGAATACTTCCTAGGTGAAATACATAATAAAATAAATCATTTATTCACAGAAAACAATAAAAATGTGCACACTACATTAAAAATAAAATACAGAATTTGAAAAATCTTAAAAAATAATATAGTTACATGTAAAATTAACCATAATTCATAGGTATTAGATACTTACACGAAATTTTCAATAAAGGTGCATTTGGGCAGATATTTCGGAATAAAGCAGTGTACCAATATCAATTAACTTGCCGAGGTATTTAAGACAGTTGAAATTCATATTCCACAGGTTGCAACACTTGCAACTGTTGTTGCAAGTAAAAAGTAAGACTCCCTCCGTAGGTGTAACCGAACGTATTTGTTCGACACTCCCATTCCGCCACTTTATTGTACCATTGTCCACAGTGTTTTCTGCTTACAATTCGTAAACCTTATTGCAACGGCGTAAGATCTATCAATGGTCAGTTAAGACGTCCTTGTTAGTAACATAACATATATTTTAAGTAAAGGGTGGCAAGTACCTTAGGGATGACATAATTCTTGAGCTGCGTTTTTTCCCGCGCCATGTGGGGGATGCCCACTGGGGCCACACTTGAGATACGGAGGGCTTCCATGATAACTGCCTCGGTATACAGCATTCTGTAGAAGTTCACAAAACATATTTCGTTTATCGTTAATTAATACCGCTAGACTGACCATGGTGCGCGATGCCTGGTTGTTCACTTACCTGTTGTACCATACTAGACATTAGTTTAACAAATTTATAATGCCTGATGCCTCGGTCAAGGAATGCACGCTCCGAGCATCACGTGCGTGTGTGTGTACATTTGTGGCGTCGGCGTCGAGCGTGCATGCCCCTGACGCTCTGAGCGTGCATTTCGTGGCCCTCAGGTACTGTGTCTTGAGCGCTGGTGGCTTAGAGGTAAGGCATGCGGCTTCTAAACCTGACGTCGTGGGTCCGAATCCCGACTCGTGCGAATAATAAGTTAACGTATGTACAAAATACTTATCATTAAATATTTGTGTTATTCGATGCAAAAAGCATTAGGTATGAGGAAATCGGACTAATTAGAACCCATTAGGATTATCCGATTTTCTCCCGTATGCATTGAAAGGTTAGATGGCAATTGCTCGAGTAAAAACCAATGCCTGTGTCAATTATTGGAGTTATAATATGTTACCGAAAGCGGGGACTGTAAACATTTAGGACGCGCTCGGAAAACTGCAGGAGTAAGACGACAAGGAATACCGACCTCACAAATATCTTACCTTGCTCTATCACCCAACGCCGGCAATCGTTTTGGGCCGACTACATCATCAATCTCTTGTCTCAGACGCGCTTGCACGTGCGGATTCAGGGCGACGTGCAGAAGCAAAAACACGGCTGTGTTACCCACAGTCTCCATTCCAGCTTCTAGCATATCAAGGCACACCACTTGGAGTTCTTCTTCTGAAACTGTTATAACGATGCAAGGATCGAACGGTGGAAATGCAGTGTATTTGTGTGCTTCCAGTAGCTTCATGGAATTTTGTCCGAAAACGCAAATAACTTTATGACTGGTATGACACTAAGGGGATTTTTTTAAAGTAAATAGGTGCCTAAAATGTATTCAAGTAATAAATAGCCTATACATATACCTACTATATGTAATTGGAATTACGCAAATGGCAAAATATGTTCTTACAATATCTTATCTTATGTATGTAAAATGTATAATTTTGGTGCAATAATAGTACATTTCGATGCTAGTGCGGAAAGTATGCCATCACGTCACGAGTACCGAGATATGATGCATGTTCTATAAGACAGAAACAATTGTAAATATTAAAACATTGTACTATTATTACCTAATTATCGTTATTTACGATTATTTGTGTATCGTATATTTATAAAAACAATATCGAATGTAGCCTTTGGAAACTTAAAACATTCTTGCAGTAAGAAAATACGCCTCTTCTTTGACAGGCGTTCCGTTCCATTCAGACAACTTATTAAGAACGGTATTCAACATTAAAAAATAAACGTAATGATGAAGAGGTAAGTAATAAAATATGAAATATGCATATTTTTCGTATTCATACATTAACAGTAGGTTTTTATGTTGATTACGACGTTTAAAGGAAACTAATATAAACACTCATCAATAAGTAGTCATGAATTGGAACAAGTATAAATTTAAAAAAAATGGAGAAGTAAAAAGCACTAGTTCGCGAAAACCAACTTTCCGCACGCTAAACAGCCACGAAAAGTAGCACTTTTTGAGCAACTGTATTAAAAAGAATATTTACTTACTTACAATCTCAGCTATGAATCCTCATGATAAATGCAAATAATTCCGTAGAATGAGCGATTGCTTCTTTGTTTGTGTAGGCGTATAAAAAGTGTAGCATCTGCGTAGAATTGATTTCTAATATTGTATTTTGTACATACATTAATACTACGGTATAATATAAGACTATGTCACATGATGTTTTCCTTCAGCGAAAAGCGACTAGTAAATATCAAATGATATTTCGTACATAAGTTCCGAAAAACTCATTGGTACGAGCCGGGGTTTGAACCCGCGACCTCCATCTGCGATTAGATAACGCTGTGCTATAATTATAGCCTGATCCTCGTGTATAGCGAATAGGTAGGTAAATAAATATAACTTAATAACTTCTTATCAAACTACCGGATTGATAGACGATAGTACAGTGACGTCTAAACAACAATATGTCCGTGTAATAAGATATTAAAATGGCACCATAAAACTGCACACATACTTGCATCAGCCTTGTTTTTTATGGATTCAATCAGGAAGGCGTCGATGACGTCTCTCGGGTCTTTTGTAATGATGTTTGTCTCGTGTTCTTTTATAGTTTCCTGTAAAAGACGAATGACTACGTAAAAAAAATTGATACTCTACTTTTACTTAAACAGTCATCACAGAGTTCCAATGGTCCAATTCCAATTCCTTCGGTTTCCATCATCGAATTGATGAAACCCCCTATTACCTATTTCTTATTCAACGACACGCCATCTAGGGTTGAAGCTAAAAAAACCGGCCAAGTGCGAGTCGGACTCGCGCACGAAGTACCATTATGAAGTACCAGTACCATTACGAAACAAAACAGCAAAAAAAATCACGTTTATTGTATGGGAGCCCCATTTAAATATTTATATTATTCTGTTTTTAATATTTGTTGTTATAGCGGCAACAGAAATACATCATCTGTGAAAATTTCAACTGTCTAGCTATCACGGTTCATGAGATACAGCCTGGTGACATACAGACAGACGGACAGCGGAGTCTTAGTAATAGGGTCCCGTTTGTACCCATTGGGTACGGAACCCTAAAAAAGAACCCTCCTTACATTACGTGCGTAAATACTTCTTCTTTCTAGATTTTATTTTATGGGGCCCACTGACTATCAGTCCGCCGGACGACATCGGCCTGTCAGTTGTTCGGAACTGTCAAATTTTTATTCTAACTGACAGGCCGTTATCGTCCGGCAGACTGATAGCCAGTAATAGGCCCCTTTACCACTTTGTCGGCGTGATATAAGTAGAAAATATAAAACATACAAAAACTCAAAAATGCGCGTTTCCCCAGAGATAAGATCTAACTAGATCGATTTTTCGCCCCCAAAACCCCCATATATCAAATTTCATCGAAATCGTTAGAGCCGTTTCCGAGATTCTCAAAATATATAAATATACAAGAGTTGCTCGTTTAAAGGTAAAAAATATATAAATATTATACATACATATATACAAGAATTGCTCATTTAAAGTTAGGATCTAAGATATATAGACATGCCAAATGGGAGTTTTCTAGTAATAAGTACTAACGACCATTGAGCTAAGCCGGGGACGGACAGACATACAGAAGTACACGGGGGGGAGGAGGGGTAGGTACGCTCAGGTATGCGACGCTGAGCTATTGGCCTACACCTCAAGTCCGTCATACACGTCCCCGTCGGCCCAGTATCTGCCGCCGCGGATCAGGGCCGAGCTCACCCAGGGTTACACTTGTGGGTGGGTCGTCTCCCCCGGGCAATGCTAGTGGTCGTAACGGGCGTCGCTACATTTACCAACATACCCCGGATCACTAGTAGCCAAGTATGAGGGCCCCGCCTGGTGTGGGCCACGCCAAGTGATGTGGCATCCCCACCCGCCAGGTGTTCCTTTCCTTACCCTAGAATTCCTGTCTGTAATCCCATGCTCCAAAACGTCATTTCCCGTCTGTTATTCCCGTCTTACCTTCCCTTCTCCTGGGGTTTGCAGTCCGGAGCCTGAATGTGCGGAACGATCCTCCGCACATTTGGGACCCGGAATGCAAACCCCAGGCTTCCTTTCACACCACTTCTCCTACTCCACTCCAAGAGGAGACAACCTCTTTAAAAAATCCCCAATCTAAGGTGGAACAATCGTGCCGAGAGATGCGTGGCTGAGGGGAAGCTCAGCCGCTAACGATGACCCTCGATACCGGGCAACCTCGAGGAGTATTTTGCCTTGTTCCGGCAAGCGGGGCTCTGCTGGAACCGACCACATTTTTCCCTAGCTTCTCGTGGGATTTGTATGGAGAACGTTAATAATAAAACTGAAGGTACCCTGGAAGACCTATGCCAGGAACTAATGCCCCTGATGGTAGGTGCGGAAAACTCTGCCCAAACATCAGAGCAAGCCATGGAGGGAGTGGAGAGCGTCGACACGGATGAAAGGAGCGATATTCATTGCCCAAACATCCCAACGGAGGCTCCCAACCCTGACACACGTAAGTCCGTCAAGAAATTGACGGGCTCTGCGAAGGGCCGCTACAAAGCTCTTAGAGGACTAGGAGTTGCGCACGAGGAGGCGCTACGACTGTCCGCAAAGAGCTTCGCGGAACTTAAAAAGTTGGGATACAAGTTCGGGTCCTCACACTCCAAACCCGAGCCGAAATCGGCCAAACGGCCGCGCTCGGAGGAAAAATCACCGCAGGGGAACGCCAGCAAGAACCCAAAGGTGAGTGAGAGCCCCCCAACCCAACCCCAACCTCTACAACCCTTTAACGAGGTCCTTAGCCAGGTCCGGGTCGGAATCAAGGACTCCAAGCCGATGAACGTCGCGCAGTTGGGGTCCCTATGCAATACCATCTTGCAAAAGATTGCGACTCTGGAGATGGATGAGGGACCAAAGTTCAAGGGTTATGCATACAAGCCAGGTTGGTTACTCATTACATGCAGTGACCAAAGATCCAAAGCCTGGCTTGAGGAAGTAACACCAACCCTAAAACCATGGCCGGAAGCCAACCTCGGGGTCATCCCTGAAAATGAGCTTCCTAAGCCTAATATAGGGATGGTGTTCATTCCTGAGATAGACGACTCCATGGTCAAGCAGTCGCTATCTCTACTCTATGCGCAGAACCAGGGGCTGCACACAGAGTTATGGAAGACTCTCCACACCAAAGTCGAGAAGGGTGGGGTTTTGGTAACCCTGTCTCTGGACGACGTGTCGGTGGAGAATCTTAAAAAAAAGGACCTAAAGGCAAACCTAGGTTTCCGGGAGGTCCAGTTTCGGCTAAAGGGCCAACCTAAGACCCAACAGCCCGAAACGCAACCCACCCAAAACCCAACACCGCAGCCTGCAAACCCTGCCCCTCCCACCACCCTAACCCAAACACCCGCCCGAAAGGTGCCTTCAGGTCCAAAGCGTGCGGCTCCTTCCACTTCCAATCCCACTCCAGGACCTCCGGGGTTGCAGCGGTTTCTCGCCAACAGGGGAGGCTACAGGGGCAAAAACCGCCCAAGGGGTAGAGGGAACGGAGGAGGCCACCAAGGGCACGGCAGTGCCCACCGCCGTGGCAAATAAAAAAGACGCTACCAGGGGTAGGGGGGTGATGTTCCTTCAGGCCAATCTCCACCACGCCATAGCGGCCACAGCGGTCGTAGAGAAGCTTTTTGGCGAAAATGGCCTGGACATCGCCCTCATACAAGAACTATGGATAAACACCAAGTCCATGGCAACAGGACTCAACAGAGCAGGAAAGGTACTAATCTACGAAAAAGGAGCTAAACCGAGAGCCTGCATCGTATTTAACAAAAATATTAACCTCTTGCCTGTTACAGAGCTATGCAGTGAATATATAGTAGCTGCCTACGTCGATCTCAAAGGGAGAGGAGCACTGAAGGTAATAGTCTGCTCCGCCTACCTGCCCGGAGAGAAGCAAGACCCCACAGAAGAACTGACTAAAGTGCTAGAGTACGCTCAGGCACAAAAGGCGGAACTTATTGTGGGTTGTGATGCCAACGCCCACCACACCATCTGGGGGAGCACTGGAATCAACAAAAGGGGTGAGTTACTATCCCAATTTATCTTTACCAATTGTCTGCACTTGTTGAATAAGGGCAACACGCCCACCTTCGTAACTAGAGCTAGGCAAGAAGTGTTAGATATAACCTTCGCTACTGAAAAGGCGGCAAGCTGCCTAGCCAACTGGCGTGTCAGCAGCGAAAATTCAATGTCGGACCACAGACATATTTTGTTCAGTGTTAAGGACTCTCTAGATAGGGAACCACTAACGCGTAGAAATCCAAAAGAAACGTCATGGGAAGCCTATAAGGCTGACCTGGAAAATCGTCTAAAGGATGTACCAAAATATGTCAAAACACCAGACTCTCTCAACCTGACAGTTAATCTATTATCTGAAGGCATACTTAGGGCCTACGAACAAAGCTGTCCTTTGAAAGAGGCAAAAACTACTAACACAACGACGTGGTGGAACAAAAGGCTAGAAAACCTCCGTAGGTCTACACGTCGCATATTCAATCACTCGACCACGCCGAATGAGTGGGAAAGGTATGGTAGAGCGTTGACTGAATATAATAAACAAATCAGGAAGGCAAAAAGGAGGTCATGGAGAAGGTTCTGTGAAGAGATTGCCCAAACTCACAAAGGAGCGCGAATTCACAAAATACTTTCCAAGACACCGACCAACTATCTCGGTCTTCTTAAAAGACCAGATGGCACTTTTACGAGCACAGAAGAGGAAACTAGACTTGCTCAGAGGCACCCACTTCCCCGGTTCGTACACAACCAGTAACACACAGTTATGCGCCCAAAGGAATAATCAAATCCACAGGGCACGCAATAACGACTGGAATTTGGCAACTAATATCTTTAGACCAAACAAAATTAAATGGGCATTGGAAAAATTTAAACCATTTAAATCGGCAGGAGAAGACGGAGTGTTTCCAGCACTTTTACAGCAAGGACAGGACCTCCTCCTCCCGCATCTGGCCAGAATATTCCGAGCAAGTTTTGCGTGGGGAATTATACCAGATCAATGGACTAGGGTCAAGGTACGCTTCATACCGAAAGCAGGGAAAAAGGACTATTCACAACCTAAATCCTTCAGACCTATTAGTCTAACATCGTTCCTACTCAAAACGATGGAAAGAATCATTGATCAGCACATTAGAGCGAAATACCTGGTGGATAGACCACTAAGTGTAAACCAACATGCTTACCAAAAGGGGAAATCTACGGAGACTGCCCTACTCGACCTGGTTGACAAGGTGCAGAAAACCCTAGAGGAAAAGCAAACCGCTCTATGTGCGTTCCTTGACGTCGAGGGTGCTTTCGATAATACGCCCACAGAGACCATACTTAATGGTATGAAATCAAAGGGAGTAGACGAAACCACCACCAGATGGGTACATAGCATGCTCTCGAACAGAGTAGCCACTCTGACCCTCAATACTATAGAGCATGAATTTTATACCACAAAAGGGTGCCCACAAGGAGGCGTTCTATCCCCACTATTATGGACCCTAGCAGTGGACCAACTTCTTGCAATTATGTCAGGCCAAGACTATGACACACAAGGATATGCCGACGACCTTGTAGTCATTGTCAAAGGCCCTTGCCTCCACACTATATCCAACCTAATGCAAGGAGCTCTAAACACAATATTCAAATGGTGTAGAGAAAATGACCTGTCCATTAATCCGAGTAAGACGGTAATAGTACCATTTACAAGAAAACGGAAGCTTGAAAAGCTTACAGAACCAAGACTTAATGGACAAATAATACCGTTCTCAGAAGAGGTCAAGTATCTAGGGGTCACTTTCGACCAAAAGTTAACTTGGAACGCTCACCTGAGGAAAATTATACAAAAAGCGAAAATGGCCATGTGGTCATGCTGTCGAATGGCAGGAGCAAGATGGGGTATAAGACCCAAAATTGCTATGTGGTTATACACAGCGGTAGTGAGGCCCATTATAACCTACGCCTCCGCAGTCTGGTGTAACAAAACCAGCCAAAAGACGGCAATAGATACTCTAAACAGCCTGCAACGCATGGCTTGTTTAACAGTAACAGGCGCCTTCTCCTCGACACCGGGGGCGGCCCTCGATGCACTGCTGGACATTTTACCACTCCACTTGCAGATGCAAAAGGAGGCCAAGCAGTGCGTCTACAGAATATGCACGCTAAACAGGCCAAAATGGCGCTCTCAAGCACTAACCAAACTGAAGGCCTGGGTTTTTGCAAATAAAACCCTTAGCATGCCCACTGATGACACGCACACAGAATGTCAATTTATCAAACTGTTCACAGTAGAAATACCTCCTAGAGACAAATGGACCAACGGCCAAATGTACGTTGAGGAGGGAAGCCATATTTGGTACACAGATGGTTCCAAGAAAGGCAATGATGTAGGATGTGGGATCTATGGTGAAAGACCTAAGCTCAGAGCTAGCGTCAGCATGGGCACACAGGCCTCAATCTTCCAGGCAGAAGTCTTCGCCATCAACAAATGTGCGGAGATCAACCTGGATAAAAACCTAAGACACCAACATATCTACATCAACTCAGACAGCCAGGCTGCTCTGCTGGCACTAGATTCACTTGAGTCAAACTCAAAACTAGTCCAGAACTGTAAAAAAAACCTAAATGCACTGGCTAACTCCAACAAAGTCATACTTAGATGGGTACCAGGGCACTCCGACATTAACGGAAATGAAGAAGCGGACGAACTTGCTAGAAAGGGCGCAGACACAACCCTGGTCGGCCCAGAACCGTTCTGTGGAACCACAAAACGGGATGCATATTCTCTGCTCAGCAACTTAGAAAAAACGAGAGCAATCGATTGGTGGAAGTTCGTCAAAGGACAAAAACACTCGAAAGCTCTAATTAAAGGATTCAACAGCAAAGTTGCTAAGGAGCTTCTAGGGCTCAAAAGACACAAAACCTGCGCGGTGACTAGAATACTGACTGGACACTGCAAGTTGAACAAACACATGTTTCAAATAGGAAAGATACAAGATCCGACATGCAGGTTCTGCCAGGAGTCAGAGGAGACTGCAATGCACATTCTCTGTTCCTGTGGACCACTAATGTCAAAAAGAAGTACCTACTTAGGGCGGCACGTACTGCAACCCTATGAGGTACAGAACATTACGGCCCAAAGAATCTGGAATTTTCTGGATTCAACGGGCATTAGTAATGAGCTTTAAAGGGCCGTCACAATAGATCACTGTTTGGTCGACGTGACACTCAAAGGCCCACAACGCCCCAAATAATAATAATACAGAAGTACACAGCAAAACTATAAGGGTTTCTATTTCTAGTTAACTTTTATTTTTCCGAACTTACAAAAGACCGAATTTCTGAATACCGAATTACTAAAACGAAATGTGTCTTCATTTGAATATCACGAATTTTATTTTTCCGACCTTACAAAAGACCGAATTGTTAATTCGGGACTTTATGCTTTCGGTCAAATGATTATCGAATTTTAAATTTTCGGAAATAGCACATTCGTGATTTTCTTCCATCGTGTTTTAAAAAATCAAAATTTTGATATTTCGGACTTATAAAAAATCGCGATTATGAAAATCGTGCTTATAAAATTCGGATGTATTTCGGAATATTTGGGTGTTCGGTATGTTTGGGTGTATATATAATGTTATTGTAGTTATGAGTCCCTGTTACTCGAAATAAATGAATTTGAAACTTGACTGAATATCGGAGCTGCATCCAAGGTGTTAAGACGCATGCCTTTCGTTTCCGAATAGTAATCATAGTGTAGCAATAAAAATATTTTGTTTCTTTATTTTACCAAAATTTTACGGTTTATAACCTTGCGGCTTATAAAAAAAGACTCGAGACTCGAGAAAATTCGAGAATTCTGGAAACTCGAGGAATAAAATGGGTTGAGAAATCAGAAACCCCAAGCATAGCATTAATAGGCTATTTGACTAATTTTTGAAAATGGTTTTAATTTATTGTTTATGACTTAATAATTACACTACATTGATATGTCCGTGAAATTTCCTGTATTAAATATAAAAAAACAATGTTAGTTTATTTATTTTGAACGCGCCTTAAACGCTGTTTTTGCAAAGGGGCTAATCACGTGACACGTGTGACGTCACACGCGAGTAAACTCAGTCAATGACCTTAGTAAATGTTATGGTTTATGTGCATTGAATTGAATATTTCACTGTAAAATGGTATATAAAAGGTGTATAGTGCCGCAATGTTCAAGTACGACTATAAAAAATCCAGATAAATTGTTTGTTTCCGTTCCAACGAATCCCAAAAAGAGAAAAATGTGGTTAAAACTAGCGCGAAGAGACCCAAAGAGCATTTTAGCGCATACAAATGTTTTTATGTGTGAAGACCACTTCGATGTAAGTAATATTTAACTGTAAATAAATATGGTAATTAAAACAGCGGATTTTGTTATTTAACGAAACAAGATCTAGGTATTTAATGTATTACTACATAACCTCATAACATAGCTCTTTCAGCATTAGTAGGTAGGCATACTTTTTCTTTCAAACTAAAGTGCAGTATGGAGATATTATTCTCGTCATCGTATTCTATATATATATATATATCGTCGTCGTATTCGTATCATCGAAATCGAAATGTTCGTAAATAAACAATTTCTACGTATACTCACACAGCTATTTTTACATTTCTAAGTTCCGCAGTATAGTAATCCGGATTATCTTTAAAGAAAAGTGCAACCATTAATGCGTCTGTCTGGTAGGTTGCGCTATCAGCTTTCACATATTTCGGCTCCATTTTGAGATTCTTATGAATATTGTGCTACTAGATATACGGATAAATCGGAATATATCAGAAAACTGTGGAACAATAACTAAAATTAACTAAATACAAACAAAACAGTTAAAACACTCAAGGCAATCAAGAATTTTTACACGCGTTTGACGTCATCCGAGCGTTGACCAATCACAGAGCGTTCACGTCCCTGATGAAATTTCAAAAAATATTAAATTTTCTTTCGTTTATTTTTCAAAAAATAAACATAATTTAAATTAAAATATAGTGAAATATACTTTATTAGTTTATTATCTTTCAGGATGACAGCAATTCGTTATATATTTTTAATGTTGTCAAATACCCTATTGATTCTATTTAAGTATGACTGCATATCTTATCAGACAAGTGCATTTGGTTTATTCTTTTTTTACGATGATCTTCATTCGTATTGTTTACACTTGTGCACGAGTTGCACGACTAAACCTAAAGGTACCTATTTCATAATATGTATGTTTATATGATCCGTTTTCTGGGAAGGTTATCGATAAGGGGCAAAAGCCTCACCTCAGTAACGTCGTATAGGATGAAGCGGAAGGTAGCTATAGTCACAACATCTACTGAAGGGTAAGTTTCTTACACTTTTATCAATGCATGTTGTATCACTTTTTATACATTTCGATAAGAAACAAAAATAATGACAAAATTGTCATTTACTTATAGAATTTTTTTAGGGATTTTTTATTCCTTCTAAGTACTCGTAAACTCAATGAAGTAAACTTCCCGTTGCCTTAGAAACGTGTGTATAATTTAGCAAAAAGCAATTTATTATACCTATGTGAGTGAGTAAGTTTGTATAAAGCCTAGTTCATATAGAATTGGCACATAATTAGTTGTAGATTTTTTTTTCATGGCGGGAAAAAAATTGACAATTACAGTTCAATCACCAACCTTCATTCATGGTGAAAATATTATTTTGCTGGTTTTATGCATTTTAAAGTTTTCGACCATGGAAATTGAGAAAAAGAGATTGATCGTGCATAAATACCTCACAAATTCTTATCGGTCCGGCCGGGACGAAGACAGCAAAGTCGCTTAAGATGCTAAAAACTAGTGCTTGTAGGGTCATAAAACGTTGCAAGGAGACTCTATCCGCCAACAGGAAGATACAAACTAATTAGAGGTCTAATACAAGTAATAAGATTTTGAAAAAAAAGGCCTAAGGGCAGTCAAACAAAATCCAGGACTGCCTGATTACGATTTATCACGAAAATTCATAAAATGTCGTAGTACTGTAAAGATGATTTGCCTCAGAGGTGGCTATTAAGAGCTATCGAACAATTAAATATTCAAATTGGACCGTAAAATAGAACCAACAAGCTAAAAAACGAGCTCGACTATTGTGCGACCGAGTTTTGACAAAATTCGAAGGTTGCTTGTTGTTGGACGACGAGACGTATGTAAAACTCGATTTTAATCAACTACTCGGTTCGAAGTTTTATATGGCAGATAGTAGAGGAAATCTTCCCGAAAAATATAAGTTCATGAAACTTGACAAGTTCGACAAGGATCTGTATTAAGTCCATTGTTATACAATATCTATCCATCTGATTTAGAGGCATCTCTAAATGGTACAGTTAGTGTCTTACAGTATGCTGATGATTTATCACTTTATTCATCAAATCTTTCTCCTGAACAGGCCAGTAGATCCGTCACTCGTTCCTTAGGTTTCCTGAAGTCATGGTTAGATTCTAATGGTTTAGAACTTTCTGTTCCTAAAAGTGTTGTGGTTTTATTTACTAGAAAACTGTTTCCTCCTCCAATCAATGTGCAATTTGATAACTACTCCATTTCAGTAAAAGTTAAAACTAAATTCCTTGGTGTCATTTTAGACAGTAAATTAACAGGTCTCCCACATTGTGAGTACATAGTTTCTAAATGTGAAAAAAGGGTGCATTACATTTGTTATAATTACTTTTCATATATTATAGTTTGGTATATCGTTACTTTGAATAACGTAATAAATGGCATACTACCGTAATACCTAATTAACGGTACACATAATGTAATTATTGGTATAATGGTCATAAGGCATATTTACACTTCGTCTAATATATATATTGCAATAATAATAATAATTATTATTTTTTTAAGCCTACTAAGTGTCCCACTGCTGGGCAAAGGCCTCTCCCCTTGATTTCCACGACTCCCGATTTGGTGTTTCCTCGGGCCAGTTGTTCAGGAAGCTGTCCAGGTCATCCCGCCATCTCCGTTTGGGCCTGCCCCGTCCACAGCAATAATTATTACATACTCTAAATCTAAAGCATATTATTTGTTATTAACATGTGCTATCACATAATTATTTGTGTGGCATAATAGTTGCATGACATAAATTTGTTAGGTTAGGTTGAAACTGCGAGTTCGCATAAACGAATAACTACCTAGCAAACGGAGGGTTAGGTTAGGTTAGAACTTTGACCCCCCGTAGAATGAAATACCTATGAAAAAAAGTGGTTTAGGTTAGGATTGAACTCCGGCACCGACAGAATCGAAATCCGTGAATAATTTGGTTAGGTTAGGTTAGAACTGAGACCTCCCTAGAATAAAATAGCTAGCAAAAGAAGTGGGATAGTATTAAACACAAAACTAGAAATTCAATATTTTATTTAAAAAAAAATGTAGCATGCACAAAACAATAAGTAAAAAAATTATAATAATGAACACATTTCTTAGTTTGTTCTGAGATAAATCGTGCTATTCTTTTTCGTCAGGCGTTACACTAGGAGAATTTGTATTTAATTGTAGGGCCTGCATACTAGTTATAAATTATAATAAGCATGTAAAATGTTACGTTATTTTTAAATAAAATATGCTAAAAATGGTTATACAATATATGTAATTATAATTGATAAAATTATATAAGGTATTACGTTATATGAAAATATAATATAACAAATGTTATTATAAAACATGTTCATATACTATTTAAAAATCATATTAGAATAGGCATTATATCAATGATAGTTTAGATGAACTCACAATATAACAAAGGAAACGTATAATAAAAATTACGTTATAACATATAATAATATATTTTGTCAGAGAGGTATGGAGCGCAGCATATTAGGTGTGAAACTCGGGGATCGCATCCGGAACACCACGCTGCGCTCTAAAACCCAAATAGTAGATGTAGCTCGGAAAGCGGACAAGTTAAAGTGGGACTGGGCTGGTCATGTCTGCCGCATGCCGAATGACATGTGGGCCAAAATAACCACAGAGTGGGTGCCCCATGAGTCAAACCGGGGATCCGGCAGACCTCGTCGGCGATGGCGGGATAACTTGGACTCCTTTTTGAGCGACTGGCCAGATGTAGCTCAAAACCGGGAGGAGTGGAAGAAGAGGGGGGAGGCCTTTGCCCAGCAGTGGGACGTAATAGGCTCGTAATAATAATAATAATATAAGCCTGACATTGTGATAATAGATCGATCGCAGCGCCGGGCCGTGCTCGTCGACATCACCATCCCCCATGATGAGAATCTCGTGAAAGCCGAGAAGGACAAGTCCAGTAAGTACCTAGACTTGGCTCACGAGATAACCGCCATGTGGGATGTTGATTCGACGATCATTGTCCCGATAGTCGTTTCAGCGAACGGTCTCATAGCGAAGAGTCTCGACCAACACCTTGAGAGACTCTCGCTAGGTGGTTGGATCAAGGGTCAGATGCAGAAGGCGGTGATCTTGGACACGGCGCGGATAGTCCGCCGGTTCCTCTCTCTGCGGCCCTGACCACCGGCAGCTTGGGCCCTGCCCCGCTGCTGGCGGCACCCTAGGTTAGGTTTTTTATAATTTGTTTATATGTATTTTGTATTGTTTTGTAAGTGTTTTTATATTTTACTTTTATATGCATATTATAAAAAACCTAACATAAGAAAAAGAATAAATAAAGAGAATAATAATAATATATCAAATGGCGTTATAACAAATGTATGTTATTTTATATATATTTATATTAAACATTACACACCCGTGAAAAAAATATTAATATTCTTAGGTGTGTTTCTGGTGTTTGGTGGGGTTCACATCCTTTTTGCATGAAACTTTTAGATTATGGGACATTTTTGTTAGAGCCGGGTTATGTCGTTGTCAAACTTAACAGTCCCGTGAAATTTTGTGCTGATTCAGCCAGCTGCCACTACTCAAAAAAAGTTTTGGCATAGTATGCTTATAATCAGGTAGATTACATACCCCGCGAGATGAATCCTCCGAATTGTCCCCAATTTCGATCTATCGAAAACTACTGGGCAATAATAAAAAAAAATTAAACATGAGTAGTCAAATTGTCCAGGATATCAATTCGTTGCGATCTACATGGGATCAACGCGCCAAGAATGTCGACAAAAGTGTTGTGCAGAATAAGATGGGGTCCATTACGAAAAAAGTTCGTAATTATTTACATAACAGAGATTTATTTATTTATTTATTTATACATATTTAAAAGCTAAATACATTACTATTTAAAATTCACCATTCATAACTTTGTTATATCGTTTGCTTAAAAAAATATCAATTTTCTAGTGCGTACCAATTCTATATGAACTATGCTTTAAGTAGGTAGTGGGTTCTGTGTGTCCACGGAAGCGTCAAAACTACAACGTAGACGAATTTGGTGCAAAGGTATCAATCGATTCGTATATTTTATAACGCAGGTGACATAGGGCATTTTTAACCGACTTTCAAAGAAGAGTAGGTTTTTTACGAAAAAAGACATCATGGTCGTAAAGATTTAGGGAAAATACTTTTTAATTACTGAGAACTGCCTTTTACTGCGTAAACCAAACTGGTCTGGATACCAGACCAGATACGCCAGCTTCATCACCGGTGAGACCGTCGTGGCGGCGGGAGGGACCCACGCACATTTATTATTATTTTACCCCGGTTTGATGGCGCCAACAACGTATGTATGAGATAGTGATTAATTAAGCATCGACTTAAGTGTTTTCGATAACGACATGAAGCAATTTGTAAATCGTAATAATTAATAACATTAAGCGAGCCCCCTGCGGTTTTCATCGATTTTTGACAAGTTTTGAGCCGTTACCGCTACATTTGCACTACAGATAGAATTATAAGACAAACGGCTATCGGTTCTTCTATCTTGTATCTCCATTCTTGTCTGCCGGATTTTGAAAGAAATGAATACTTATTTTTATATGATTTTTTTAAACATTGTTTAAAAAAAAACACTTTTTTCGCAACTCGATTGCTGTGAAGGATCTTACATATTCAAAATCTACATATTTGGGTAAGCCTTTGGCGTCTCTAAAAACTGGTCAGAGATTTTAATTTTAAATTAATTAACACAAAAATTATGGCCAGAAAACCAGTTTTTTGGCCTAAAATTGTTCAACATGCCAAATATCTAGAAGACAATCAACTTTGACGTAAAGATGGGATACTACCTATATTGCTTAAAGCCTTTGCTGTTAATATGATAAGCTACACTACAATAAACATTAGAAATCTAAGGGATTCAGATCCAGAACAATCATGGTTATATGTATATGCTCACGGAAACTCTATATATATGAAACAAATATACTATGGTAGGTATGTACCTAATAGTTTACTATTGTATATAATACAATTATAACAATTACAGATCGTTCCAGAGGCAAGACGAAGAAAAAATAGGACAACTTATTACGTCCATGATCTAAATAATAATCACTTGTTATTGAACCGTTATCGCCATTGCAAATAAAATAAAAACTTATTAAATTAATGGATGTAATATTTGTATTCTAACCAATAATTAGCTACATGCATAAATTTATTGAAAGATGTCCATCGATTTTACTTCCTGTTAAATAAAAGGTACGAAAAGTCACGTGACTATTTCAATACATTACTTAAGAGTCCGCAGCAAGCTCGGTTCTCCATACAAACGTAGTTACGCTCTCATTTAAAAACGACTAGCTATATTGCTCTGAAACTTTGTATTTACAATATGATAAGGTATATCTATGCCTGTAATTAGTTTATATAGCTTCAGATACCATAGTTACCAAAATACAGCGCATTTAAGTTTTTCATACAAAACATGATAAGAAGATAAGCATAATTTTGACATTGATGCAAATTTATAGTGTAATTTTTATCCGGAAATAAATAAATCTAATCTAATCTAATCATGCGTTTGCTTTATTTCGTTTGTTTTAGAAGCTCGAGCTATAAAAACTGATTACAGGCATAGATATACCTCATGTTATTGTATGTGCAAAGTTTCATTACAATCCAACACGTAGTTTTAAAATAAGAACGAAACTCCGTTTGTATGGGAAGGTGAAATTCGGCTGAGTTTGCTCGTTTCGATTGTGGCGTTTTCTATCTACGATTGGCATCGTGGCTAGGCCCGCAGATCGCTCACGCACCCCCTTATGCATTTTTATTAGATATGTAGGTTTAAATATTATATAGAGACTAGGCAAAGAAGCTAGGCAAATTTATTTCAATCTCGGTGCGTTCGTGCGAAATAAAATCTACCTCTACTTACCATTTTTTTTATGAACACGCTTACATATTACAGAGGCGTATGTAGAATACGAAAACAAAATAAATGTATGTCGCTCGAACGCAGATCTAGACTGTGTAGCTTGCCATATAAGCGCAGCACAATAGTTATTTGTGCAACAAGAGAGGAAAGTTGGTTTTTCTTGCGAGTGTTTATTTACCGTACCGTACCGTACCGTACCATATTTTTTTTTAAATAAAAGTATGAAGTTCATGGCCTTCACTAAATTAAAAAAGCTACATTGTTTCACTCCCTGGAGTGAGGAAAGTCGCACTTTCCTCACTCCAGGGAGTGACGAAAGTAGGCTTGTTCGAGCTGCTGAGGTGAAATAGTTATTTGTTATACAAGGGTGCAAAGTTGTATTTTACCCGCGAGTGTGGAATTGAAACACAAGCAAGCGAAAGGATTCTATAGTTGAACCACGAGCGAAGCGAGTGGTTCTAAAATAGAATCCTGAGCGTAGCGAGTGTTTTAACACACGAGAAGTAAAATACATTTGCACCCGTGTGTAACACAAAACTTTTCCCCTCACTATAGCGAGGAAAGTGCAACATCCACAGGCGTTAGATCATCTTCATCAACTGGAATCACTCATTTTTGTACGATATTATAACAAAAAAATGGAAATTCTGTACTTTTACGTGAGGTTTTTAAGTAAAATTTTTGTTGACAATGTTGACATTTCTGACGTATGAAATGTCAATGATGCGTTTTGAAATTGCATCGACTTAACTTGTGCGTTCAGAATTATATTTAACATAATTATTAAAAAACAAACGTTTATTATGGAATTTTAAGGTTTATGACTTAAAATCATTAAATAAAGCTAAATCTTGTGTTTTTATTAGATTCTCAAACCATTTATTTAATGATAATTAATATCGAATGAACCATTATTATGAGCGTTTTACGTTTTGTTATCTGTCAAGCTACTTAAACACGCTCCATTCAAGGTCAAATTACTTTCCCCACTAGTGGATAAAATGCGTTTTTCCTCGCTTGTTTTAAAGGATAAAAGACGGCTTTCCGAGGTAGTGAGGAGAAAAATATATTGAAATTGAATTGAAGGTCTAAAAGGAATATGTATAGTTAATTTTGCTCGGGGCAAGAGGAACAGTATGAGAATTCTCTGCAGATGTTTATCCTACTCTGTCTATCCTTATATATTATACATTTTTTGATATTACCAAAGTTTTACCTTTATAAATGAGTACAGAGTCTTGTGGAGTTCATTCAGCTCCGTATATCCAATGGCGCCAGGAATGATATGCCGCAGAAAAGGCATGAAGTTCATCACGCCGCCACTCATGTCCACTACTTTAAATGCCCGTTTGATCATATGGCATAACTTCTTTAAGCGGATGTCTTTCAAATCGTATCTGAGGAAAAAAAATAAGTTTTTAATTTTACATTTTTAATATACCCTAGTATCCTACCAATACCACGCCGGCGCCAAGCCGGCTTCACAACCAGGGACTTATTTGACTACTTAATGAATATAACAGAAGGCGAGTTCAGCGAGGCTGCGTGACTGATGGTGTAAAATGCAAGCCAATTTACGAAGTTTGAATGATCGTTACTTATTACAAAATATGATTAGACATATGGTAATGGTAGCCCCTCCACCGCTGGTCACTTTATGCATCAGGAAGATGTAATCTCAGGTAAAGTCAAGGCTGTTTTTCTATCCAAACCAAGTTTTTTCCACTTCATTTTTAGTTTCTTTTCTTAACTACACGCATGCCATTACTTCCGGTTGGGATTCGAGCTTAATAGCTGGACTTTTGAAGAAAAAGGCATACTAACCTTGTGCCAGCTACAAGTCGCCACAGAATATTGACTATTGAGATGTCGAACAAATCGTTGACTATGACAGGCTGACGCGTACTTGAGAGAAGCTTGACAAGGTCCGCGCACTCCTCGGCTATATATGCCTCCATGGAGCGGGTGCCGTAACCAAAACCCTTCAAATACTTGAGGAGTACTCCACGCGTCGATTTCCAACATTGTCCGTCCGAAAATACTACTCCTGTAAATATTCATCAACAAATCATGAGTTAGTTAAATTATATACGCCGTAAGTATTGTTAAAACGTAATTTGAAAAGAAAACCATTATGTTAAAATATTTTTAAAGGAAGAAGAGGATTTATGAAGGGTTCCGTACCGATATGTAAAACACGGCAAAAAATCACGTTTGTTGTATGGGAGCCCCACTTAAATATTTATTTTATTCAGTTTTTAGTATTTGTTGTCACTGTATTAGGCTATATCGCATGAACCGTGATGGCTAGACAGGTGAAATTTTCACAGATGATGTATTTTTGTTGCCGCTGTAAACAAAAATACATCATCTGTGAAAATTTCAACCATCTAGCTATCACGGTTCATGCGATACAGCCTAGTGACAGACAGACAGACAGAGGAGTCTTAGTAATAGGGTACCGTTTTTATCCTTTGGGTACTTACGGAACCCTAAAATTTAAAACATTGTGTAAGAAGAGTTCTTGGTCCACATATGCAAAAAAATATCTAGCTCTGGTTTAAAATCTTGCGAGAGCTTAATTTATGGGCAAGGAAAAACTGTCACACTTTTAGCCTCCTCAGACTCAGAACTCTCAGAAGCAGCTGTTTTGTTTTTGAATTTGGCACCAACCCTAGCTTAGTTAATTAATAAAAGTTTCGAATAGATTTCTCAATGACAGAAAGTTGTACACGGGACCTTAGGACGCTAGAGAGGTTTAATTTCTTGTTTCGCATTTTACTTTAAATCGGGCTTTAAGGCCACAGAGACAAACCTGAAGTTTGACGACGTAAAACTTAGGAATGGTAGCGTTTCGGGGTTTAACTGTAAGCATTAGATACAAAAAAAATGGGTACTCACCTAATTTTTTGCCAAACGACCGTATCATATAAAACAACCCATCCGGCCTCCCCTCGAACACATCTCTTGAAGAAACTTCCTTGATCAAATCTTTTCCAAATACCACAACCACATTCATAGAGCCTAACTGAAGACCCACTATGTCGCCATATATTTTCGCCCATGATTGCCAAAGACTGTGGTGATATTTCAGCTTTCTCAACCCGATCCAGACGGAAATGAGGTTTCCTATTATTGGTAACGAACAAGGACCTTAAAGTTAAAAAGGGTTTAATTTGGGTTTATTTATTATAGAGCAGTAACTTATGCTTTTAAAATTGTTATTGCACACCTGGAGGATAAAAACGTGATCGGCCAGGAAATGCAATCTTATAAAAAGAAAATAACAAAACTATAAAAATAGTTAATAACCACATTGTCACTGCTTTTGGCCACGGTATGAACTGAGGTAGATGCTGAGATTTCTTCAGATAGAAATTAGGTGTTATTTCGGCAGCTTACCGAGCTCGACGTATGAAAACAACTAGTATAAGTGAAATGTCAAGATCCGCAGTAGTATGCAGGTTGCCTAAACTTTTTTTAGGGTAATTATGTTATGGGTGTCATGGGGACTTTTGAACCGGCTACGGTCCGAAGTGGGAACTTGGCCTAGTTTAATTTAGTGTTTAAGATTGACAAAGCCTGTTGCGGATTATATCATTTGTTAGTAGGTGACGAAGCTGATTTATTGCTGTAAGCACTTGATTGTATAGAACCAAATATAATTATGTTAATATAATATGTTGAAACCAATAGTAGTATGTTTCATTAAACATGTCGAGAACACGAGAACATTAAAGACAAATAAAGACGTTCAACTTTTAACTTTTAATGTGCAAAGCGGTAGATGATTATTGAATATGATTATGATTAGAAATTATACAGGTATCAGTGAAATATCAAAAATAGGTTTCCCATGACGTAACAATAGGGTTCCGGACCTTTGGGGGGCGTGCGCAGAGCCGAAGCCAACACGTAGATACCATTTTGACACTTTAATGTAATGTAAGGGATACACCGAGCGGATGCTGTTCTCGCTCGTGTCATGCGACGCACGTAGAGACAGCACCCGCTAGGGTGTAAAGACTATTGGAAGTTGTTGAAGTATATTATTTTTCATTTCTCATGCTCCGAAAGAGGGTCATTGTTGTTCTAAAAATTGTGCAGAAAATGATACGTTTTTGCATTTTACGTTCGAAGTACGATTTTTTTAATTTTTTTACAATAAGTAATTGAAATTTGGGTTTAAATGGATTTGTTACACAATTTTTATTCCATATGAAAATTAAACGAATAAAAACGATTATCGTTCCAAAAACTTGATATTTAACTGAACATCTAATAAAATAATGTAAATAATTTTTCGGTTACTGATGAAGTTAAAGTGACGTCACAAAGTGTGTGAATCCCCCCTCCCCCGTGTCACAAAATGTCACATTTTCATGACCCCCTCCCACACCCGAAACGTGTGATGTAATTAATGGATGACCCCTTATGCCAGTGAAGTATTGCGTTTAGGTATTAATAGTTGGAATACATTTTTTTTTAATAAAATGTAAGAAATAAAAAAAACATTCTGAATTTAACTCTCCATTCCATGAATAACGATACGTTTGCCTAAATTGTTAAATTGTAAGTACCCTCAAGAAATACTATAAAAATTTACACTTAGTCGTATTTAAAAAACCCTATGCATTTTACTTTCCTCGTATTCGAAATGAAAAGTAGAGTGTTTAACTCGGCTGAAAGGCATCATTTCATCCCTTGGTTGACAATCTACTAATGATAAATTGCTTTTTTTCCACATATTTAAATTACCTAATACTGAATGTTATAAAGTTCTACATTGCTATTGTAAGTAATTGGTAACTAAAATAAAACAAGGACGAGGGGTTGGTCTGCCAGAGCCCCTGAGGCGATGCACTCAGTAAAATGTGGAATACGAAACCCGATTTCCATGAATAAGTATGCTTAGAATTATAATAACAACAATGACGCTCTTCAGGTTATCTTTGGTCAATCGATGATTTTTAAATCAGAAAAAAAAACTTTGCTTACAATAATCTATTGTTTGTTGCTTCCTGTGGGAAGGATAAAGTACATTACGATAAAAGTGCGAAAAGTAGAAAATTCGCAAAGACTGGCGATATATAAAAACACGACCGAAGGGAGTATTTTAAATAGACACGAGTTGCGAATTACCTTTTCGCACGTGTATTGTACGTTTTACAGTTTACAGTAGGTACATTATGTACCTACTGTAAAATGTTGTACAAAAAATTGTACAATGAATTTTTCATGCAAGTTATTGAACCGTCAATGCCGTACATATGGCCCTTTAAATTTTCAACATAGTTACGTAACGTGCTAATTATCGCACTAGTGCGGTAAAGTACATATGTACTGTAAAAAAATAAAAATCAAGATAATAATGTGATTTTATGATAAAAGTGGACATATTAGTACTCAATAAAATATTTGCAATTATTAATTACCTATATAATCAATAATAAATAAATAAATGAATGAATGAATGATTATATATATAAAATTCAACCAGGTACGACAGTAGATTGACGAGAATTTAATTTTTTTTATTGGCAGATAATAGTAAAAAAATGCATGCCTCCATTATTGTATAAAATTGATTTATAAAGTAATCAATTATATGTGTACTTATGTAACAACAATTTGACCAATATGAACCTATAAAAAATCATGCCATTGCCTATAAATGACACTTAATCATTGGACAGTCTCCCGCGACACTGATCTAGCCGACCTTGCACAGGCAGCAATTAACCGCACCCGAAGCCTGTCATTGATTAGGTGGATAATGTGAAACTTGAGATTTGCACTATTAATCCTTCAACAGAGGTCACATACCTAGGTAGGCGAGGTAGCACTGTGATTATCTTTTTTTAATCCCTTGTAAAAACAGTTCTACCTTAAGGGAAAGTAAAGTTAATCAAGTTTAATTTCTATCTACTCGAATCTATCTAGTTATATTTATTTAAGAGTCCCCGGCAAGCTCGGCCGAAGTGCACCTTCCCATACAAACGTAGTTCCGCTCTTTTGAAACTACGTGTTGGATTGTAATAAAACTTTGAACATACAATGACATGAGTTATATCTAGGTCTGTAATTAGTTTATATAGCTCCAGTTTATAAAACAAACGAAATAGAGCAAAAACAAATTTTGTATGAAAAACTAAAATTCGCTGTATTTTTTTTAACTATGGTATCTGAAGCTACATAAACGAATTACAGACATATAGATATACCTTATCCTATTGTAAGTACAAAGTTTCAGAGCAATATAGCTAGTCGTTTTAAAATGAGAGCGGAACTACGTTTGTATGGAGAACCGATCTTGCCGGGGACCCTTAATGCTATTGAGCTTTAATAGAACGCGTTGGATCGTCCAGTGAGGTGCAGAAATAAATCTAACAAGGGGTTTTTTCCCAGACTTCAGTCAGAGCGGGCGAACATACTATATCTGGGGCACGGTAGTACCCCCGCCAAGACGAGCAAAGCGAAGCGCAAGAGCACTACCTACCTTTTCTCGAAGCGCTTCGTCGTTTTTTTGAACCCTCATAACTTGGGTTTGAATTATACCAGATAAACAAAATTCTCGGGATGTGATGTCATTAGTGGAAACATAAAAATTTTCAATTACATAGCTTTAGATTTTAATTATATCTAAAAAACCCCGATTTCGCCACTCACTCACTTACTGATGATCATCAAAACCTACTTCCTGAAATCCTAGGAAGCTAAAATTTGGTATGTAAGATACTCTTAGTACACAAACAACAGAAAAATTCAAAAACTTGAAATTTTTTGCCCCTAAGGCGGGAAAAGAAGGGTCGAATTTTGTATGGGGAATTAATAAACTCTGAACCGATTTAGTTGAAATTTGGTATGTAGATAGTTTCTGTTATGGGAAAGGATATATAATAGTTGTCAACCCCAAAATCACCCCGCAAGGGGGTGGAAAAGCGCGTTAGGGGGAAAAGGGGGGTTAAAGTTTGTATGGGGAATCAGTAAAAAGTAAATTGTGTAAATGATGCCTCCAGATACGTATTTCGTAACTAACAGTAAATTACTCCCAACCCTTTAAATTTGACAATGGGGATGGAAGATTGTCATAAGCGATAACTTACAAAAATAAGTGAAATCCCACCAAAAACATTTTCATGTAAAATATTGCCAAGACGAAACCATAAGGCTCGCACTGTCAAAAAGTTATCAGATCTCTTGTAGAGCCAAGCTTCTAACTCTTCAAGCCCTAACTTCACAAACTCTACATCTTAGTCAAATTATGTGGCTTGGCCATTTCGTTACTACAAGAACTATCATCATCTTCCTCGGCTCATGGAGCCTGGGGTCAGCTTGGCAACTAATCTCAAGAATTGGCGTAGGCACTAGTTTTTACGAAAGCGACTGCCATCTGACCTTCCAACCCAGAGGGGAACTAGGCCTTGTTGGGATTAGTCCGGTTTCCTCACGATGTTTTCCTTCACCGAAAAGCGACTGGTAAATATCAAATGATATTTCGTACATAAGTTCCGAAAAACTCATTGGTACGAGCCGGGGTTTGAAGTTGAACCCGCGACCTCCGGATTGCTAGTCGCACGCTAGGCCACCAGCGCACAAGAACTATTGTATAATAAAAACCCGGCCAAGTGCGAGTCGGACTCGCGTGCCAAGGGTTCCGTACATTACACAATTTAAACAATGTATTTTTATGCGAAATGTCTTTAAAAAACCCGTAGGGGTCGGATCAAAAACTAAGTAATTAAGTCCGACTCACGCTTGACTGCACATTTCTAATAGGTTTTCCGGTGATCAGGTAAAGATCTATTTTGTGTATTTTTTTCAAAATTGTTGGCCCAGTAGTTTCGGAGATAAAGGGGGGGGGGGGGGTGGTCATTTTTTGCCTATTTTCTTGAATAACTTCTAAACTGTTTTTTCTAAAATTATATAAAAAATATATATTTGAGATTCTCACAATATGAGCTCTTTCATATGCTATGTAACACGATATAGTTTGACAAAGTTTATTTTTAAATTTTCTTATTTACCCCCCAAAAGTGGCCCCCGTGTTTAAAATTAATTTGTTTGCGTTACATGTCCATCTTTGGGTCACAAACTTACATATGTGTAATGTGTACCAAATTTCAATTTAATTGGTCCAGTAGTTTTGGAGAAAATAGGCTGTGACAGACGGACAGACAGACAGAGCACGAGTGATCCTATAAGGGTTCCGTTTTTTCCTTTTGAGGTACGGAACCCTAGAAAATAATGAATAGTGAATCATTTTTTCACCTCAAACGGTAGCGAAACGGCCACGCCACATAATTTAACTAAGATGTAGAGTTTGTGAAGTTAGGGCTTGTAGAGTTGGAAGCTTGGTTCTACAAGAGATCTGATAACTTTTTGACAGTGCGAGCCTTATGGTTTCGCCTAGCAAAGATAGATATAACTCCGTAATAGATGGATACAGTCTAAGTAAAAAACGTGCCTCGAAAATCACGAAAATTTGATTGTCGATCAGATGGCGCCACTAGTTTTGGCCTACACTCGTATAGAGGGCGTTGACTGTTTCGTTTGTTATTTATAATTTTAACGCATACCAGTGAAAGAACATGGGTCAAAATCATATAAAAATAATTAATGCAAATAAAAAAATCATTTATCCATATTTAAATACATTTTATCGTATTTTTATAAATATTTATTTTTAGTTTTAAAGTGTGTCGACAGATGGCAGTGAATTTACTGGGGTTACAAAATTTAATATGACAGTACCGCTCTAGTATAAGTTACTCTATGCGCCTAGGCAACATTTTACATGAAAATATTTTTGGTGCGATAATCATATACAGAAGCTAGGGTACTCTCTATGCCGTCTCGATGTACCGCTGTGAGGAAGGCCAGAGGATATGCCATTAAATATTAATGAAATGTTTTATTTAACCGTGTTGCCAGTTCAGCAAAAACATTTCATTAGTGTAAAAATACTTTTGATCTACCTGTAGCGCAAATTCTCAGTCTTAATTCTATGTCTGTTCAGTCTGTTGTTTAGTTTTAGTAGTAGGTTGAATAAGATATAATCGTAACGTAAAGATTAAAGTATATACCCTATTCTTAAACATATTGAAAAAGGTTCATTTGTCAAAATACTTTTGATCGCTACTGTACATAGTTAATTATATAAGTACATTGGTACATTAACTAACCAAGTTAAATAATGCAAATAGTGCAACAAATAAAAGCTTGTAATAATGAAATATTATATATTTATTGTATATTTGTTAGGTATTTTGTCTTAAATGTAACTATTTATGCCATTATAAATAAATAAATAAAAAATGTTATTTATTTAGGTCGATAAAATAAAGCTTATTTTATCGAAAATAAACTCTTTAATATTGTCTTCGGTTACCGCGATAGTTACTCATGAAATAAAACTATGATGAAAACGGATTATATCGCGTATGTTGACCACGAACGCTGTAAAGGGTTCGAAACGTCGGGATGTATAACTTCAAATATTGTATGTAACGTAAGAATACGTAAGAACAACATAATAATTGAGTAAGTCTATGGCAGTTTGGAAATATTGACCCCTAAAGTTTATCAAGTGCAATTCATCCATTGATGAGCACAGAAACAATTGGAACTGAACAATATCTAAGTGTTATTCACAAAATAATATTCCTCGATAACGACCTCTTGTCTATTATTAATTTGAACCCTAGAAATAGTTAGTATGTATAAAAGAAATCAGACTTTACACGGTTATCAACAAACTGAACAAACGTGCGTTTGTTGATTCGCCGAGTAGTATCATCCCTGGGTCCGTCATATCGAGATATAAAACTAACCGAGAGACCACACGGTCCCCGCATTGCATGCTCGGACATCAAACGCTACAGAACTGCTCGATCTAATCTCTAAAGTTCTAAACATATCTAGACGTAAACATGGCTCCAGTTAATGAAAAAGTGTTAAACAACGCGGAATACGTTCCTGCGAAGAAAGCCCTGCCTGAAGTGAACTCGGATAATGGACATATCAATGGAAATAAGGCTAGGTGAGTCGCATATACAAACCTTATGTTACTTGTGAGTTCATCTACAATAATCTTATAAGTATGTACCTATCTTGAAAGTAAATTTTTGCCTAATAACTTCTAGTGGTCACATATATAAATTTAAAACGGATATGGGCGGGTAAATTTAAAACGGATATGGGCGGGTAAATTTAAAACGGATATGGGCGGGTAAATTTAAAACGGATATGGGCGGGTAAATTTTCAAATAAAAAGGTTTCTAGCAATTGCAGCATACTGTTTTGTTTCACGTTTTTTTGTGTTGTTGTTCTAAAATGTTCATACAATACTAAATAATAGATAAATAGTTTTTAAATATCATTAGCAATGTACCTACAAATGAAAACGATTGAAAAATGTTGCAAAACTTTTTTTTTATGAACTTTTAAGATTAGCGTATTTGTTATACTTACTGTAAAACAATTCTGTGAATTCTGTTATAAATAATAATATCTATGTTTTTCTTAAAAATATATATTACGCAATTCTACTCTACAAGGGTGGTATGAATAAAGTTGTGATTTACTGAGCGTATCGTTATCTAAGTAAATAAATATAATGAAGATGTCATACAAACTATAATAAAATAAACATTCGTTTTTTCTTCTGGAACATCGTACTAACATGATAAAAACTAGTTTCATAATAATGTCAACTAGGGTTAATTGGACGCAAGAACACTCATATCAACGAGACAATAACGATTTTGAATGTTTTCGATTTATTGGAGAACACTTGTACGAGTATAAGTATGTAATACTATCGTCTTTACCATTTCAAAAATACATATTACGTTATCAAAATAAATTATAACTTTATGAGTACCTAAGGACAATGCCCATGTTAATACCGACCACTTTACTGCTTCACTAAGCATGACAGTCGTAAAGCCATTGAAAAACTAATGGGAATTGGGATTTGTTGCGCAAAAATACTTATATAGGTACTGTAAACAATTGAATGAGTTTTCCTATCGCTGTTATAGCTATTTATGCTTGCTAGAGCAGAGTACCTAGTGGCCAGGACATGCATGGTGCTTTCAAGTTGTGGTGACTTACTAAATAAAAGATTATCTTGAATTTTTGCGGCTCCTTCGAAAAAATATTGATTGTAAATTTGCCCGTTTAATTTTTATCATCACACCAGCTCGGAGAGGCTTACTTTGTACTTCAAAAACTGATAAGAAAGTTGCATTTTGAGTTGTTTGCTCATATTGGCTGATAGAATTGACTTTTAAATGATGATTCTGGATGATTAATATTTAATAACGTTCATTTGGATTTGATTTGGTTTCATTTTGTTTGATGTTTTACAGTTGGTATTTTCCTTGCGTAGTTAGTGAAAATTTTTGTGTTTCACTCGGTGGCAAAATTTGTTTAACCCTCGTTGCCTTGAAACCCGCGCAACGCTCAAGATTCCACTTTTCGAACCACTCGCTACGCTCGTGGTTCAATTTTGGAATCTTTCGCTTGTTCGGGTATCAATATACACGAGCGATTAAACAACAACTTTGCCTCGTATGAGTATGGGTATCCCTATTAGTATTATAAATGCGAAAGTAACTCTGTCTGCCTGTCTACCTGTTACCTCTTCACGCTTACTGCTGAACCGATTTAGATGAAATTTGGTATGTAGACAGTTTAAGTCCCGGGGAAGGACATAGAATATTTCTAGCATGAAAATCATCGTTTTGTGCAGACAAAGACGTGGGCAGAAGCTTACTTAATGTAACTTAAATCGTGGGATCAAAACCGGTCGTGCCGCATACAAGCAATAAGATCCCTTCTTAAAATAAATGCAAAAATGCAACAAAATTACTAAAAATGTGTGCAGGTTCCTAACAAACTCAGACAAATAAAAAGGAAAAGTAATGAAAAAAAATCCTTTCCATCGGTTCCTAAATTTCATACATAATATTATCCAAGGTAATAAAATGGGAAATTCACGTCGCCTTAAAATTACTATTATTTCGTTTTAGACAGAAAGCTGAAGAGTTTAAATCACACTGATTTCCATATATTTGATATGCTCTTTTACTATTTCCAAAAGGAATATTAAAACTGGTCGAGTTAATACCAAAAGAAAAACTTGCGGCAATTTAGTACCAATACCCTCAAAGGAATCTGGTCAATCACGTATCAGGTTGTTAAGGACAGCCTCGCTATGTTGGACGGAAACACAACACAACAAAATGACCATAATCACAAGAAATACCTAGAGCATGTTCAATACTAGGAACATTAAAATGGTTAAACTATAAGTAAAGATGAACTCTAAGTTGTACAGGATAAAGTCGAATATTAGGCAATTTGGGAGCAAGTAATAAGCTTACCACCTAGTTATAGGTTTACATCACGTCACGATTATAATACAACAATATACATTATACTAAATTGAAAATTGAGATCATCAGAAACGTGAAACGCCACATGTATGGTTTAAGTAGTACCTACCTATATTTTACCTGGTAGTAGTTATATACTCGTAATGATGGCAAAGGCTTCTACTTATTGAAATACGAGTAACTTAATTGTAAAATAAGCCATGGTGGAATTTTTGTATTGTTTTGAAACTTTTGAAAGACTAGGTTTTTCTATTCCTAGGTACTTACTTTATTGCTAAATTATGCTTACAATTTATTTACTAATGATTTTGCCTCAGTAATGAACTAATGAAGTGTAATATATGGTATCTAATATCGGCACTGCTTTGAAAAAACTCGCATCTTGTTCTGTCAACCAAAAGATAAATGTAGTAGGGTAGGACGGGGACGTTTAAAACACTTTATGTTTAACTGCCTGTAATTATTTTATTTTTACAGTAAGAAGGGTAGATAAGTGCCTGTATTATTTACGATTATTTAAATAAAATGTGTTTGAAAAGACTATCGCCCACGGTTACGTAATGATAGTGAATTAAAGAGAATGTGGAAGAGTGGTTCAATTGACCCCATAGGTGTGACATTGAAACACTATGTGGGGACGTTTGAAACACCTTAATATATTCGGCAAAATGAAAGATAATTTGTTATTTTAATCTTTTTTAAATAACTATCACGGTATTTAAAGAGATCAACTAAAGTTCGCAAATAAATTACAAACATTTCACAATTTATCTGCGTCTGAAGATCGATCTTGATCAAAGAAAGGGATGTAAAAAAAGTAAGACATTTAGACTTCTTTGTTGTGATTACCTTATACATATAGCTTAATCAAACGTGTTTTAATGCAACAACAAGATATGATGATAAGGAATTTTAGTAGAAATACATAATTGTGTTTCATACAAAAATCAAAAGTTTCAATTACAACAATGTTTCATGACCATAATAAAATCATTGTCACTCCCTTTTTTCACAAAGCATGTATTATTTTGAAAAAACAAGAAGTCTAAATATCAATAATCAACTATTTGTAAGACTTGTGAAAAACGCGGGTACGTTTTAACGTTTCAATTGTCCCCAAGTACGTTGTTTTAACCGTCCCCACGTCACATGTTTTACTTCAAGGACCAATATTCTTTACAAACAACACTCCATCGCTGTTTAAAGGCAGTTTAAATATTCCATAATTCCCATCCAAAACACCAAAAGAATTCAAATAGTCAAAATACATAAGTAAAAAAAATTAACGAAAAAGTATGCGAGCACAGGTCCTTCACTTTATACCGCGAAATTTTTGAACGACTCCTCAAGATTAGTCCATACTACTGCGTTACTCGCGCGCTTGAGCACTATTGGTCCAGCATTTAAGAATGACTGACCGCATAGCTTGAGTATTGCGTCACATGCATAGGTAGTGTAATTTTTAAGAAATTTGACTTGTTTCAATCATAACGTTTGTCCCCGTCCCCTACCCTACCCTATCTATCTACTTTGAGTAGCAGTGTGAGATACGAGGTTTTTTTTTAAAGTAGTGCCGATACGATATGTACCTAATACTTATAGACAAAGACCTCTTACAATAAGGTGACTCGTATATGATTATGGCTGCCAAAATAAATATCATATATACCTATAAATACCTGTTATACGTAGAAATCTAATACACGCGTTACCTTCTTCAATCCCTTTTTCTGTTCGTTGCGGTCATTGTTGCCATACAATCTTTGCGTTGATCCTCAGGTGAAGACTAACTTAATTCTCTTGAATTTTCTATGGCGTGTAATATATCTTTTAGGTATTGTAGATTATGACTGTTCCTTACTGTACCCATACCTATACTGTAAATAGACAGTTAAAGAGTCGTGTATGCTTGGTTTCAGCTCATATTCGTACGAGACCCTGGTGGAAACCGCCAACTTCCTTCTGTCCAGAACCTCGGTGCGGCCTCACATTGGGATCATCTGCGGGTCTGGGTTGGGTGCGTATTGGAAAGAGGGTATTTATTGACACATTTTTAGGCATGCTTTGGGCATCTTAACAAGTTAACGTTTAGAGTAGGAATGTGCCTAACTCACGTTTCTTATTTAACCAAAATTTTACAAACATAAATGATTATTTAGCGTCCTTCCTTATAGATTCTATTACGCTTGAAGTACGAGCAATAGGTATCATGCCACCCGTAGAGTGAGTTTGCTGCGTTTGCATTTTGAGTCGAAGGGTGTCCATGTTCACGTCGGGGTAATTTTTAAGGTTCTGTACCCGAAGGATGACATACGGAATCCTTTTACTAAGCTCACGCTGCCCGTCCGTATGTCTGTCAACGTCCTTTATCTCAAAAATCGTTATAGGTAGACAGTTTCTCAGTACCTATCTATGTATTTACTATAGCCGCTATAACAACAAACAAATTATTTTTCATTTCTCATGCTCTGAAAGTGGGTCACTGTTGTTCCATCAAGTGTGCAAAAAGTGATACCTTTCCGCACTAGGACATTTTACAAAAAGCAAGCAAATTTGCAAGTTTTTTTACAAAAAGCAATTAAAATTGTATTTTTTTTACAATTTCCTTCATAAATATTTTTTTTTTCACTATAAAAAAAAATGTTTTGTAATGTTCAATTCGAGCTCTTTCAAATGATATCCCACTCGACATAATAACTAGACTTTGAAATTTTGCCCCCTCTTTATATTGAGCATTTTCCATATTTAATAAAAACAAAATAAAAAAATTACACTTCCAATGTGTTTGGGTTAGCGTTGTTCATATCTATTCCAAATCAATAGCTTTAGTAGTTTCTTGAGATACTCAGCTATGTGACAGACAGACAGACGGACTGAGTCGCACCATAAGGGTTCCTTTTGTATCTTTTTGGTACGGAACCCTATAAACGGATCTGATATGGTAGAATGCTAAGTCTACTAAAATAAAATATTATCCAGAACTTTTTTAACATCGTTTAGATAAGGACTTTATCTACATGGTCTAACTGTTATTTATTAGTTATATGTGCATAATTTCGTATTACTTTGTTCTAAAGGATTTGCCACACTGGATGCGTTCTGCGGGCAGCGGTCAGGTCAAACTTCAACTTCAAAGGTTGCTGTCAATGTTGTTCATACATAATGCGGGTTTGACCAGACCGCTGACCGCATCCAGTGTGGCAAATCCTTAAGGATTTGATCTGAGGGTAGTTTTAAGCCATATCTGATATAAGGTTATTTTATTTTTATTTTAGGGACTTTATGTTATGATGCTTTCAATATCGTCTAGCAAATACATTTCGGACAAGCCTATTGAGCTATTTGAGCGATCAACGCAGTTTGGCGTGCCTCAGGGCAGTGTCTTAGGTCCAACCCTTTTTCTGGCCTACTTAAACGACTTTACTAACATCCAACTTACGAATGGGCTAGTGATTTCATATGCAGACGATACAGCTCTGCTATTCCATGGGGAAAACTGGGATGAAGTCTATGCTCATGCTGAGGCTGGTCTTTTAAAGGTGACATGGTTACAAACCAACCAACCTACTTACATTAAATATAAAAAAAACCAATTACATAACTTTCTCGATTCTAAACAGCACACAACCTGATAGGCATAAACGTAACTTAATTGCTCACAATTGCGTTAATCAACCAAATAAAAATTGCTCATGCCCCAACATCAATCATGTTACCTGTACTAGATATTTGGGTGTCCATTTAGATCAATTACTTTCATGGAATCAGCAAAACGAAGTAACTGCTAATCGAATACGAAAGCTGAACTGGTTATTCAGATATCTCAGGAATGTCTCAGATAAGGAACTATTAATATACATATATAAAACGCTAGTACAATCCATTATTCTTTATTGTTTACCAGTTTGGGGTGGTATACATAAAACTAAACTCATAGCACTTGAGCGGGCGCAACGATCTGTCCTAAAGGTACTTCAGGGTAAAAAAAATAAGATACGGCACTGTCGACGTTCACCGTGATGCCGATGTGCTTTCAGTGCGACAGCTTTACATACTAAATAGTGTTCTCAAGCTTCACAAAAAATTAAAAATTGATGAAAATTTATTTAAAAAACGTAATCCATATTCGGTAATTAAACAACCTCATATAGCTAAGACTTCTTTTGCACGAAGACAATTTTATGTATTATCAATTAATCTATACAACAAAGTGAATAGGCTAACGAACATCTACACAAAAAGTTATGGAGAGTGCAAAGCACGTTTGTCAACCTGGTTAAAAAGTAAAACCTATGATGAAACTGAATCACTCATAGAATAGATAGGATAGGTAAATCACTTGAGTAGGTATGTGTATGTTAATATACGTTTACGTGCGGCTCGAATAAGTATTGTACGTGTATTTCCATACATAGACATTGGTTTTTTGTTATGTTATTTTTTAGCTCACTTTTATAAAATAAGTAAAATAAGTATCTTGCTATAGCTAACTATGCAGTAAAAAAAAACTAGAACTAGATTAAAAAACAAAAAAATCTCAATAACTAATTAGCATTGCAAATTAGCTATTAATTACATATAATTAGTTAAGAATAGTATTTAAGATTATATTGTTTTTGTTTTTAGCGCTGAATATAACTGTATGAAAGAGCGAATACCTCCTAACACAAGTTTTTTAACTTAAAAGGAGGATTCGACACCCTATGTTTGTAAACATTAGTTAAAAATAAATAATTTTGAATTTGGAATTTTTTGAATTTCACTGACTCCTTGGTACAATTTAAAGAAATACAGATAAAACCTGGAACGGAAATTTGTTTACTTTCGTATTTATAATATTAGTAGGGATAAGTGCAAAATTAAATAGAAATTTGTGAAAAAAAGCTCCTTTATTTACTTATTTGTATATAATTTTGTTAGAATACAGTGCCTACTGCGAACCGCAAAGGAACGTTATGTTTCTCTGTCGCACTTACGCACGTAATCACATTTTCGACAAAGAGGCAAAACTTCGTTCGCGATTTGCGGCAGGCCCTCTGGCGTTCATTTTTCAAATAAAAAACATTGGGAATTAGCGATAGACGAACTTTTGACTGGGTTCTTAATTTTACACATAAAATGCAGTCATTATGGTAAAAATAAGTTCAAAGATGTTTTATCTACACACATATCATAAACCCTCTATGATGCCTTCAAAATCCGTAAATAATGGCCAACATTAAGATAAACTGTTTTGTCACAGCAAATATTTTATCTGTGAAAATGTTATTATTGCTAAATAATAACATCGATTTCGATAATATTATTTTATTCAAATTTCGAACATCTCGGAAAAACAAAGAAATATGATTTGACCTCTATTCTAATATCAGTCGAGATGACGTTTTATTCGAAATGAAATGTCAATTGCATACAAATTTGACAAATCTCGCTTGTTAGTTGGTATCGAACGATATGGCAATCGACCCCCACTCTAATTTGTCTCTGAATTAAAAAAAAACTACGGATGCCTGACATGCGTGAAAAAGTTTTCTTTGCCGCCATTTGACGTGCAGTTTATGTTTATCTTTTAATTGGTTTGTAAGTAAAAAATAATTTGTTTTGTTGTTTTTAAAGTAACTCTAGCAAACGTTTCGTGTAAAATGTGCGATAAAGATATTTCGGAGACGCCACCTCATATCCGCGAATTCCGCCAGAGAGCAACTATGCCCCAATGTTGGCTGCAATATGAGGTTAGTGAATATATCATAGAAAGTTTATAATATGTGTGTAGATAAAGCAGTGTATGTAACTGTACATAATTAGGCATTAAAACACTCGTGTGATTCTATTATGAAACTCACTACGTTCGTTTCATAAATCCACACTCGAATTTTAATGCCTTTCATTATGTAGCAGTCACATAAACTACTATAAATGTATATTTTGATCATATAAAAATATCAGAATAAGCAACACATTTGAAAATTTAGGTTTGTATGGAGTTTTCAAAACTTCAAGGCCGTTGAGCGAGCTAAACTAAAAGTGACATCTGAAGTAGATATTTTGAATACAGATCGTAATTATATTTAACTGTAACTTTTGAGAGGAGTAACATTTGAAATTTAAATTTTTTTGGAAAATGACACACCCTATTGACCACTGACATTGGGAGATATGCGTTACATAGACGCAATAACCTCAACATTATTGACGCATTTTGCCAAGTTAAAAAAATATTCTTCAAGAATTTGACATGGATTTTTTCCAAAACGGAAGTATTATTAATACAAATTGTGGTTCACTGTCTTAGTTAATTAATATTGAGCACATTTAAATATTACCAAATATCTAAAGAAAAACAAGGAAGTAAACGGATTTTGTTCACTTACCTCATGCATACACTGTGTAAGTCTGGGGTGAAACTAATTTTCAAAATGGCCAACTTTTGAATACGATTCGGTAAAACGACCTCTATGTTACGTGTTGCCCTCCAAGTAGTTCAAACCTTTATCACTATATGGTAGGAGCTGTAGTAACTGTGGCAATTATCCTGGTTGACCTTAATTTGGGAAAATTAACAAAAATAAGAAGTTAATCCACTATGCTTTATATGACATCCGCTTAGTTAGTATGACATGTTTGTCACTTCCCTTTGATGTCATTATACATATAAGGATTCTACTGTATATTCCTATTTTCAGGCTCATTAGCAGAACACATAGAAGACCCAGACAGTGTAGACTATGAAGAAATCCCCAACTTCCCCGTGAGCACGGTGGAGGGCCATCATGGCAGACTGGTGTTCGGCAAGATATCGGGCGTCCCAGTGGTCGCCATGCAGGGCAGATTCCACTATTATGAAGGCTACCCCCTTTGGATGGTAAGTAAATTTTTATATTCAACTTTACATTCCCATTCAACAACAGCGATAGTTTTAATCGGAAAATTACAAATATACAAGATTTTTATGTAAAATTATACTTTAACAAAACACATAGGTATAAAGCTGCATCTTTGCTATGATGATCTTTGGGTGATGAACTGATGAAACTTGTATTTTGATGTATGTAAATAATAAATATAATACGCATACGGGCTCTTATCCTAAACTTGGCTAACCAAAAACCAATTTTCTATTAGATTTTGAGTTGCGTGTATATATGGCGGTTATTATTACCTAAGTACTTGGGTAATTATTGACAAATCTATTCCAATTTATGTAGGGAAGTATAGTTGTGTTGTAGGTACATAAAAGCGACTAATTTAATCACCGCAGTGACACCAAAGAATATCTATAGCAATAACGTTAGCGGTAGTTTCATTACATGTTGTTACTATAGATTATTTATAATTCAATCAATTCAAAGGTTGAATGGAAAATATTGCGGCTGATGCAAAGCAAGCTCGACCCCCAGCGGCGGGGTTATCAGTTGTTTTTACTAGCATCACAATGAGAGGGTAAACATTATCGAAAAGATAAGGCTGTTGCGTCAGCATATTTGGTTATTTTTTTCTTTAGCCGGCTGTGTTTATCAAAAATGATGGACTGTCCTTCAGCATTGATTACATACGCGAATCTTCTCGTCTAATAGACGATTTTTTTAAGCAATTGCCAAATTAAATGCATGTAAAGAAGATCTTTGTACATTAAATTATTAAATGAGATTATAAAGGGCTATTAGATGTTGAAGATACTTAAACAAGGACGACAAGGTGTTTGTCATAAATTACTAAGTACATAGATGCTGAATTCCGTATGGATGCCTTATCATATTTATGCTAGGTTTAAATTATACTGAGAAATCGCAATTTTTTATCGGCGACGCGGAAACGAACCTAGTTTTAATACATACGTTTATTATACTTATTGTTTATTGTATTGATTGCAGGTAAAGATCAACCCATTAAGTAACAAAAAACACTAGGTTATAAGAGCGTTATGTATGCCGCGAGAACGTCAGCTTCATTTTAAAAGAGCCGGTCCGCAGTAGGTAATATTATAATATAATAATATATGTAGGTACTTCTTTTCATTCTAGTGTTGCCTACCGATTCGCGTAATGAAACTCCTGGGAGTAAAAACTTTGATCGCTACAAACGCAGCTGGCGGGCTCAACCCCAACTACAAAATCGGAGACCTCATGATTGTAAAGGACCACATCAACATGATGGGCTTCGCTGGAAACAATCCCCTCCACGGACCCAACGACGAGAGATTTGGACCTCGCTTCCCTCCAATGAACAAGGCGTACAACTTGGAATATAGGAAAATAGCTAATGAAGTAAGTACATTATCCAACGATAAATCGCGACCATAATTTAGTAAAAGAAAAAAATTACTTATTTGCTATCGCCGAGCAGAAATACCTAGAAAAAAAAACATATTGGAACCTGAACTGAAACAGCGGAAAAAAATGGTTGCACGCATGGACGGATTTCAAAGATTCATTGATTGTATAAGATGCGTAAAGTACAAGACAAATTCATGGTTTGAATTTAGACAGCTAATGTAGACGGCGCTGTACGGCTCCGTACATTATGCGGTAACGTTGGTCGTCAGAAGTTGACTATTACGTACCGTAGGTAATATACCACCGCACGACGCCATCTACGTCTACTGTCAAACGCGAATTCACGATTTTTTCTTAGTAATTTCATATTTTTTTAGTTCGCCAACAAACTGCAATCGCAGTTTGGCGAGGAATATAATTGCAAGAAATTTGTTGTGTACTTTGTGATAAGTAAAATAAAAAATCTAGTACTTAAGTACAATCAATACACGGCCCTCCGGCACGGATAAAAATGATTCCATCGTCGTTGATGTTGATGCAACCGTAAACTGCTCCGAGTAAGTTCGAGGTTATCGAGGGTTATTGCATCTGGCACACTTACATAACAAAACAGCTTATCTCTACGATGCTTTAGTATAGATTAGACCACAAGAATATAAGCACAGTTATCGGCTAACAATGAATGATAAAACATTCTGGAACTAAGATAAGGACCATGACCATTGATGGGACGACATTAACTTTAGAACGAAATTCTTGTCTATTCCACGCATTCCATACTCATGTATGTACACAACAACCATATTTACCAGTTGTTAGTGTTGTTACTAGTTACGATTCCTGGAATAATTAATGTCGTTTACTACTTATTGGGAAACTGTAGATGATGTATGGGTTATTACACAGATTTAGTGTTTACATTTTTCTTTTTCTGTATTTGATTTCTGTTTTTATTTTATTTTCGACAACTACGTTGGGACCAATTTTAGACGATGTATGTCGCAAGCACATCTGCCTCGCACAGCTCTCTATATACACTCTGAAAAAAAACTGTCGCCTGCGGTGTTTCCGGGCCGATACGAACTTCCAACCTTAAATAAAAGAGCGTACTCCCATCTTAAATGCCGGCAACGCACTTACAACCCCTCTGATGTTGCGGGTGTCCGTGGGCGACGGTAATCGCTTACCATCAGGCGATTCGTCTGCTCGATTGCTCCTATATCATAAAAAACAGACATTCATCCCGGGGTTCCAGTATCGTTCGGGTATTTTTAGGGTTCCGTAGCCAAATGGCAAAAAACGGAACCCTTATAGATTCGTCATGTCTGTCTGTCTGTCCGTCCGTATGTCACAGCCTCTTTTCTCTGAAACTATAAGAACAATACTGTTGAAACTTGGTAAGTAGATGTATTCTGTGAACCGCATTAAGATTTTCACACAAAAATAGAAAAAAACAATAAATTTTTGGGGTTCCCCATACTTGGAACTGAAACTCAAAACTTTTTTTTCATCAAACCCATACGTGTGGGGTATCTAATGTATCTATGGATAGGTCTTCAAAAATTATTTTCTATTTTCTAAACTGAATAGTTTGCGCGAGAGACACTTCCAAAGTGGTAAAATGTGTCACCCCCCCCCCCCTGTAACTTCTAAAATAAGAGAATGATAAAATTGAAAAAAATCTATGATGTACATTACAATGCAAACTTCCACCGAAAATTGGTTTGAACGAGATCTAGTAAGTGGTTTTTTTTAATACGTCATAAATCGTAAACCGCAATTTACCTTTCACTCACGTTTCACATAAAAATACATTTTTAAAATTATGTAATGTACGGAACCCTCGGTGCGCGAGTCCGACTCGCACTTGGCCGGTTTTTAGGGTTCCGTACCTCAAAAGGAAAAAATGGAACCCTTATAGGATCACTCGTGCGTCTGTCCGTCTGTCTGTCTGTCCGTCTGTCACAGCCTATTTTCTGCGAAACTACTGGACCAATTAAGTTGAAATTTGGTACACATATGTAAGTGTGTGACCCAAAGATGGACATGTAACGTAAACATACTAATTTTAAACACGGGGGCTACTTTTGGGGGGTAAATGAGAAAATTAAAAAATAAAGTTTGTCAAAATATATCGTGTTACATATCAAATGAAAGAGCGCTTTGTGAGAATCTCAAATATATATTTTTTATAATTTTAAAGTTAATAGTTTAGAAGTTATTCAAGAAAAAAGGCAAAAAATGACCATTCCCCCCTTTATCACCGAAACTACTTTGTCAAATTTTTTTGAAAAAAATACACAAAATAGATCTTTACCTATATATCACCGGAAAACCTATTAGAAATGTGCAGTCAAGCGTGCGTCGGACTTAATTACTTAGTTTTTGATCCGACCCCTACGGGTTTTTTAAAGACATTTCACACAAAAGATACATTGTTTAAATTGTGTAATGTACGGAACCCTTGGAACGCGAGTCCGACTCGTACTTGGCCGGTTTTTTTTTGTTTTCCGATGTATGATCAGCTCCACTCAGGTCAATTACTAACGAATGCCAATTGTAAGTAAGTACGAGTAATTACTATAGTGGCTTCTAAGTAAGGTGGTTTCTAATGACTAGCCATACTTGGATTGAAGAGATCTATAATAATTATGTAGGTCATAGTGTAATACAAGTTTAATTATGGAGTCAATTAACCCTGATATACCTACTCAGATACTGTCCGCGCGCCAATTCCGTGCATTCGGAGGTCGAGGAAGTGGGAGGGTGTGCGCCGCGCCCGTACATCAAAATGACACCACTCGGTCATGAAGATGATTAGCGAACTAGGCTCCACACTCGCGTTCGCGGCTTCGCGCCGTGATTCGCGCATGAGTGCGGAGGGCCCTTTACGCCCAACATTCCTGTTCGCGCGCGGACAGTCGGTGTATTACTTGCTAAGTGTACCTAAGTACCCAAATATACTAAAAGGTTCCATTAATATACTTTCAGGTAGCGAAAGAATTGAATATAGAAAACATCGTACGCGAAGGCGTGTACACCTGTCTCGGAGGACCTAACTTCGAAACTGTAGCAGAGTTGAAGATGTTGCAAATGGTGGGAGTCGACACAGTAGGCATGTCAACAGTACATGAGGTAATGGAACTGCTTAAAAATTAGTAAGGTGTATTAGGATAATTTCGACTACTCCAAAATGTCGGCTAATTCCGAAAACCACCCATTAAGTAATTTCATCATAATTCATATTACAGTCCATTTTTGGGATAACCCGACATTCTGAATTTTCGAGCCTAAAGGATTTCCCACACTGGATGCGTTCTGCGGGCAGCGGTCAGGTCAAACTTCAACTTCAAAGGTTGCTGTCAATGTTGTTCATACATAATGCGGGTTTGACCTGACCGCTGACCGCAGAACGCATCCAGTGTGGCAAATCCTTAATACTGTGAGAGGTGAGCTTACTGTGGGGCTTAGCCAATTTGTGTAAGAATGTCCTTTACTATTTAATATTTATTGAAATGTTTGGTATCTTGGAAGCTTACTAATTAAGCTAACAACATAAAAAATACTATTTTAACCGACTTCCAAATCTCAAAAGGAGGAGGTTATCAATTCGTTTTTTCTAATGTTTGTTACTCCATATCTCCATCATTTCTGGACCGATTTTGATAATTCTTTTATTGATTGTAAGTATATACATACATATTGGTCCCGTTTTTGTCAAAACGCAGTTCTGATGATGGGATCCATGAGGAATCGAGGGAAGTCCTCAAATGTTAAAGGCATACATATAGTTATTTTAGTATTTTCATCAACAAATCAAGCATTGAGATATAAAAAAGTGACATTTGATGAAGTGGAACTGCTGATGATGATCAGAATGGAACTCTTCAACGACGCATAGTACACGTTTGACGATTTTGATTTCGACTTGGACCTGGACTCGGTTCGGACTTCGGACCTGGACCTGAACTAGGACCCGGAGAGTTATAACACTTATAACTGCGACCCTTACAGAAACTATATGCTACTAGATAAGTGGGATAGGTTAGGTTTGAACTGCGGTCATCAAAGAACCGAACTGCTATCAGAGAAGTGGGTTAAGTTAGGTTAGAACTGCGACCCTTATAGAAACAAAATGCTACTAGAAAAACGTGACGAAATGGATTAATTATACTATATCTGGTGATCAATTAAATACCAGCCAATAATTTATATGGCATTTCAAACTGTTTTGAGAAGTCGGTTTTTTTTCTGTTAAAGATTATAACGTAAAAAGTATCTTTGCTGGGTCGATAAATACCTACAACGAAATGAAAGGCGCGAAATTCCAGTGGTTTATTATTAAATTAAATCATTTTTAATTCGATCAACTGTGCCCTTACTTTGAATGATTATGAATTATTAATGTATTTGTTTTTTTTTCTCAGGTTATCATCGCCCGCCACTGCGATATGAAAGTATTCGGTCTGTCGCTGGTGACCAACGAGTGTGTGACTTGCGAGGACGCGGCAGACGAAGCCAACCATGAGGAGGTGCTGGATGTCGGCCGCATGCGGCAGGATATTCTTCGCAAATACGTTTCAAAACTTGTTGAGCGATTCGCCGCGGTAGATGGCTTAAATTGACACATCTTACCTCGACTATTGATATGCTAATATCTCAGGGTGCCTAGCCAAGGTGACAACAAGGTGTCGTTTACGCTACGAAAACGAAACGCTTTGTGTCTATCACTCTTCCTTAAAGGCTTTATACACTGCTAAATTTAGGATTCTAAACGATTTAGAATCCTAAATTAGTAAAGTGTAATCGCGATTAGCAAGTAAAGATATCCTAATTAGGAGCAAGGATAGTTTCTGACAAGCTGAATGATTTAGCATCCTAGTTAGGATAGGTGTAATAATATTTAGTTTAGTCAGTCGCCTAAGGCGGCGGGCGGACGTGTCTAAGTTTAGAACTGTTGTGACTAAATTTAGAACAGTGTAATCAGGAGCGTCCTTCTTATCCTAAGCAGTCTAATTAGTATGACTAAATTTAGCAAAGTGTAATAAGCCCTTAAGCTACATTCGCTACGGAGCGTAAACGATTGTCATGTTGGCTGCGCACCCTGCTTCGGCGATACTTTCCAAACTTGAAAACGCCACTTCAGTTAATTAAACGTTCCTCATTAATGAGGCTTCGGTATACAAAAGATGACTGCGCGGCCAACCGCCGTATGGTAGCAGTTGCTATTGTTGCTATAATGTACGAAATATACTCTTTATAAGATCTTCACTACCTTCGCATGTCTCGGTCCTGCCATCTTTGACCTCCTGGATCCATCAGAACAAACGCTTAAGATTAAGTACTGGCTGTGAATGTTCAGCAATGGCCTGAAGGTACCTGCGGCACGAAACATTACCAACACTTCATTGCCCCTTATTAAAACCTCGACATCAATTATAATTTAATACCGCCAGTAATTTATCCGAAATACAGGTTGAAATTTTAGTCACTATATTCTGTTTTTTTATTCCGTAGACTAAAATGACATTTCATCTGGTACTAAGAAATGTCATGTCTTACACATGAGACGTCATTTTAGTCTACGGAATAAAAAACAGACCTCAGTCATACTTTGCGTAGTGACTTTATAGGTCATACTTTTATTATGGGACTAATGCCGAAATCGCGAAAAAAAAAGAATTTGGCTGTCCCATAGAAATCAGCGGCATCACATCAGCCGCAATGTATGAAACAGCCAGTTTTCTTTGCGATTTTGACAATGGTACCATAATAAAAGTCGTTCAATATGACATATGACCTATGAAGTCACTACGCAGAGTCTGGCTAGTGATTATAATTTCATATATGGAATACCTACCATAACCTATATGATGACTTGATATGATGAAGGTAGTACCTAACTGAATACTCAAAATTCGTTTATTATTAAAATGTGTTCTTATTTAGAGTTAGACCAAGCTAAGTTGGCAGCGATTTTGATAGCCCAGATGGTGCAAGTGTTATTTTTACCGTCAAACTTCTATAAGATTATGACTTTTAAATAACACTTGCACACAATACACACATTGCTGCCCGCCAACTTAGCTTTGTCTAACTCTATGATAGTGTTTGTGGGGCAAAAACTAATTTAATTAGTCAAAGTGAAGCACTTTTGTTATCGTTTACTCTATTTAGGACCTTAAAATAATGTAAACAAATAATATCATTTTTGTATCTAGGATTTGATTGATTTCCCAAACGACCCAGTTTCGGGGGGTTTGTATGTTTTAACATACTGACAGGTCCTAATGGACTATAGGAGCAGTTTATTTTAGTTAGGCCTATTAAACCTAGCGTAGCGTATTAGGCCTAGCGGCTTTGGACAGAGTAGCATGGCGGTCTTTGGTTTCGGAGGCCAAGATCCACTTCGGGTCGTCGCACCACAGCAGTAAGTAAGTAAGTAGGCCTATTAAAACTCTTAAGAATATAATATAGACAGATAGTTTAAGTAAACCAATTGTTAGAATTAAGCATATAAGCATATTTATTGTAAAGTTTATACATGTCTTAAATGATATAATAAATAGTTTAAGATTGTATTTTCTTGGCTGTATTTTACCCAGTTAAAATAGCAATTAAGTACAAATTAAATTACGTTTACGTACAAAATGACAATATATATTATATACTTATTTTGTATATTACCTGTATTTGTAAATAAACTTTTTTGTATTTTGTATATCACATAGATGCTTAGGTACTTTATGAACGTGTAGTAGTAATGCTTAAAAAAATTGGTTATACTTCTTTATCTGTGAAAATAAATGGGCCTGTGAAAATTTTCTTGTGTTTCAAGTGTCAAGATTTATGCATTTAAATATTTTCTTATTTGATTATTATATTATTTGTAGCTTAAATAGAGCAATTTATTATTTTCTAATAAAACTATCATTATTTATCCTGCTCGTATTATTATTTGACAACCTTGTTGTTCTGATTTAAGAATGATACATGAAATATTTATACTTACCCAACTAAAGTAAAATGGAAAAATAGTTTGTACAAAATAAAAAAGTGCAAGTAAGTACCTACATCTAACTAGGTATTACTTTAATTTCTTATTAAATTACATTATAATAACTTAAATTTAATCACTAAAGTATTTAATATTGTCTTCGGTTACCACGATAGTTACTCATGAAATAAAACTATGAAAACGGATTATATCGCGTATATTGAATTTATAATACATCCCGACGTTTCGAACTCTTTACAGCGTTCGTGGTCAACGGGTGGGTGGTTAATATACGCGATATAATCCGTTTTCATAGTTTTATTTCATCACTAAAGTATTGTAAATATTATAACATTTAAAACCTTCGCGCTTTGAACACATATTAAAACTGAAACCTACAGTGAAACCTGTGTCGAAACGTTGGTAAATAAAGGTAACGAAATAAATCTGCGATAGACCCAATTATAAATGTGGTATATTGTAAATATTGCACATAAAACAACATTATTTAAATTCTATAACAAACTAATCTACTTAGTCAAAATGTTTTCGTTTATACAGTCAAGGTATTAATTAAAACTACTTTCAATACGAACAAAGAACCAAAAATATGTACACACTACACATGTTTACTTCTGTGACTTTATACATATTTCTGTCACTTTGTCCGTGCCAATATTTAATACATTAACCGTACCTACTGGTGGGTATTGTCTAAAAGTTTTTAATGTTGTTATGATGGCATTATAAATGGGGTTCTAGATGAGATTACTTGTTAAGAAACAAATGATGGATAGTAAACACAAACCTCGTAAGGGTCTTAAAGACCACTGTACAAAATCTTTGCTAGATGAGTTTGAATCTAGTTTATGACCATAAAAAAATTAATTCCTTTGAAATAGACTTTACATTCTAACAGGCGTATTCGAATTTTAATTATAGGATATGAATTCGATCTGGATTAGATGTGGATCGGATTTGTCAATGTCAAAAGTCAATTCAATTCAATCTTTAAGTAGTATGGCTCCATCGATACTGTCGATGATTTCGCCAACGTCAAAGTGGGATCCACGTGGGATCGAAGGGAACAACCAAATATTCCGAAACATGTTTTTCCGATTTTTATAACCACGATTTTCATAATCCCGATTTTTTTATAATTCCGAAATATCAAAATTACGATTTTTAAAAACACGATGGAATAAAATCACGAATGCGCTATTTCCGAAAACTAAAAATTCGATTGTCATTTGACCGAAAGCTTAAATGATTGATTAAATGATTATATGATAGTATGTCTCACAACAGTTTAAATTCGACGAAAGCTTAAAGTTCCGATTTTACACTTTTCCGGTATCTTAAATTCCGAAAAATCATTGTCCGATCGGAAATATAATAATTCGGTATTCAGAAATCCGTCTTTTGTAAGGTCGGAAAAATGAAATTCGTGATATTCAAATGAAGACGCACGTTTTAGTAATTCGGTATTCAGAAATTCGGTTTTTGTATGGTCAGTTTTAGTAATTATTACGGGTGCCTGTCGTGCCGCATCACGTTAAATTCGGCATAAAATATTTTTGGCATAATAATTTGGCATAAATAAATTCGGTAGAACTGCGACCCTCAAGATAACGAACCAGAAAAGTGGGTTACGTTAGGTTAGAACTGCGACCTCCAAGAAAACGAACTGTTGCCAGAAAAATGGGTTAGGTTAGAACTGCGACCCCCAAGAAAACGAACAGTTGCCAGAAGTGGGTTAGGTTAGAACTGGGACCGAACGAACGTGGAACGTGGAAACGAACTTTTCTGGCAGAAAAGTGGGTTAGGTTAGGTTAGGTTAGAACTGCGACCCCCCAAGAAAACGAACTTTAATAATATATTCGGAATATCGTTAATCGGAAATTTTAAAGTTGGAATATTTAAAATAGGAATCACGTCAATTCGGAGTTATAAAATTCGGAGTAAGGGCAATTCAGAATTCGTGTTTTAAAAATCGTAAATGTTAAATTCGGGGTTTGTCACTGTCGGAATTGCTATAATCGGAATTATGTAGTTCGGAATTTACAAAATTCGGGTTTTCGGGTTTTCGGAAATATAAATCTTCGTGATTTTCATCATTCGTAATTACGACAGTCGGTAATAAAATTCGACATTTTAAAATTTGGAATATTTTTTTCCGAATTATGTAGTGTACCCGGGATCGAATTAATATTTCTTGATTTTCTTCAGCCAGTGTACGGTAAATAAAATTATGGGCTTCTAGGGCTCTAGCCAGACATGGTTAGAGGTAGAAATACCAAATGCTCTTAGAGCACGACGTTGCTCGGTAGTTATTGTTGTTGTCTCGTAAAACAAGAGTGAATAGGCTGTTACTGAACCGGTGAGCTCCATCTTAGGCCCTGTCTTCACTTTCCATCAGGTGTGACTAGGGCCAATCGCCGATCAGTTTATATATTAAAAAAAAAACCGATAGCTGGATTTTACGAGAAGCACGTGGACTACCGGCCGTTGACTCCAAAATGGTGGTTAAACACGCTTTGAGATTAATTCTCCATTCACTGTACACTACCAAATTAGATTACTGTATAATAAAGCTATCGATATTACACTTTAAACAATATTAATGAGCAAAAAACAAAGGAATTAATCACGAGGCTACTATTAAGATGGCGTTCGAACCGGAAGTCCTCCATTTCTTCAACGAAAAACGTCACTTTTGACAGTTTTGACACTGACAGATCCGATCCCGATCAAATTCATATCCTATAATTAAAATTAGAATACGCCTGTAAGACTACGAGGTTAGTTAGGTACTTGATATCGCTATTAAATAACAACTGAACAGGTACTTTTTAGATTGTTATTTACATCATATCATTACATACATCTTTGCCTGAAATAGTGACGTGACATTCTTACTTGTAAATTGTAGATAGTGTAGATGTTGGTGTTACTGTATTTTTACGAGTATCCGTACTTTCATTCCTTTAATTATGTATACTCATAGTAGATCCTGAGTATTGTCCCTTGGTCAGCATCATAGTTTTTTAGGGTTTAACTGGACATATAATTCCTGGCAATAGACAGTGCGCTGGTCTATTGAGAGTTCAAGAGCAAGTCTGAAAAGGCATTCAAATTATCCGTATCAATCCGTGAAGAAAAACGTAAATTAGGAAAGTTTAGTCCTGTCAATTATAAGGTTCAAAACAGAAAGCAAGTTACGGAAGTATAGTTTGTCAAAGGACTGTCTCATTTCAAACATAGACAGAGAGAATCATACTATCTTTGTCTTACACTAGTACTAGCACCCAAAAGAAAAGGACGAGTATATAGGTAGTTGTTTTTGTTTTTTATTTACTAACAATTTGGTTTGACCAACTATAACAGTGAAACACCGACTGCTGTCCATTTTTAGGGTTCCGTACCCAAAGGGTAAAAACGGGACCCTATTACTAAGACTCCGCTGTCCGTCTGTCCGTCTGTCACCAGGCTGTATCTCATGAACCGTGATATAGCTACAGTTGAAATTTTCACAGATGATGTATTTCTGTTGCCGCTATAACAACAAATACTAAAAAGTACGGAACCCTCGGTGCGCGAGTCCGACTCGCACTTGGCCGGTTTTTTTATTATTTGTATTCAAGTCAGTCAAGATCAAGAATTTAAAGGCGGGAATATTTGATTTCGAAATCGATCTCCATCTATTTTGCTCTTGATGTATTCGATTGGCGAGAGAAGTATTACGAAAGCTACAATACAAATACGTACTTCCTCAATTTGCTGTTTTCTTTGGAAACAGATGCGCGACGTCCTTGCATGCGTCATCTAAGTTGAGGTATTTGTACGAATATCCGAGTTCAATGACTTTTTTAGGCGTAACGTGTTGTCCTTTGGTCAGTAGCATGGCTCTCTCAGGGTTGAGTAGAACATTTAGAATTTTTTCTGGCACAGGAAAGAAAGCTGGTCGTTTGAGAGCTTTGGCAAAAGACTGCAAAAAAAAACATTAACTTGAACCTGGCAAGCTTTTATGATGCAGTGAGTAGAACAAGTAGCTGTGCAGAGTAACTACAGAATAAGGAATTGATATAGAACTTCTTTCATAGCTAGTTCGGTTGCTCACCGTATCCTAATGGTTTTTAATTTCAAATGCTTGAATACAATTGTGACTAGTGAAAAGGGGTACAAGTCTTGCGCAGCTCGGGTGAAAAAGGGTACAATTGTTACATGGAACTTATGCCCTTCTTCACATGCACAAGACTATTTTCACTAGATCCACAGTTTTAATGTGAAGAGAAGGATTTTTTGTCTGCAGCTGGTTTATTGAAATATGCATCCTGAATATATTTCTTACGGATATCTTACCGCTGTAAAATCCCGATTAGTTATAATGTGAGGAGATACACCATTTAGTATTCCATCAACTTTTTCATTTTCTATCGCGAATTTGATGATTCCTGTAAGATCATCCACATGTATCCAAGGCAGGAATTGCTTGCCTGAGCCAATACGCCCACCTAGTCCAAGGAAGAATGGCAGGATCATGTTCTTTATCATTCCACCTTCTCGGCCAATTACTACACCAGATCTTATTATAACCTGAAACCACAAAATTTAAAGTTTATTGAAAAATATTTGTAAATACTAGGTCACTTTTATTAGCTATTTGTAACTTAATTTTAAAATAGAAAGTCACTTCATTTTAACTTAAGTTATATTTTTAATATTGTTCAATAAATTATTCTAATTTATACTTAAATATTGTAAACTTTGAAATAAATAGTCTAATTTAGGAAAGATTAAGATGTAAGAATAAGAATATTTAAACTATAGGAATACAAAAAAATGTATCCCATCAACACGTGTTATCAATATGTGAATGGGTTTGGATTATTGAAAGTTTTTATTTACACATTCACTGCCAAGTAGGTTCATTCTGTATTGGAATTGGGGCGCTTGGCACTGAAAGTGTTAATAACCAGTATGGACTTACAAGTCTAACTGATGGGTCTACTTTACTGGCTGCTCCCTCCCATTCAATAGTTAATCTGGAGAAGAAGTCTGAGCCAGTGACAGCACTACTTTCATCATACTTGTTATACTCTGAAGGCTCATATGCACCAACTCCAGTGACCACAACCAATACCTTAGGTTTAACTTCTACCTTGTTTATGGCTTCTACTAATGATTTGGTAGTGAAAACTCGAGAATTCTGGACATTTTGTTTAAACCTAAAAAGAAAAAAAGTGTTTTAGAATACTTTTTATAGTGACATGGAAAAAGTATGTACAGACCTCAATGTGGTCTGTGTTGTTTGAAAACATTAGAAATGAAAATATTAATTAAAAAATTACACAAATAGGCATTTCTTTCGTTTTTTAAGTGTTTGAATACTAAACAAGTTTATTTATTAATTATTATTACCGGTAATATAAATTACCGACCTTTTGAACTGTATCAAAAAGTTTATTTGAATACTAAACAAGTTTATTTATTAATTATTATTACCGGTAATATAAATTACCGACCTTTTGAACTGTATCAAAAAGTTTATGAGTCATAACAATACATACCCAGGCGTCCAGGCCTTGGTGAAGTCCATAAACTGTTGCCCCGCAAGATTGACCACAGCATGCGTGTTGTCGGGCAAACCTCTCATCGCTATATCCGACCAGCATAGGTTGTTTCTGCCCGGCATTCGAGAAACGTTCGTCACATCATATCCATGTTTTGAAATGAGATCACCCAAACGCCTACCTATGAAGCCAGTGCCCCCGCCTAAAAAAAAACAAATAATTCATAACTCTCCCTAAGTTTCGGAGGAACACAATAAAAATAAACTAACCGATTAAGACTTTCAGATTTGTCATTTTGGGACTAAAATTATGTAACGTGCACTATTAAAAACTAAATGAATTATATGTTCACGTCTCTGTTTCGAGGAGTACGTGATATAAATAGACTACATTAAATTGTCGGCCGGTATTATAACTTTACTTTCATGTAACTGCATACAAAGAAGAGCTGACAAAATAATCTGAAGCCGAGCTGAACTTACAGCTGATTTTATTCAACTGTCAAACGTAATGAACGTTCATACAATGTACCATCGTACAGCCCATTCTTTTATGATTCTTTATAAAATTTCTAATTATAATTTAGCAATACAAACCATGTACAAAATGTATATACAATTTCTTGAGGACTTGATATACTTTCACTTTGTAAAATGTCTTTGTAATATAATATTGAAATATAGTTTGTCAAAGGACTGACTCATTTTAAACATAGACAGAGAGACTCATACTATCTTTTTCTTACACTAGTACTAGCACCCAAAAGAAAAGGATGAGTACAGTTTTTTTTTGTTCTTATTTACTGCCAATTTGGTTTGACCAACTATAAGAAGTTTACTGTCAAGTCGTCTTTGTCATGCATAGACGTACAATATCATCAGAGACCCAAACGTCACGTCACCACGTCAGTCTATCAAAAGTCAAAATAATCTAATTATAACATGATAGTCTAATGCTTGCTAAAATAGTTTATATTTATTAAATATATTGAAAAGAAAATAATTAAGACATTCTTTAATACGCCTTACAATATTTTTGCTATGATATCCCTTTACGTGGAAAAAGGAGTTGCATATGTATGGAATGCAGAAGGTTGGTTAAATTTTAAGCCTCAAATTATTGTTTACTTTTATTCTAAACTCTAAACTACATAATATATTGTATATCGTCTCAGATTGGTTCACCCTTCGTACGCAACATAGAATATGCGGCGCACTTGTAGGAACTCTGCCTTCCTACCCGAGGCAAAACGACTTCTTTGGTGAGTATGAAATAGTACAAATCCTTTTGCTTAGCTTGCAATTAAACATTACATTTATCAGCACCATGTTTTTGTGTATACCTAATGTATTTACTGTACCTTTTTAGGTCTGCCGGTGGCCCTCATGTCTGAGGAAGCAGCATTGTTAGTAAATAAGGGAATATGTGAATTATATGAACTTCCAAAAATTACATGCAAACCTAATAAATCCGACAAACAAAATGCAAAAAGTATGGAGGAAAAGTTAGTACCTATGCACCATTTTTCCTAGATTACTGGCAAAATTGATAAAGATGTCATATTATTATAAAATATTTGAGAAGAAGTGACCACATCCTTGTATATCCATGGATGGATTCAGTAGCGGATTTACCCTAAGGTCAAGTAGGCCCAGGCCTAGAGCAGCGAGATATTAGGGGCGGCACTAGGCAGTCTACCCATGATGGGTGCTGAGAAAGGGGCAGCTAGTACTTACTACAGGGCCTGGGGCCTAGGGCGGCAGAGACTGTAGATCCGCCACTGGATGGATTCTAGTACCTAATCTTAATTTATAAAATTTGCATATTTTTAGAGTATTAGCAGAGCAAACAGAAGCCTTAAGAAAGCGAAGAATTGAACAACTATCACAGAAAATTGACATTATAGTTGCTGGAAAAAGGCAGAAACTTATTACAAAAAAAATTCCCAGTAAGATTTTGTGGCTAAATATTACCTAAATCAAGTAGTTGATTGAAGTGTAAAATAATAATATAAAATTTTGTTATTTTATACGTAGTGACATTTAGAATAACAAATTATTTCGGTTTCGGTAATAAATCATTTGAGTTTGAAGGTTGTTAACATGTTACTCCAATTTATTCTTGCAGTTACAGAAGAAAACTTGAATAAACAAGCATTGTTGCAGGAAGAAATAGATAAATTACCCCCTTTGTTGCCAGCTCATGTGCTTGTGCACTTACCTACACAGCACCATATGGATACAGGTAAATACTATGCCGGGTATCTAGTAGATATTTTTAATTGAAAATTATATCTTTAAAAACATTGATATTGTCGCTTTCCTGTAGATGTGCTTTGTTAAATAAGCAATCAACATTTATATAATAGGTACTTGATGTCACATTGTATAGGTAATTAAATGATTATTATATTTCCTCTATTTCCAGTTTCTCTTATCACAAATTACAATCATTATTTCTATGTACAATGAAGTATATGTATACATACATACAAATTAAATTAATCAGTTAAGTTAATGTGCATAATATTACCTCTTAATATATTAAAACAACTCAATGCTAAATTAATGTAACATTACTTAATTTCAGAAAAAAGTAAAGTTGGCTTAGATGTTTTGAGTCCTAGCATAAGGGAAGGAGACGGAGTTCTACATTTCACTGTTTTTGATGATCTTTGGGAAAAAGGCCATTATATTACAAGTGGCTCCAAATTTGGATCAGATTTTCTTGTTTATGCAGGTAAATGTATAGTTTCTGTTTAATTTGTGTAATCTGCCGTTTTGTTTTCAGAATGAGGCCTGTGATTAATATTATATGCCCCACTACAATATTAATAATATTTCTACATTTGTTTACAGGGGACCCTGTCAAATTTCATGCTATGTATATGGTTCGCTGTATAAAAGATGATAAGACATCCTTCAGACCTATCAACCTCATAACATTTGGAAGATTGTCAGTAGCTGTGAATAAAATAGCTCTTTTAGCGTTTTGTAACATATATGGACAAGTTCAATACCAAACTCTACAATGGCATGATAATACTAATTAAATGATATATAAACTTACAATTATTGTTTGATTCTTATTCTTTATTTATTTAAATTATGATGAATGCACCAGTTGTGCATAAGGTGTACCATATGCTTGTTTACCACCATCCAATTTTAAAAAGATAACGCTGTAAAGCACTCTATTCATGGTCGTACATAACTTGCGACCGAAAAGGAAAATAAAGAAAGCGCAGAAATTTAAAGTGTTTTTACTAAACACTCGAACACGTTCGCCAACGTCAATGTGACAGTTCTTTGGTGTTGTTAGCCTAGTGTTTATCTAAACTCGAGGACCTTATTTTAAAATTTAAGAGTTGGCGTAGGCGTAACTACTTAAATAAAATACGTTAATTGTACGAGTTAATTTATATAATGCTAGTGTTGATTGCCTAAGCATCCTTCATTGTGTTTCTAGTTAAAATAGTGCTATAGCAAGAAATGTAAACGCATGGCGTGTAGTGCACTTATAGCGCATTTGGCGTTTTTGATTTTTGATTTTAATCAACTAGTAACACCACCTGTTTTGTCGTCGTCGAGCGACTAGCGAGTAATTGTAACTGCTAACAAAATATATATTTTTTAGATTTAAACAGTGAAAGACTACAAATTTCTTTGACAAAATGGCAGATCCGGAATTGGAACAAATCAGACAACAGCGATTAGCTCAGTTACAAGCTCAACATGGGGTATGTATCATGCTTTTTACTTTGATTGAGGTTAACTATTCATAGTAACAACATACCGACATATCTTTCAATGTCGGTTCAATTTGTTTCTTTTTAATGGAAAAAATGCTTGATTATTTCAGGGAACAGGCGATCCGAACAAGGCTAAGCAGCAGGAGGAGAGAATGGAAGAAGCAAAACACACGATTCTTGCACAAGCCCTTAGTCAAGATGCCCGGGCCAGATGTGAGTTAAGTTTTGTTTTAACAAGAAACTAGAAGTTTCTTTGTTTTTATCTCTTAAAAAATACGTTTTAAATACCTGAATTATGAAGTTCAACGCGATTTACTTCATGAAAACTGTTGCTAATGTTTATTGTTAATTTTTTTAGGGTTCCGTACCCAAAGGGTGAAAACGGGACATTATTACTTAGACTCCACTGTCCGTCTGTCTGTCTGTCCGTCTGTCTATCTGTCACCAGGTTGTATCAAGAACAGAGATAGCTAGACAGTTGAAATTTTCACAGATGATGTATTTCTGTTGCTTCTATAACAACAAATACTAAAAAAGTACGAAACTTTTGGTGGGCAAGTCCGACTCGCACTTGTCCGGTTTTTCTATTGGGTTAGGTATGTTAAATTTTCAAATAGTGATTTGCCTCAGAAAAAAAGTTTATGAATGATTATTTTTATTGTATCTAATCTACTTCTAGTTTTCAGTTGAATTTCCCATAAATACCTATGCATAGAGATTTATACATTTCCTTCCATTCTTCTCGCATCAAATGATATCCATATGACAGTCCCTTCAAGTCTCTTTTGGTTGGGATTAATTTAATAAATAATTGAATGAATATATTTTTACAGAATTGTTATCCAGGAAAATGTAGTGAAGTCATAAAATTGACCAAAATCTTAATTAAAAAGAACATTAAATAATTTCATGGTTTAGACTCACTTGTTTGGTTGTTTTAGAAATGATTCAATGTTTAATTATGTGTTAGTTTAAATTCGATTAAAAAGAACATTTTTGTCCTCCAATCTGGCAAGTACTGGCAACTCTATTTAAAGTTGGAATTTGACTTGGTCCATTTTGCTGACTTGTACCGTATAATAATTAACCTTATTTCATATTACCTAATTTCAGTGAACACAATAAAACTAAGCAGACCAGAGAAAGGTGCCATGGTGGAAAACATGATCTGCAGAATGGCTCAAATGGGACAAGTACGCACCAAGATCTCCGAGCAAGAACTGATCCAACTCCTAGAGTCAGTCAACCAGCAGATGGGGAAATCAACCAGCACTGTTAAATTTGACAGGAGGAGGGCAGCCCTTGATTCTGATGATGATTTGTAGCCGATTTGGCCACTTCACTGTAGTCTGTTAGTTTAGGTATTTTAAAAGAATGTAAACAAACAAAATCACGCTTAAGAGGAAAGGGGATGGCCGCTTCTCCATACAAACATAGTCCCCATTTTCCTCTCTGGATATTAACATATTTAATGTTAAGTCAAAGTAAGGGGCATAACTATGGCTAATATGCCATAGTTATGCCCCTTAATTAGCCATAGTTATGCCCCTTACTTTGATTTTTTTCGATTCTTTGATTATTATAAGAATTAGGAGAAAAACAAATATTGTCTTCGGTTACCGCGATAGTTACTCATGAAATAAAACTGTGAAAACAGATTATATCGCGTATATTGAATTTATAATACATCCCGACATTCAACAACAAAAACAAGAGAAAAACAATTTCCATACACATTTTTAAATGCTCCCAACTCTTATAATAATTAGAAATTTCAGAAATATCAAACAGAGGGGCATAGCTGTGATTAATATACATAAACTGTGTCAAAATATTTTCAATTATGTTAATATCCAGAGAGGAAATTGGGACTATGTTTTGTATGGAAAGGCGATTTCGCGTGTCATCCACTTTCGTCTTGACCCATATATACCCAAAACTTGTTTAGCTTCTTCTTATAAGGTTACGTTACAGGCTCTGTCTCCTGCTAATTTTAATGAGTATGAGCAAGTTTTATTCAGTGGGTCGAAAACGACCCAATGGGCATATATGGGTTAATAAATTTCATTTTCCAATGTCAGTTATGGTTGTTAATCTTTTCGCCGCCATTGACTTGATATAAAATCAGTACATATCGCCGCCATTAACTTGATATAAAGTCAGTACATTTCGTGCCCCACACTCCATAACTTGATATGTTATACGGGTTGTTTACGTGCAGTTTGTGGCTTGGCGTTGATGACACTATTATTTCATTGACGTGGCTGCGAAAAGGTTAAGCATGGTGGGGCAGAAAGAGATAATATGACTTAGTTATGTGGTTTTATTTGTTGGCATTAGTTTAACTGAACAGACTATAGGCTTTAAATTATTTTAATCCCATTACAATAATACATAATGCGTTAAGACTTGAAAGGAGAGGTTTTAATAAAATAAATACAAAACAATAGATTTTATACAGCAAAGCTACAACCATATCATCAAATCTAGCAACAGGTTACTTTGGTTATTGTATATTTTTACTTTATTACTTATTTTGTCTTTAAAAATGGTACTTGTCCTATGACCATGATGCCTAAGCATAAACTTCTATTAGCACACGGTTAGTTAAGTCATAATTATGTTTTCAACAGGATCTAACAGATCTTTATAAAACTAATATTATTAATCCTTTGCATAGGTGCTAAACTAAATAAATGAAACTAGTTTCATAACAATGATTTTGTGCCTTTAGGTATATTGCAGTCACAATAGCATTTTTTATTTATTTTCGGATTCCCTTGAAAAAATGTATGTAATGAAGGTCGCTTTAATTCTACATTTATTTATGTTTATTTAAAAATAAAAGATCTTGTAAAATGCCATGTTGTTATTTTATTTAAACGGGAGTTGCTAGGTTACCATTATTTATGTTTGTATCTTCTTGGATTTCACGGGCCTATAAATCCCGGTCTTTTGATAGGCTTGCGTGAGGATATATGTAAGTATGTAATATAATTTGCTAAAGTATAATATTTTAAAACAAAACAAATAGTGTTCCTCATTAAAAAAAAAGTATATAAAACTTAGATAAATAACTTTAAAACCATAGGTAGTCTCTACAGGGACAATTAACTTTGTGTCAGAATTTATGGATACACTAGATATCTCAAAACTTTTTGTCTATAAAAGCTATTAAATTTAATATCGTACAAACATAAAAATATAAAAACATAAATAATTAAATTAACTAAAAATATCTACATATATTTACAAGTAAAAAATGGGAGCTAGCTCGGCGCCGGATGGTAAGGTGCCCAGAAGGCTGGTAGCATTGCCACGCTAAATTGCGATGCCAATTCGCTGGGCAAGGAAGTAACCAGCCCTCTGGTCACCCGTAGCATCAATGAGACGCTTCGCTAGCTCCCTAAATATACAGTGTGCTCCGGGTCCCCAAGGCCCGAGCGTTTCCACCCCAAACGGCTCAAACATGCAACCAGAATCAATGACAGCATATTTGCGCCGTTTGAGGTGGTCGGCCGCTGCGGCGGCCGACCCAGCCTTGGTCGAGGTCCCTGGAAGGTGGGACGGTGCAAGAGTATCGACGCACGTCGCGTCCCATACTAGGGGCCGACCCAACTTCCAGGGGACAAGAGTCATGCTGCCGTCGGGCCGTTTTCCGTCGTCCCTGGTCAGGCCTGTGGGCTCTAGGACGGCTGGTGCTCCGGCACTGGTAAAGGCCCGACGCAGAATGTCGTTGATGCTGGCGTGGCGTGTGATGCGGCCCGCACTTCTGCTGCAAGACAAGCCATGCAGGCCCTTACCAGTGACAATGGAACAACAGTGGCATGTGTGCGGGGCAACACATACAGATCCGAGTCGCAGTGCCATCGAAAGTCTAATTGTCTCATTGCTGAGAAGAGTGCCTAAATTTTTGGAGGGTAAAGCGTGTAACCACGCCCCCGACTCCCACTCGGAACAAGCAAGGAGACGAGCACGCTCCACGGGGCTGGTAAACGTTTCGTAAAGGTGGTCCCGTACCAGAACGCAGAGCGGCTCGTCCCATTGTCGTTGCGAGCGGGGGATCGTATTAGGCAGGTCAGTGTTAGGGCAGTTCGCCCTCCAAAAATCCATGGCCTCTGTAGCAAAAGAAATTTTGAGATCAATAGGGTTTTTCAGAATTTTGGAAACTAAATTTTGTGTACTATGAATTGATGAAAGAAATGCCGGAAGTGATATAATCGAAATTTTGCGGATCCCAATACCTCCGTATCTAATAGGAAGGGAGGCTTGGGACCATTGGTTGTTGTCCAAATCAATGTTCATGACAGATGAAAGGGTGATCTTAATTACATTATCAAGTTTTTCCAAAAGGTCGGGGTACATCCAAAGTGAGAGGTTTTTTTAAATAATAAATCAGAGGTTTTTAATACTTGAATACTTATTTATTTTATATGAAACACATTATTTCGTGTACATTGAAAAAAAACGGAGACAGAATGACAGGCAGATTCTACACGATTCTTTCAGAGGATTCTTTCAATAGGTTGCGTTCAGAAACGAACTACAAATACTACAATTATCAAAATAAAATGTTTTTAACGTTTTACAGACTATTATTTAACATTCCCCCTTAATTGTAGATTAGTTCACAAACATTTTTAAACTTAACAGGTTCTAATGGCTTGGTTAGAATGTCAGCACAGTTATATGAAGTAGGTACATACTCTACACATAAATTACCTCTTACAACATTTTCATGAATGAATTTATAACGAACATCTATATGTTTATAGCGTCTGTTCAACACTCCATTCTCTATCAGTTTTATAGCACTTTGATTGTCCACTTTTAAATTCACATGAACTTTTATTTGTAACATTTCTTCTATTAAGCTTTTTAGATACAGCACTTCTTTACTGCATTCTGCAGCAGCTATATATTCAGCTTCGCAGCTTGAGAGTGCGACTATAGGTTGTTTCCTTGCACACCATTGCAAGGGACCTCCGCAGTACATAATAATGTATCCGGTAGTGCTTCTTCTTGATTCCAGGTCTCCAGCAAAGTCGGAGTCGCTGTAGGCTTCTAATTTGGTAAGGTCTGAGTTTGTGTCATAGCCGATATCTATATTCTTACTTACTTGTATGTATCTTAGGGTTCTCTTTACGTTTTTCACATCAGTGTTGGTAGGTTTTTCCATGTTACGACTTTCAATATTAACCGAGAATGCCAGATCCGGTCGAGTCTTGCTACTTAGGTACATTAAAGAACCTATAGCTTCACGGTAGGGAAATCTCACATCTTCTGTATCTTCTTTGTCTTTTTCCTTCAGATCTTTTACTAATGGTGTCGGACATGGTTTAGAGTTTTCCATCTTAAATTTTTCCACTATGCTTTTGGCATATTCTTCTTGTCCAATTCTTATTTGTTTTTCTGTTCTAACTATCTCCATTCCTAGAAAGGAAGTAGGACCTTCTACAAAAGTCATTTCAAAGTCTTCTTCAACAATGAGAGCATCTCTTCTTTATTTTCTCCTATCAGCAATCCGCCGTCTACATATATTCCAAGGATAACATCTCCATTTTCTGTTTTGAAAATACAGTGATCTGTGTTAAGTGGGCATAATCCCTTCTTCTTTAGGGTCATTGAGAACTTTTGGTTCCACTTCAGAGGAGATTGTTTTAGTCCATATAGGCTTCTTTTCAGTTTACATATTTTTCCTTCTTCTTTTTCATAGCCTTCCGGTATCTGCATGTACAGATCTTCAGTTATCTCTCCGTAGAGGAAAGCAGTTTTTATATCCAGTTTCATGATATGGTATTGCTTATTTGCAGCAATAGCTAGCATAGTTCTGATAGAACTGTTATTAATCACAGGACTGAAAGTTTCTCCATAGTCAATGCCAGGTTTTTGTTCACATCCTCTCACCACCAATCGAGCTTTGTACTTTCCATCACTTTTCTGTTTCAGGACCCATCTATTGCTCAAGATTTTTCTTGTTCCAGCTTCAGCTCTATCAACAAGTTCCCATACTCTGTTGTCTTTCAATGATTGTTCTTCAGAGTTGATGGCTTTTATCCATTCTTCTTTTTCAGAACCGGTTGTGGCTTCGCTGTAGGTAAGGTAAGTGAAATAGTCGTTTAGTTTTGCTGGCTGTTTTCTTATTCTTCCAGACCTTCGAATTGTTTCAGGTGTTTCTTCTTCGTCAATGGTTTCTTCTCTTTTCTGGAGATTTTGAGTTTTGCTTCTTTCTTCTTTGTTTGGCATTTCTTCTCTTCTTTCTTGGTTTAAAGTTTCTTTTCTTTCTTCTTGTATTAGGTTTTCTTCGTTTCTTTCTTCTTCTCTTCTATCTTGGTTTATAGTTTCTTTTCTTTCTTCTTGTATTAGGTTTTCTTCGTTTCTTTCTTCTTCTCTTCTATCTTGGTTTAGAGTTTCTTTTCTTTCTTCTTGTCTTAGGTTTTCTTCGTTTCTTTCTTCTTCTCTTCTGTTCTGGTTTATTACTTCCAGTTCTACCACAGGTTGTTGTTTTATATTTTTAGGTTGGAAAGATCTTTGTATTAGATTTGAGAAAATTACATCTCTTCGCTCTATGATACGTCGCTTTTATTCATCCCAAAGACGGTATCCAGTAGGGGAGTATCCGACCATAAGGAATTTCTCAGATCTTTTGTCTAATTTACTCAGGTTTCCAAGTATTTTACTGTGAGCTTGACTTCCGAAGTAGCTCAGATTCTTCAGATCCGGTCTTTTACCAGTCCATAGCTCTGAGGGTGTAACCTCTTTTCCATCTGTAGGTAGTCTGTTGATTATATATGTCGCGGTTCTTGTCGCTTCACCCCATAGATATTTAGGTACGTTATTCTCATACAGCAATGCTCTTACTTTTCCAGAATTGTACGGTTTAATCTTTCACTCTTCCCATTAAGTTGAGGTTAATATGGGATTGTGTAATCCACTAATATTCCCTTTTGTTTGCACCATTCTTTTATGTTATTAGAAGTGTATTCTCCACCGTTATCACATCTTATCATTTTTACTTTCTCGCTGTGGGTTCTTTCCGCTTCTTGTATATATTCTTTCAGGTATTCAAACGCTTCATTTTTACTTTTCAGCAGGTATATTTTTGCAAAATGGCTATAGTCATCCATCACAGTGAGTATATATTTCTTTCCATCCCAGGTGTTGGGTGTTATGGGACCACATATGTCTGTATGTATAATTTCCAATTTTCTTTCAGCTCTTTTTCTTTGGGTATTAAATGGTAAACGGGTTTGTTTGGCTTCTAGGCAAACTTCACAGTTGATGAGTTGATCTATGTCGTTTTTAGTTATATTTATGCCATCTACTTTGTCTAGCATTTTTTTCATTGTTTCTTTGCCCGCATGACCAAGTTTTATATGCCAGTTTAATGCTGTATCATTTTTATGTGTTAATAAAGATGTCTCTTCTCTCTTCTTTTTTAATTTGCAGTTTTATGAAGTACAGGCCATTTTTATTTTTCTCACCAGTAAACACTTCTTCATTGTTTTTAGAAATTATTACTTTGTTTTTAGTGAACAATACTTGTCCATCTTTTTCGGTGATTTCATTTACAGAGATCAGGTTTTCTGGTAGTTCAGGAACATATAGTACTTCTGTCAGGTTTACATTCTCCGAATTAATTACACCTTTTCCAGTGGATATTATCTTCTCATTTTCTTTAGCAATTTGGATGCTGGTTTCTTCTTTTTTAATCTCGGATAACATATTTTTGTTTTTAGTCATGTGTGAAGTACAACCTGAATCAACGACGAACTCTTCGACGTCAAGGTTCCTTGTTTTATTAAATGTTGTTAGAAATGCTACCTTTTCCTTAGTCTTATTTTTCTTAAAGAAACAGTATTTTTCTTCGTGATTTGTTTTTTTACAGATGCTGCATTTCTTTTTGTAAAAACAGTCTTTTTCTAGATGATTTGTTTTTTTACAGATTTTACACGCCTTAGTTTTGTTTTTAAATGCTTTGAAAGCCACTTTTTCGGATGAAGACGAATCAAGCTCGCTTTTGTTCAGTCTCTTTTCTTCACTCAGTATTCTGGCTTGTAGATTTTCTAGAGTTTTATCGGCAAAAGAAGTGCTTTCCCACGCAGTTATTAAGTTGTTATATTCGATAGGTAAACTTGATATGATTTTTGAGATAATCATTTTTTCTTCAATTTTTTCACCGAGCCCTCGTAGTTTAAATGACAGATTTTCTAAATTACCCAAGTGTTCTGTCATTGAAGTGCCCTTTTTATAATGGCATTGAAAGAAATTCTGCATCAATTTGCACCTTTGTTGTTCATCAGATTTTTCGAATAGGAAACATAGTTTCTTATACATGTGGTAGGCACTTTCACATGTCATAATTAAGGTTAAGTGTTTTTTATCAATAGTTTGCATAATAATGCGTTGAGCTTGCGCATCTTTCAGGCTTTGTTGGGACGAACCGGCACTTTCGACGGCGTTTGTCGATGCGCACACAATTTCGTACAAACCGTAGCTTTTAAATAGGATTTCGACTTGAAATTTCCATATCGGGAACGATTCGACGTCCACGAAGGGCATACGTAAATTTTGGGACAAAAAGGCAGTATTTGATTAAAGTGTAAGCCATATGAACATTGATTTGACGCAAGCGGTCTGAAAACGTAATAAACTTGCTGTAATTTTGATTGACAAATTCCGGAAAACTCCGGAAATGCTCCGGAAGATTCCGCCATCTTTTTTTGCCAATGCACATAGGTTGGCACCGTAAAGAACATCTGTAATTTCCGGGTTTACCGATCCCGAAAGCATGAAATTGGTCAGGGCCGTTACCTCTTTAAGGAGTCCATCAGCAGCTTCACCACATGTGTGGCTCAGTAGGTCCTTTAAATGTTGAGGAGATAAACCGTCGAGGCCGCCCGCAGAGCCATTCGGGAATGAAAAAAACAGATTTTAAAATGTCGTCTGAGGACACACGGAGATAAGGGTCGGATGGGTCAGGAGGATCAGGGAGAGACAAGTTGTCATCCGGGGTGGGGTGTTTACAACGTAAGGCTTCAAGGGTGTCGGTTGTGTTAGGAGCAATTACGTCACTAGAAATTAGTAGCCGTGCTGCACCAAGTTCTCGAAACAGTTCATTTTATATTTCAATTTGCCAAAAATCATTTAAAAAAATTCACTCGGGGGTTTGATTCTTTCTGCATCTTAAACCTTTTAATTATGAATGACACATTTGATGAATTATGCAATTATGTATTTAATCTTATTATTGTGTCGTGGTATTATAGATCCTGTTTCTTCTTAAAATTATCTTAACATTTGTTTAACTATCAATTGCTATCAGTTAATTGGGTAATTAATACCCATATGAGTATTTTGATAAAAAACACTGTGATTATCTTTTTTAATCCCTTGTAAAAACAGTTCTACCTTAAGGGAAAGTCAAGTTAATCAAGTTTAATTTTTATCTACTCGAATCTATTTAGGTAGTTATATTTATTTAAGAGTCCCCGGCAAGCTCGGCCGAATTGCACCTTCCCATACAAACGTAGTTCCGCTCTCATTTTAAAACTACGTGTTGGATTGTAATAAAACTTTGCACATACGATGACATGAGGTATATCTAGGTCTGAAATTAGTTTATATAGCTCCAGTTTATAAAACAAACGAACTAGAGAAAAAACAAGTTTGGTATGAAAAAATGAAAATTTTTATTTATTTTTTATTTTCTTTATATGTATAGAAACAAACAGTCTCTTATATTAATAAGTTGTTACAATATAGGTTAATAGACTTATAGACCTACAATTTCCTAAAAAATAGTATGAAAACCATGTGACTTATATAAATACTAAACTAAACTAGAAATTTCTATTTCTATTCCAAGTTGTCAAAACAATGTTACAAAAATACTCTTTCACATGCTTTCATTTTAACAAAAATAAAACAAGAATGGAAAAATAAACAAAAATTGAAAAATTGAAAAAAAAATCAGACAAAAGTGCAATTAAAGTTAATTTTCTAATTAAAGCCTGTTAAAGCCTATTAATACACTTCAAGGTCAGGCGTCTGAAGGTACAAAACTTGTTATTGAAAATATCTAAATTTTGAAATTTATCATCATACATCCTGCATGCTCTTCTAATGAAACCGTTTCTCGCGTATGAAGTTTGACTACGAGGAATATAAAAGAGGTTCTTCTTTCTACATGCTCGCTCACAACGACGGGGTACTCTAAAGGAAATAGATTTTAATAACTCAGGGGCGTCGATAATGTTGTTAATGACCTTATACAGAATTATAACATCAGTGCGTTCGCGACGCAAGCTCAAAGGAGAAATATTGTGTCTTTTCATAGCGGTAGTGTAATCTATGTATTTATTACCAGTGCGATAATCAATTGCTTTTACAAACTTTTTTTGCACCCTCTATTCTATCGCTATGAATTTTATATAGCGGATTCCCCACTGCGCTAGCAAATTCTAATCGACTACGGACATAGCTATTAAATAATATCTTATACGTCGAAGGTCTCCTGAAATCCTTACCTACGCGCAATATGAATCCTAACTGCTTAAAAGATTTTTTTAAGATATTGTCAATGTGGGGCAGAAAGGTAAGCTTTGAGTCCATGAAATCAGAAATCAGAAATCAGAAACATTTATTGTTCAAACTGTGTAGGTACAAGAAGTATAGCTAGGTACATTTTTTTTATGGGTATCAACAGTTTTACCCTTTTCGGGCATACAATTTATTTTATCTTAAACTAAGTAATCTTAAACTAAATTTTAATATACATTTAGGTTTACAGAGTTATAAAATTCTTTTAGGTTATAGAAGACTTTGTCTATTAAAAAGTTTTTTAAGCATCTTTTAAAGGTATTTCCTTCGAGGCTATTTATTTCATTAGGCAGATGATTAAAGACATTAATAGCGGATATGAATGTGCTTTTTTTATATATTAAAGTGCTAGCTCTCGGAAGTACCATATTATATTTATATTGCGATCTAATATTATCTTTGCATGAGCGCTTTGTGAAATGTTCAGGGTGATTTTTTACAAATAGACTTAATTCTAATATATAAATGCCGGTAAGTGTCAAAAAGCGCTTTTCCCTAAACACGTCACGTAGCGATTCATCTGTGTACATTCTAAAAACAGTTCTTAAACATCTTTTCTGCAATATGAATGTTTTATCAACATCAACAGAATTGCCCCAAAAAATTACTCCGTACGTAAGTAGTGGGTAGACTGTTCCATAATATGCACTGATAACTATTTTTTCGGAACAAGTTTCTGACAATATCGATAAAGCATAACACCTACTAGAAATCTTTTTATTTATCTCGTTTATATGTGCCTTCCAATTTAAATGCGTATCTATTTCAACGCCGAGAAAACTAACATGGCTTACGTCATCTATTGAGGTATTCGCATTTGACACTACAACAGATTCAGACACAGTTTTATAATTTCTAAATTGTATAAGTTTAGTTTTATCTAAGTTGACATGGAGGTTAAGGCTGTTTAGCCATTTTAAAACTGTTGTTAGGACACTGTTTATATGGTCTTGCATGCTTTGATATGATTACGCCGAGATCACGGATCTGGTTCACACGGGTTAACTCTTTATCGCAAAGATCATACTTGAAATTAATAGCCGTCCTTTTTCTACTAAAGCTAATTACAAAACATTTTGCTGGATTTAAGAAAAGATCATTTGCGTTACAAAAAGTCTAGAAATTATGTAGATCATTTTGCAGTAACTTACAATCGTCTGGATTTCGTATGACTAAAAAATTTCGTGTCGTCGGCGTATAAAAGCATGTTTGAGTTCTTGATACATTCAGTGATATCATTAAGGTACAGGACAAATAGTAAAGGCCCCAAATGGGAACCCTGCGGTACACCAGAACTGATAGACCTGTAATGAGAAATATGCCCTCTCACAGCTACAGCCTGCAAGCGATTTTCTACATAAGATTTTATCCAACGGTAAAGATCCCCGCGTATACCAAAATGCCACAGCTTCAGAAATAAGCGCTCATGACAGACCTTGTCGAAAGCCTTGGCAAAATCGGTATACACAGCGTCCACTTGACAGTTGTTATCTAATGCAGTTAATATGGCTTCTGTATATGATAGAAGATTAGATTCGACACTACGACCGCTGAGAAAACCATGTTGGTTAGAAATGATATGACGCCGCATAGCAGTAGAAAGCTGATCACTAACAATCTTCTCTAAAATTTTGCCAACTGGAAACAAAATGGAAAAATAGTGTCTTTATTTCCCCTCCTGGAACAATTGGTAATTGTTTTAATTTTACTAATCCCGCATTGTTTTTTTTATTTAAAATGATGTACGAGTAAGTAAATTGGTAAAATAAATTATTCTTGATTTATTTTGTTGAATTGTATTTACTCGATTTCATAAGGCGGGAACCAAAAGGAATACACCAAAATATTTTTTTAAACCTTACACTTGCGTAAATGAGCAAAGGCAGAATCTTATACAGCCACAGTTAAACGTTTGTAGTTTGTACGATATTAAATGGGTTTTTTAAGTTAGTTAGCACTATAATCATGAAAATAAAATAAAATATAAGATAAAAATAGCTTATTTTATTCATTAAATTATTATTTAATATAGTCGGTCAAACCAAATTGTCAGTAAATAAGAACAAAAAAACTATAGTCATCCTTTTCTTTTGGGTGCTAGTACTAGTGTAAGACAAAGATAGTATCTAAGATCTCTCTGTCTATGTTTGAAATGAGAAGAAATCAGTCCTTTGACAAACTATATAAAAAATATATACTTTTATTATGTTGGCTTAATGACTGGGATGCCATTGACTATTGGGAGTTTTAGAACGAAAAAATTAAAAATTAAAAAGTAAGAGGCAATCCCGCTGATTTTGATATGCTATAATGAACAAATAATTTTTCAACACACTTGCTCAAAACGACGTTTTTATCCCACCGATTTTTGGGTCATAATCCTAGATATTAAACACGCGTGCTCTTTCAGTGTAATATTCCACTCGTGCTTTTTCATTATTTTATCCGACTGAGTTAAGAAGCTAACTGATTGCTAATAATATGTATGGAAAGGGAGCCTTCTTTAATTGGTCGGACTGGCGGGCACGGGCGCGCCCGACCGCCTGCGCGGTGCGCGGCCCGGCCGGGGCGAGCGAGGGCCGGCTGGCAGTACGAGTATGACAGATGAAACACACAATACTAACTGTTTTAACTATGAAAATTTGATTAATATGAAAGTTTCTTTTTTTTCTCGCAAGTGTGTTGAAAAACGTCGTATGAAACGCGTGTGCATTGGTCATTACACACATCGGCTTTCGCCTCGCCTCGTGTGTAATGATTAACTTAGCACACTTGTATCATAATGTACTATTAAAATACTCATGCTCATATATTTATTGCATCCCGTTACAGTTACGCCACTGTGTGTACCTACACTAGGGGTGGGGGGGGGGGCAGAGGGGGCAAGTGCCCCGGCGCCATCCAAGGGGGGGCGCCGAAAAGGCAGCAGCAGGGAAACTTTTGTCAGTCGTCAGGGGGCGCAAATTTGGTAACTGCCCCGGGCGCCATATCCTCTAGCTACGCCCCTGGGTACACAGGTGTTACATAATAGTTGGTCTTGGTGGCCCTGGTAGGGCACGGCGTATACTTAAATCTAGAGATTGTATGTATGTACAATGATTATCAATATCTTAATTAATTAAATTTAAATATTCATGCTTAAAAAAATATTACAGTTAATGTCAAATATTAGTTTGTATGTATGTAAATTACTGCAGTTTGTTAAAATATGTGTGTTTTCGTAAATATTGCAATCTGAATGTTTTTCCCTAGGGGTTATTTATCTTCACACATGAAGTCTCTGATTGCAAGTAAGTCCTTAGGAAAATAATCATGGCCGTCTTGTTTGGTTTCCTCGCATTCGATATGAAAAGTAGAGTGTTTAACTCGGCTGAAAGGCACCATTTCCGTCTCGGACTATTACCCGGACAGGAATGGGTGCCTTTCAACCCTTGGTTAACAATCTATTTACTATTTTTGCAAAAAAGAAACAGTTTAAAAAAAAACAACAGTCGATTACGGATAGAGGTAGAGAAAGCAATCTCTTTCACATAACCTTTGGATAGCGGAATCAGAGAAAGTTCAAAAAGAGCCCGTGTTGCAAAATCGTTTGTAAAACCTACTCCAATACACACAATTACAGTAAATTAAATACACATTATATTAGAATATAAGCACAAATATAAAAAGACAATTCATTCGTTATTTTGATTAGGAACATAATTTACCTATTGCTTAGAATAAAAATATTATAATAATTACGTAGGTACCCACGTGACGTGTCCATAAATCATTGATTTACCTACCCTTAACACTAATCTTAGCAAATCCTTATATCAGTTTAGTTTCCGTATAAAAACAACGACGTACTCAGATGTCCATGAGTCTTTTCAATTGCGAAAATGTGGCTAGGATTCTTGCTGTGCGCTGGCGCAGTGTTGGTGGCCAAGGCTTCGCCCCACGCTGTCGATATAGAACAGCTCATTAAAGATGAGCAGTTTATCGGAAGGATCTCGGATAACATTTATGAAGATGCTAGACTAGACGTGGTAAGTGAATCAATAAACATAACAAAAGCCGGTTGATAGCAGCCATTTGGGTATTAGTAGTTTTTAAGTGTCCCCGGCGCAAACCGTGTTCAAACGGAGTTTCGTTCTCATTTTAAAACTACGTGTTTGATTTTAATGAAACTTGAGGGCCCTCCACACTCGTGCGCGAAACGCGGCGCGAAGCCGCGAACGCGAGTCTGGAGTCTAGTTCGCTAATCAGCGAAATCGACTTCACAATCGCGTTCGCGGCTTCGCGCCGCGTAGTCTGGAGCGTCCTTTACAATGACATGAGGTATATCTAGGTCTGTAATTAGTTTATATAGCTCTAGTATACAAGTGTGACAAGTTCAAGAAGATTTCAGTGGATTGCAGGCAAAATTAAGTTTCGAAATTTTAAAACAAACGAAATAGAGCAAAAACAAGTTTTGTATGAAAAACATAAATTCTCTGTATTTTTTTAACTATTGTATCTGAACCTACATAAATTAATTACTGACTTATCAATAATTAATTTATGTAGATTGCTCTGAATCTTTGTACTTGTAAGTACAAAGATTCAGAGCAATCTAGCTAGTCGTTTTAAAATGAGAGCGTAACTACGTTTGTAAATATGGAGAACCAAGCTTGCCGGGGACTCTTAAACCCTTTGAGATTTGAGATTCTCTTAGGGTTAAAGTGTTCGTTTTGAATCATGCGTATCAAATATTCGATTAGACACGCAGGCACGCGCTCTCAATGTATTTGTCCTAATAAGTATGTAGGTATACCAGTCATAAGCAAAGATCTGTCTTTACATTTAAACTATTATTTGTAATTTCCAGTGCAAGTTGATCACGAACTTCTAATCCTGGAAATTCTATCTATCTTCTATCTATATATATTATATATAAATAATTATATGTTCTATCTATATAAAAATTGAATGGCTTATCGAGCAAGTCCAATTTTGTCAAGGCCGCAGCTACATAGGGTCCATCAATGAATTTAATTTAGCGCTAATGCTGGTTTCTAACGTAGGTAAGTACGTGTTTAGTGACAAGAAACTTAATTGTTTTAGCCTGAGCTGATCACGAAGTACCAGTATCCCCTAGAGACCCACCAGGTCACAACCAGTGATGGTTACATCCTCACCTTGCACCGCATCCCACACGGGCGTGATCAGAACAACGACCCTAGCGTGAAGAGACCCGTTATCTTCTTGATGCACGGCCTGTTGTCTTCTTCAGCCGACTGGGTGTTGATGGGACCGGGTTGTGCATTGGGTAGGTAACTTGAATCAGAAAACTCAGTAAGGCACCTTTTTAGTCAAGAAAGTAAAAGATAGTTATGATAGTTAACATGGTAACATGGTTGTAATTTTATTATGTAGGTATCGTGTTAATGCTTCACTCTCCTCATACTTGGAAGCAGTGGCGGCCCGAGTCCTTGATCAGGGTAGAGTGAAATGGGGTTTTGGCGTCCTTCGTTGAAGCTTTTTACCCTTTTTTTTCTCATTTGCCATTTTGACGCCCCCCATTGCCAACCGGCGCCTAGAGCGGCCGCTCCACTCGCTCTACCCTAGATCCGGCCCTGCTTGGAAGGTTGACGATCACGATGAATGACGAAAATTAAAGACCTTTAGACCAAGATAAGTCTGCAACGATATATAGATTATACGTCATAATTTCACAGAAGTTTGACGTTTTAAATAACACTTGCTCTGCGTGTGCTATCAAAATCGTTGCAGACTTATCTTGCTGCACCTTTTGCTACTTTTGTGACGGGTGGCGATTGTTTTTGTACACGATACGTAATGAATGATAAGTTTAATAATTTCAGTGATTCGTTATCATTATTAACTAATGGGCGCTTCTTTACGTTAGAGTCGGATCAAGGTAACTCTTCATGACATTTGCAATAACAAAGCGTGGCAATGTTATCATCAATGTAAAATTTCTATGAAAATATGTAAGTAAGTAAGTAAGTAAGTATTTATTTGCAAAGAATAAGTAGGTACAATAGTGTCTTAGGTGGTAAGTGACAATTGGTTGCTTATTCTGCTATTTGTACTATACAGGTTGTACTAGCATGCAAAAATCTTAAAACTAGAAACTACTACAAATCTGGCTGTATATCTTGAGAAAGGAAATCTTTTACATTGTAATAGCTTTTATCAGTCAATAGCTTCATCAATTTATGTCGTTTATAATGAGGCTTCCTCACTTTGTTCTATTCAAGTTGGTACAAAGTTAGCGTAGACGGACCCTACCGTGGTCGTTCACGGTAACGACAAAGTTTATCGTCACGGTAAATGCATGAGATTGTATACAGTCGCTTTTAAATTGTCATGGACGTCGATATCTACGAGATTGTCAATTCTGCATCAGAAATTAATAGCAACATTCTCAAGTGTCAAGAAATCACATGATTTGTCATTAACTTGGTTGTTCTACAGGGTATATACTAGCTGAGGCTGGCTACGACATCTGGATGGGCAATGCCCGTGGAAACTACTATTCCCGGCAGCATCTCAGTCTTCGCCCCGATGCTCTTTTGAACACCGACTTCTGGGAATTCAGTTGGGATGAAATAGGGAACATTGACTTGCCCACTATGATCGACTTCGCATTGGAACGCACTGGCCAGGAAAGGCTTCACTATATCGGACACTCTCAAGGAACTACTGCGTTCTTCGTGATGGCTTCGCTCCGGCCGGATTACAACCAGAAAATCATTTCTATGCACGCCATGGCCCCGGTAGCGTACTTGGCAAATAGTGGAAATCTGCTGCTTAGAGTTCTTGCTCAATTTTCAAGCCCACTTGACGTAAGTTTATTGTTATATAACTAGTAGTTCGCTCCGAACTGAGAACTCGCCCAAGTTCACCAAAAAGATAGATCAATTGAATGCACCTACGTAGTCGGCAATGAATCGAAAACCGCGTGCGATTTATTGCAAGGTCTGTGGAGACAGGGGTGCGAAACTTGCGCTTCGGGCAAACTCGGCTCCGTTCGGCTCAACATTGCTCCGAGCAATTATTAAGGCCGTAACACACCATTGCACTGCACCTCGACCTTGGAGCAGTTCTAGGAATAGGTAGTACTGGCGTGGGCTTCCACACTATCGCACCGAACCGTCAAAACGGTGCTATCCTACCTTACAGACTGGCGCTCGTGTGCGGCAGTCTGTAAGGTCGCTCGTTTGAATAGAACTATTAGGTGTCAGCACCAGGTTTGAGACAGTTGGTCACGCACACACCATGTCATGTAATGATAGCGGGATTTTGAAGTTAGGTCCTTTTATCGTAACATAATTGGGATGTAGGATATGTAAAACTACCAATTTTATTGTTTTCAGAGTCTGGCTCGTCTTATCGGTATGGGCGAATTCTTGCCTAACAATGCAATTATGACTTGGGCCGGCCATGCGCTGTGCATGGAGGAGGCCACTTTCCAGCAGATATGCAGCAACATCTTGTTCCTTGTAGGAGGCTGGAATGAGTCTCAACATAATTCGGTATATGCTTCAATTTTTTAATATAAATATAACTTGATAAATTGATAATAATCCAAGAAGTGGATGAATATACCTATAATTAAATAGACCAACCAATTTAATAAACTAGACTTACCTATCTAGTGTATTGGCCAATCGAAATTTAATTTAATTAAGTGTTCAAACTCAATTTGTTTTCGATTGATAAAAACGCAAAGGTGTGTGATATTATAATATTGTAATGTTCTTTATCTACTCTATGAAATTTATTTAAGAATTAGGCTTTTATCTCAATAGCATTTATCTGATTTCCAGACAATGATTCCCGTCAAGCTCGGCCACACTCCCGCGGGTGCCTCCGTGAGGCAAATTGCTCATTACGGCCAAAGCATCGCAGATAAGTCATTCAAGCGCTACGACCACGGCCTTTTGAAAAATAGAAGACTATACGGCAGCTTCAGAGCGCCTGATTATGACCTATCCAAGATCACAACTCCGGTGTTCCTTCACTACTCCGCTTCTGATCCTATGGCGCATGTGAACGATGTGGACAGGCTCTTTATGGAACTCGGCAGACCTGTAGGAAAGTTCAGGATCAGTGATCGGACCTTTAGCCACTTGGACTTCATGTGGGCAATCGATGCGAAGACACTTCTTTATGATCGAATTATAAACCTTCTCCAGGCAATGGATGTGCATGGTTTGAATGAGAATTCCGATTTGAGGCTTTAATTACATAAAAACTATAATACCTATTATGAAAATGAATTTTTTTTTGACATAGGTTAGTACTGATTAAATAAATTGATCATGATGCATATTTTGTTCTGATATTTATATTGCACACCTATCATTTGTCGAGATCAAATACGAGTAGATCAATGGTAAGATTGGGGACTGATAGGATCGGACGAAGGGTATTAATTGCGTTAGTTAATTACAGGGCTAATTCATTACCATAATCTTCCGATCATCGCTTTGGCTTACTTACCGTATCCTCTTGACAGAATAAGTTACCTATGTATTTATATTTAGTAGAATTGTTGTTATGCCTAATATGTTATTATAAAGAAGTCGACTTCAGTATTTGTAATTTTTTTACCGTAGATCATAACCTAGATCGTCTTAAAATACAGTCAACCGCGCACTTTGGCCCGAAGGGATTTCCAGAAACTATAGGTAGACAAATACATAACGGATAAAAAACATTTCTAGGATATTACTTAACATTATATCCGGGTCTTTTGAGCCCTCAAGGGTCATATACAGGACTCAAGTTTCAGAATGTTTATACCGCCTTCAAAAAAGGAGGTTATCAATTCGATCGTATGTTTTTTTTGTATGTATTGTCATTACTGAACCGATTTGGAAAATTATTTTTTTGTTTGAATGGATAGTCCTAAGTTGGTCCCGTTTTTATCAAAACCCAGTTCTGATGATGGGATCCGTGAGGAATCTAGGGAACTCCTCAAATCTTATAGGCATATATGTGTTTTCATCAACAAACCAATCATTCAAAACAGTGCCATTTGATGAAGTGGAACTGCTGATGATGACCAGAACGGGACTTTAACGACGCATATTTCACTTTAGGCGATTTGTCCTCTTCGATTTGTATTAAGATCTAGTTCTGATGATGGGTTCCATGAGGTCCAACTCCTCATATCTTGATAGCCTCAGATCCAGACCTGGAAACGTGATACATACTCGAAGCGCAAATATGTTTAGTGACATGACAGTTTGGCCAGACAGGAACGAGTCTTATAAAATGATGCATCACTCCTTAGAAAAGCTTAGGTAAATGTAAAAATGGAAAAATAAAATTAATCTTTAAAAAGAGTAAAACCGACTTCAAAAAGGATAAAATAAAATATTATTCCTTTTTATATGCGCTAGCAACTGAAATGGTTGAAGTCGGTGCCAAGCCAAATTTTAAAAGCGGTAACACCCCGTCAAATCGAATGCCAACCCTGAGGGCAACACGTCGAACGTGGTTCGCAGTAGGCCCTCTGGTGGTTTGATAAGAAAGAAAAAACTAGTATTGTAACTATTTGGCCTTAGTTGCTAGCGCATATAAAATGGGATAATATTTTATTTTACCCTTTTTGAAGTCGGTTGTACTTTTTTTAAGGTTAATTATCACAATATCACTTCACGGTATTAAATATATTTTTATATTGGGATAAGACTGGGGGCTGATTTTTTAATTTCGACCGCTCTATTTCGTGTATTTCGTTCAATAATATCTCCACTACCAGCATTAAAATTCTTGTAATAGAATTGAAAACCACAACATTCCCAATTTCTATTGCTCGTATTTGTGTGACGAATCTGAGCGACCGAAATCAAAAATCGCCCTCCTGGTCTTTTTCCAACTAATCGTAAAACCAGGTTTATTTTTTCTTTCACTCTTGTAAGGATCCAGGTAAGCATGAATAACATATAGGAGGAGAGGTTCTGTACACAAATTCCGTAGTCAGGTTATCCCCTTCAATTGGCGCCAGCGAAAACGCGAAAAACTGTCCGCGTGTGTCGGGGTGTTACCGCTTTTAAAATTTGGCTTGGCACCGACTTCAACCATTTCAGTTGCTAGCGCATATAAAAAGGAATAATATTTTATTTTATCCTTTTTGAAGTCGGTTTTACTCTTTTTAAAGATTAATTTTATTTTTCCATTTTTACATTTACCTAAGCTTTTCTAAGGAGTGATGCATCATTTTATAAGACTCGTTCCTGTCTGGCCAAACTGTCATGTCACTAAACATATTTGCGCTTCGAGTATGTATCACGTTTCCAGGTCTGGATCTGAGGCTATCAAGATATGAGGAGTTGGACCTCATGGAACCCATCATCAGAACTAGATCTTAATACAAATCGAAGAGGACAAATCGCCTAAAGTGAAATATGCGTCGTTAAAGTCCCGTTCTGGTCATCATCAGCAGTTCCACTTCATCAAATGGCACTGTTTTGAATGATTGGATTGTTGATGAAAACACATATATGCCTATAAGATTTGAGGAGTTCCCTAGATTCCTCACGGATCCCATCATCAGAACTGGGTTTTGATAAAAACGGGACCAACTTAGGACTATCCATTCAAACAAAAAAAATAATTTTCAAATCGGTTCAGTAATGACAATACATACAAAAAAAACATACGATCGAATTGATAACCTCCTTTTTTGAAGGCGGTATAAACATCTATCAAACTTACTGATCAATTATAATAATTGCTATCTTATTTAATTTTATGAAAATTATATCTTTATCTGATACCTAAAGCAGTATAAATGCTGTGATTTTGTTGAATTATCAAGAACTTCCGTGCGATGTGGGGTAAAGTTTTCGTGTTATGTGTGGCGGTGGTAAGCGTAGCAGCCAGCCGTATATCTAATGCCGAAGAGCTAGAGCTGCTTGTAAAATATAGTGAAATTGGTTCTAGACTATCTGATAATATCCTCGAAGATGTTCGTCTGGATGTGGTAAGTTCCATTAAACAGGAGCTTTCCTTCCCTACCTTGGTGGATATGACTTACTTGTCATATGAATTTGAATTTTAACATATAGGTACTAGAACTATAGAAACTAACATTTTAAGTATGTACCTATGCTGTAACATTTAAACAATTAACATAAAAGTCGATTTATGAGTCTTAACTAAATAAATGACGGTCTGAATAGTTTTGGTGCATGTTTATTAACCTCAGGACCTTCGCTGCCTAGTGTATGATGACTAGGTATAGGTTAATCTTAAAAATCGGCCAAGTGGGAGTCGGACTCGCGCACGAAGGTTTACGTACCATTAAGCAAAAAATGGCAAAAAAAAACACGTTTGCTGTAAGGGAGTCCCACTTAAATATTAATTTTATTATGTTTTTAGGGTTCCGTACCTCAAAAGGAAAAAACGGAACCCTTATAGGATCACTCGTGCGTCTGTCTGTCTGTCCGTTTGTCACAACCTATTTTCTCCGAAACTACTGGACCAATTAAGTTGAAATTTGGTATACATATGTAAGATAGTGACCCAAAGACGGACATGTAACGTAAACAAATTAATTTTAAACATGGGGGCCACTTTTGGGGGGTAAATGAGTAAATTAAGTTTTTCAAACTATATCGTGTTACATATCAAATAAAAGAGCTCATTGTGAGAATCTCAAATATATTTTTTTTATAATTTTAAGATAAACATTTTAGAAGTTATTCAAGAAAATAGGCAAAAAATGACCATTTCCCCCCCCTTTATCTCCGAAACTACTGGGTCAAAAATTTGAAAAAAAATACGCAAAATAGATCTTTACCTATAGATTACCGGAAAACCTATTAGAAATGTGCAGTCAAGCGTGAGTTGGACTTAATTACTTAGTTTTTGATCCGACCCCTACGGGGTTTTTAAAGACATTTCACATAAAAAATACATAGTTTAAATTGTGTAACGTACGGAACCCTTGGAACGCGAGTTTATTTGCAAGAATACTTAATTTTAGTTACAGGATGTTATTGTAGTATATTGAACAGTATTCTATCGTGATTAAACGTGATTATCGTCTGTGAAAATTTCAACTATCTAGCTATCACGGTTCATGGGTTATATCCTGGTGACAGACAGACAGACAGACAGACGGACAGTGGAGTCTTAGTAATAGGGTCCCGTTTTTACCCTTTGGGTACGGAACCGTAAAAACTAACTCTTTCGAACTGTTTCAGCCCGGACTGATTAAAAAGTATGGGTATCCCTTGGAAATCCATACACTTACGACTAGTGATGGTTATATACTTAATATGCACCGAATTCCACACGGTCGAGATCAGAATACTGACCCTAATGTTAGGAGACCAGTTGTTTTCTTGATGCATGGGCTACTTTCATCTTCAGCTGATTGGGTATTGATGGGACCTGGTACTGCATTTGGTAAGTAGTTGATGTTTTTATTAGTTTTCGTAAATATAAACATTCAAGATATACAAAAAATTAAGTATCGGCTCTTAGACACTTATTTAAATAGAGTTAGACCAAGAAAAGTCTGCAACGATTTAGATAGCACACGCAGTGTGTTATTTTAAACGTCAAACTTCTATGAATGATTGTAGCTTAGATTTATCCTGTATATTAACTAGAAATAATAAGTCAGGGAGTAACTCCATGAACACAAGATTTTATCCACAATATTCTTCTTTATTATTAGGGACTATGTCGGGCTCCTAAGCTTCTGCGACCTTTTCTGATCTATTGTGATCGCCATCTATAGTCCGCGGTGCACACGAAAATCAAGTGCGATTTACGGCAAATGATGATGATGGAATTTCCTTTTGCACAGTTGCTCCTTTTGACTCACAGATTGAAGAAGGGGAGCCAATCGAATATTAGATGCAAGTTTTTGACTCACAGGGGCTGAAATTTGTAAAAAATAAAGTTTTGCTATGTGGTTAAGTTTGGTTTCATTTTCGTGCAACTCAAGGATGGTAAATTTATTTCTGATATTTAATTTATACGGTTTCATATAAATATTTTGGAAAAATAGAAAAATAAAAAAATTCTATTATATTTTTTTCCAAAATAAATGCTTTTTTTAAATATGCACACAATTTTTTTTATTTTTTATGAAAAAAGAATACACATGGCGTAATGGCCAAAAATGTGGACAAAAATAAACGTACACCTACTTTCGACTACAAGCTCACTGTGGTCGATAGGTGTAGGTGAATGGAATACAAAGATATATTTTCGTATGCTGACGACACCGCCATCGTCTTCACTGGTGCTTCATGGGAAGATATTCAGAAATTCGCGGAGACTGGACTTGTAACTATTAATGAATGGCTTAAGAACAATATTCTTACGTTAAATACCACCAAAACAAATTATATATGTCACAGTATATACAGTAATACACAACCTGTTAATAGTTTCGACATTAAAATACATAGCTGCTGCAACAATGTACTAAACTGCTCCCAGCGAACCTGTCCCACCATACTAAAAGTTGATAGCACCAAATATCTGGGTGTCTTTGTGGATCGGGGACTCTCTTGGTACCAACATCTCGAATATGTTATATTACGACTACGAAAGCTTAATTGGATTTTTAAAAATTTAAGACATGCGGTGCCAAGAGCTGTCCCGGATTCCCATGGCCACAGTAGAGACATTTTAAAAGAGATCTACACATCGTTGGTTCAGCCCGTGTTAACCTATTGTTTGCCTGTCTGGGGTGGTGCTGCCAAGACTCGCTTTATAGACGTAGAGAGAGCTCAGCGTAGTCTTCTCAAAATTATGTACTTTAAGAAGATGTGGTTCTCAACTGACAAGTTATATCAATTGTGTAAGTTGCTTACTGTCAGAAAATTATATATACTAACCTCTGTTCTAAGAAAGCACAAAACAACTACTTTTGATTGCAACATTTTGACAAGACGGAGGAAAGATATTGCTATGCACCTACCTAAAACCAACACCACTTTTGCTAGTAGACAGTATAATAAGCGTTCATCGCACCTATATAATACTTTAAATAAATCACTAGATATATACCCAAAGCTACAATATGATGTAAAAAATAAAATAACAAATTGGTTGGAAGATAAAAACTACGATCAGGTGGAAGACTTACTAGGATATGTAGCCTAGCCTAGCCTAGCCACACACACACACACACACACGCACACACACACACACACACACACACACACACACACACACACACACACACACACACACACACACACACACACACACACACACACACACACACACACACACACACACACACACACACAATTAATAAAGAAACATAGCTTTAAGAATAGTATAATACTAAATAATTGTAATTTGGATATGGAAGAGCGGTGCCTCCTAGCACAGGTTATTTTGTAAATAACTTAAAAGGAGACACCAGCCACTATAATATTTGTAAAGTTTTTGAATGAAATAAAACAATTTTGATTTTTTTTGATTTTGATGTGAGTTACAGCTATGAGAATTACGGAGTTTGATAATGATGAGATGCTAAAGGGTATAGTGAGTCATTAGAACCCTTAGATCATTTTAGGAAGGGGAGCCACTTTGTTTTTTGATGCGGTGTGGATGAAAGGGTGGGGGGTGATTTGTCCCATACAATCATAAAGTTATGAAAGCACTTGTTTAGGTTTCTGCATTAAGCTTGGTGTCATTTTCGATTATTTTTCGAAATTAAAAAAAAAACAAATGGACTAATATTCACATTATTTTGTATTTTATAGATTTTATTACCTATGTATTTGTAAACACTTTTTACATTGCTTATGCTCGGTGTACAACGTAATCCGACGTAGCACGTAGCTATATACGGTGGGGAATAAGGTGAATATTAGTCAATATTTACATTATTTTGTATTTTGAAGATTTAATTACCTAAATGATTTCTTCCTTTTGATTTACTCGAAAATGTCTCCAAACTCATTGCAGAAACCTAAACAGATGCTTGCATAAATTTATGATTGTATGGGACAAATCACCCCCCACCCTTTCACCCCCTACCGTACCAAAAAGCAAGGTGGCTCCTCTTCCTAAAATCTAAGTTCCGTAAATCACTTAGCTATAGCTCCCATCATTATATCCTGTTCAACGAGCTTGTGGTCGAAAGTATGTAGGTCTACATTAAATGTTTTTTGGTCACTCTTTTTTAAATATTTTATTATTTCACGTAGGTACATACAAGATTAAATCAATACATAATTATTAAAAAATGTTAAAACTTACACCTAACAAGACAAAACCTTAAATAATACGTTAAAAAAAAACGTAAAATCGTAAACTTGTAATTTACTCCGAATTTCCGAGCTGAGATCTCACACGATATTCTCGTCTCAGTTCGGAAGTAAATTACAAGCTTAACTTTTAGTATCGTTAATATTGTGGGTAGCTGCAGGGTTTGACCGAGTTATACGGCAAATGATGATGATGGAATTTCCACTTGAATTTTTGATGCAAAATTTTGACTTAAGGGGGGGGGGGGTATTTTATTCACATTTTCCGTCATAAGTATTTTTTTTACTATGAACAACAAATAAAAAAATTGTTTTGTTATGTTCAATTCGAGCTCTTTCAAATGATATCCCACTCGACCACTAACTAGACTTTGAAATTTTGCCCCCTCTTTATATTAGTATTTTTCATAATTAATAAAAATAAAATAAAGAATTACACTTCCTACGTTAGCGTTGTTCATAACCATTCCAAATTTCAAATCGATAGCTTCAGTAGTTCTCGAGATATTTAGCAATGTGCCAGACAGACAGACGGACAGAGTCGCACCATAAGGGTTCCTTTTGTACCTTTTTGGTACGGAACCCTAAAAATAGTCATTGTAGGTGCAAATTTGCCCTTAATATTAAAATACAAATCCTTATCCTCAAAATAACTTGTTACTTATCATAACATATGAATTTTCATTTCCATTCTCAATTTTGACCTTGTGAGTTTCTCCATTTTTTACTTCAAGGGCTTTTAGGTAACCATTTTCTCTACACGTAGGTATAGTTATGTTTATTCTTTTTCTAAATCAGAAAATCGGGTTTACTTAATAGTAATAGTATTGTTATATTTGCTTCAGGTTATCTCTTGGCCGAAGCCGGCTACGATGTCTGGATGGGCAATGCTCGCGGGAACACATATTCGCGCGAGCACATCAGGCTTCGTCCTGACGCTATCTTCAACACTGATTACTGGGAATTCTCTTGGGATGAAATCGGAAACATTGACTGCCCTGCAATGATCGACTACATACTAGCACACACTGGCAACGACAGACTTCACTACATTGGCCACTCCCAAGGAACTACTACTTTCTTCGTCATGGGCTCACTTCGACCTGATTACAACGAGAAGATAATTTCCATGCACGCTTTAGCTCCTTCTGCCTATTTTGCCAACAGTCAAAACCTACTATTGAGAGCTATTGCTCAATTTACCAACCCACTAGATGTGAGTAACATTCACTTTCTTTATTTTGCTCATGGTGAAAACACACTAAGTATTTTTTTAAATACATTAATACTAATTTCTCATATTTCAGAGTCTGGCTCGTATTATTGGTTTGGGTGAATTCATGCCCAACAATCTCATCATGGCATGGGCTGGCCAGGCCCTGTGTATGGATGAAGTGATTTTCCAACCGATTTGCTCCAACATTCTGTTCCTTCTGGGTGGATGGAACGAGGCCCAGCATAATGCGGTAAGACTTTGATAAATTCCTATTAACAGTTCAGATAAAAATTGTAGGTACAACTTTGGAAACGTAGTTTTTAGGGTTCCGTACCCAACCCTATTACTAAGACTCCACTGTCCGTCTGTCCGTCTGTCTGTCTGTCCGTCAGTCTGTCAGCAGGCAGTTGAAATTTTAACAGATGATGTATTTCTGTTGCCGCTATAACAACAAATACTAAAAAGTACGGAACCCTCGGTAGGCGAGTCCGACTCGGTTTTTTTATCGTGTTATGTTTAATTTACATCAACCGGTTGAAGATAAGGCACACTTTACAAATAGATAGATAGATAGATAGATAGAGCCAATGAATGGAATGCTTTTACGATAGAGTTTTTATATTTGAATGGCAGTGCCAATGATCTGTTTGCCATCATTGTGCCGGCGTCATAGATACCAATTTACGATTCTGAGTGAATTTAGGTCTCTCGTCCTGGTCATACTTTGCCATAAATAAAATCAAGGAGGTCGTTAAGAGTCGCGAGCAAACGGCCGCGTGACAAATATCTTAAATCATAACCCATCTTGTTTCGTTATAGACAATGCTTCCAGTGAAGCTAGCCCACACTCCAGCGGGAGCTTCTACGAGGCAATTAGTACATTACGGCCAAAGTGTGAAAGACAAGACGTTCAAGCGTTTCGATCACGGCGCATTAAGAAATAGGAGAATTTACGGCAGCTACAGAGCACCTGCGTACAATCTTGGAAGAATAACAGCTCCGGTCTTCATTCACTACTCTGCCTCGGACCCGTTGGCACATATTAACGACGTGCTAAGGCTGTTTAATGAACTTGGTAGACCAGTAGGTATTTTCCGAATTCCTGATCCCAAATTCAGCCATCTTGACTTTATTTGGGGAAAAGATGCCAAAACTCACGTATATGACCGGGTTATAAATCTGCTCCAATCCATGGATATACATGGTTAACTACAGGTTTCATGATAATTGTGGGCTGGTTTCGGAAAACGGCGGCATATTCAAAATCTGTATGCGTGGTCGAAGTTTCGCGCATACTTTTTTGAATTTAATGTACCGTCATTTTCTTGTAACATAATGGTGGTCCATCCTATGACTTATCTCTTGTGGCGTCTAAAAATGTCTCGAATTAGCCCAAATATTCGTGTATCATTATTTATTATTATCCTGAGATGCAGAGCCATATTTGTGCAAATTGTTGGATTCAATACAGATTGTTCACGTCATTACATTTCAGTCACTTTTTTTAATTAGAATAAATAGTTGTTAAACAGGCCTTGTAAAACAAGTAACTATTGCAAGGGGACAAAGTTTCCTCGTAACGCTCAAGATTCCATTTTTCGAACCACTCGCTACGCTCGTAGTTTAATTTCGGAATATTTCGCTTGCTCGCTTATCAATATTAGCAGGAGCGGTTAAACAAATTTTGCCCCCAAGTGAAACACAAAGTTTTCATTTTGACATTTAGTTGATCTTTTAGGATTCCCGATTATCGTTTTGGACATCTTAATTTTATTTGGGGCATCCAAGGAAATTTAGGATTCCCGATTATCGTATTGGACATTTTGATTTTATTTGGGGCATCCACGCGAATACCTTTGTTTATAAGAGTTATTAACCTTCTTCGGGCTATGGATGTGCATGGTTAATAAACTAAGATCAGTTTAGTTGGTAAGTAAGTACTTAGATAGTGAGACTGACCTTGCTTACAAAGCCTAGTCCTGGCTCAATGTTACAAGTTTTTGTACGAGTAAGTACCTATGTATATACGTTATCGCTGCTCTGGCTTGGCTTCTATAAGTACAAGCGTTGCTTAGTTTGGGGATTTGTAGTTTGTGGGATTGTTCTATAAGACAAAAATCAATGCTTTAAAATTAATGTTGTCTGGTGGAAAATATGTATGTAAAACCGTCTGGTAAATATTTCACTTACTTACCAATTTAAATGTTATAGGAAATTCGCTAATAAAATGAGACAACAAACATCCAAATGCGTCGCAGAAATTTTAAAAATTGTCTGGAATGTTGAAACATGAAATATTTTATATCTTATCTGATATAATATATTATATATAGTTCTGCTACTGGTGTTTTTCACAAGAGTAATTAATATAATCTTTGATTAGACGTTAGATAAAATCACTGCTGTAAAATATAAACAGCTGATTTCTTTCCTAATTATCGTTTGATAATGTTTTATTTAAGCACCACAGATAAGCTCAAACCAAAGTGAACAAAACAAAAGATGCATGAAATATTACCCAAGTAGCCTAAACATTGGATATTAGTTCAAAAATAGTTGCAAAAGCCAGTCAAGTGCAAGGCCGTCTTGCGCACAAATTAAGGTTTTCATATTTTTCTTTAATATTCTATATAGAAAAACATTGCTTCATTCCAAAGTGACCCTATCTTGACTATACCTAAAGTTTTTTGATGTTTTCATTAATAATTGCAGCATAAATGTACTATGTACTACAATAATTGTATTCGTTCTGTGCAATATTTTTTTTTTATCTTATCTTTTAAACGACTTAAAAAATTGATTTGTTTCCACAGCGTCAAAGGTTGTCAGACTTGTGAGTTTGATATTAATTTCCACTTGATACCTACCTTTAATACCTTCACGCGTTCTTGAGAAAAAGCGTCAACACTTGGGAGTGGAGTTTTAAAAATCTCAAATACTACAATGACTGTTTGATTTCCCAATTTACTCAAAATTTACTTAATTTAATTATTTTATTTTAATTTATTCAATATAATTTATTTTGATAACAAAACCTCCGTGAGACACAGACATATTAAATATATGAAGAACAGGGATAGCCGGGGTTCTGCGGTGACGGAACACGTATTGGATTCGGATTCGACTCACTATATACGTTTCGATAAGGTAACCGTGCTGGCGAAAGAAAAGTTTGTGATTCAGCGAAAAGTACGGGAGGCTATCGAAATTGGTCGTCATCCGAATTTTAACCGTGATTGTGGTTGGTCAGTGCCTCCGAGCTGGAAAACTGTTTTGGGTACTACGTCGGTGGACAGTGTGGACGAACCATTAGCGAATGACGTAGTGGTTGTTGTGTGCAACCCACCATTCGACAATAATGCCGTAAACGAGGGTAGTTTCTCGCCCCCCCTGCCGCCACCGGCGCCCGCGCCGAGTCATCGGGCGCGGAGAGCTGCGGCCCGCAGTCTGCGCCGGTCCGTCACCGTCGACGCAAGCTCCTGATGACGCTCCTCGGTACGGAGTGAAACATGTCGAGCGTTTTCGACTTGAAACACGTGAGTGACCCGTTATTAATATATTTAATAATTTATTTTTCACCTCAGCAGCTCGAACAAGCCTACTTTTACTACAATGTACCTTTTTAATTTAGTGAAGGCCATGTACTTCATACTTTTATTACATTTTTTTTATGGTATGGTATGGTACGGTACGGTACGGTACGGTACGGTACGGTACGGTACGGCACGGTACGGTACGGTACGGTACGGTACGGTACGGTACGGTACGGTACGGTACGGTACGGTACGGTACGGTACGGTACGGTACGGTACGGTACGGTACGGTACGGTACGGTACGGTACGGTACGGTACGGTACGGTACGGTACGGTACGGTACGGTACGGTACGGTACGGTATGGTATGGTATGGTACGGTTTGGTATCGTATCGTATCGTATCGTATCGTATGGTATTACTTTAAAAAACTCTGTTCTCGCCCTCTTGCGACTGTCTGTAAGCACTTAAGCAGTCAAATTTAGATTGATACAGTATTGTTTTTTTTCTAATCAAAGAGAAGTTCTGATAAAATCGACCTGTCTTAGCTGTAATTTTAGTTTAGTTTAAGTATCTGCCGCATGGCGCTAGTTATAATGTGCGGCCAAGCTGAGTTCGGCCGGATATAACAGCTGTACGTGGTGATAGCGTTTATTCTAATATGTATTTTTAACTTATCTCTGTCTCTGTCTTTTGTATGTTATATTATATATTAATTTTGTTGTTTTTCTTGTTACCTGTCGTGATTGTTTCACCGGATGGTCTCACCGGAAGATCAGCGGTGGAAGTCGCCAGCAACATGCTGAGGTGAGACCATTTCGTGGCACTTTTTATTTTTATTTATGTTTCTCTGTTTTGTATAATTTTCTATTTGTGTGTGCTAACGAATAAATTATTTCTATTCTATTCTATTCTATTATAATACTTTTTTTTTGTTTATTCTGTGTAATTCGAAATACATTTTAACCTTTAATATGTTCTCACTACTGAGGTGAAAAATTATGTGTGCAACTCTCTGTGTGTTTTGCTCTCGTGAGCAAAGTTATTTTACATCTCGTGTTTATGAGTCCCTCGCTACGCTCAAGATTCTACCTTAGAATCACTCGCTTCGCTCGTGATTCAATTATAGAATCTTTCGCTTTCTCGGGACTCAAAATAAACACTCGCAAGAAAAACCAACTTTCCTCTCTTGTTGCACAAATAACTATTGTCTAATACTGACACAACTGTACTAAAATAACAGTTGGAATCAGTAGATCGGGCAATCGAACTGTCATTTTAGTATCTCGGATATACATAAGTATGTAAAAACAGAGCTTAGTTAACACGTACCCATACTCTGAATCGCCTCCTAGTTTCTAGTAAATCAAGTCCGTGCATCTGCATTAATGTATTCTGATTCACAGCATCTGAACGAACTTCATCGAACCCTTATCCGCTGGTCAGATAATTGGTGTTTCATGTAAATAACGTACAAGCTCATAAATTGCTGATAAATCAAGTCAGTGCCTATTTTAGGAGGATATAACCAAACGGAGACGCCTTGTCTGTAATTTTCTGTACAAAACACTGCCGATTTTTGCGGGGGTGGGGCATGTCAAATGTATACGTAGGTAACGTAAAAATAGCCATGTCAGATAAACGTCAGTCCATACAATGTGTATGACCATTGGTCAGAGTTTCGACAGAGGGGAACGCCTGTTATTGGCTACTCCGTTTGGTTATATCCTCCACTAGCGACCCGCCCTGGCTTCGCACGGGTTATACAAAACCTTTACAAATTATTGTAGCAATTTTGGGAATAAATAAAAAATATAAATGCCACAAGATATATATATATATATATATTGATATTTACAAGCCACGGAAATCAACCTTATTAAATAAAATGCCACGGAAATCAATTTTATAAAATGCCACGGAAATCAATCTTATTAAATAAAAAATGGCTAAAGCCTACTGGTACCAGTGGGGATCAGCCAGGAGTGAAGGCTGCGAGTAATAAATATTTAACAGTGGTTTAAATTATAAAAGATATAAAAAGGAAGACGTTGAGTAGATTGCCTAAAATTGGTAGGTAGGAAATAGGTTGGTCACTTCCCTTGAGAGAGGAGAGTGAGCTGCTTGGAGAAACAGGCCCAGGCCTATACCGGTACCGGTCAGGCGGATGTCGGAGCCGCAACCAGGGATCTATGCCGGACACTGTGGTATGGCGTGCGCCGTGATCCGTGTCCAGAAAAAGTAGGAGCAATATGTTCTCCAAATAAAATGAGAAACTGCGGACGAAGAGAAGGGCCACGCTATAATAAAGTGATGAAATGAAAACCAATAAAATAATAAAATAGAATATGGAACGGACTTACCCGCGACAAAAAGCGGTTCTCCTTATTTCTAAAGGGTCGGCTATTCACGTTAAAAAAACTTCCGTGATCCTGGATAAACCCGGTACTTGTTATAGTTGGGCAGAAATGGCAGAATTACTTTTATTTTGTGAAAAGATCAATTACTTTTTCACCATCACATCTAATTCCTTCTCACATTGACAGTTTTCACACCATCTTTTTTTCATTCTTTTGGCAGTTGTCAAAGCAAATCAAAGAATTCACTTGTAAAGAAAAAAGGTTTCTCCTAAAGCGTTATGCTGCAGACATCCTCTAACATACACAAAAAAAGGTGGTTGTTATGAATGGTATCTCAACACAAATACCAAAAAAAAAGAGCACCTCCAACAACTAAAAAGGTCAGACTGAAGTTCCTAGTATTACTTCATAGTGATGTTACAAATATGGGAAATGAACCCGCAAACAATTGATCCTTAACCAAGGTGTCCTTTCTTCGTAACCAATAAAAAAACTTTAAACGCTAACAACAAATGATTGTTATGAAAATGCAACCAGGCGCAAATAAACGGTACCTTATGACACTCGCGAAACGAATTATGTAAGCAACAAAAAAAACTAAATTATCGCAACTTTCCCGAAGGTACTTTAAGATGTCTTTGACGTCGTGTGGTGAGCTTACGTCAGCCAGTTCATAAACTTGCGGCGAAATACGCCTGACTATGCGACACGAGACAAACCGCGGAGCGAACTTCCCGCCAGGTCCTTCTCCGACAGGGCAACGTTGAAAATTCTTCCGCCATACTATTTCACCTGGCTGAAACATAACAGCCTTCCTTTTCTCATTATGGGTGTTTGCGTTCCGTTGAAAAGCAAAAAACAAGGAATCAGCAACTTTCGCATAGATGTCTTGGAGTGCTACAAGACACAAGGCGCGATCACTCCGACTACGGACCAACTCTGGGCCTGGAGTCTGAGAATGGGCACGTTGTCGCGTAGTCTCCACCTCACGTCCATACATTAAAAAATTAGGGGTATATGAAGTTGCGAGGTTTACGCATGAATTTAAATATAATGCTACTTTTGGCAAATTCCTTGCCCAAGTGCGATTATCATTATCTGTCAGAATACTAAGAGTCGAGATTACGGTTTGATTGTAACGTTCAGCGACGTTGGCCTGAGGCGTGTAATAGGGCGTGTAACACGGACCGGGAATATCGTAGGACTTTAAAAAATCTACGAATGCTATGCTACAGAAAACAGTCGCGTTATCACAAAGAACGTTGAATGGCGTTCCATAGCGCAATATCACTTCCGACTCCAAAGCAACTGTGATAGATCTCGTATCAGCCTTCTTCAAAGGTACCAACCATACAAATTTTGTAAAAACGTCAACTATGGTTAAAATATATCTATATCCGTAATAGGCTATCGGAAGAGGACCCACCAAATCTATGGAAATTAAATCTAGTGGAGCGTATACAGGTCTTGGATAAAGCTGGTGCCCACGCGGTTGTGTGTTAGAAATCTTGTATGCTTTACAGACTTGGCACTCCCCAAGGTATTCGGTTACATCGCGATACATATTTGGCCAATAGTATAAACTTCTCAATTTCAAATAAGTTTTCATGACCCCAGGGTGAACATTCGGGAACCCGTTGTGAATCTCAGCGATAGCCTCTCTTATTTTATCTTTAGGCAAAACCGTCCGCCAGGAGTTAGTCTCTAAAGGATTATTAACCGCCATCTTACGCATTAGAACCCCATCCCGTATTGCATACGCCGGAAATATTTGTGGCGATCTTGTTGTACCTGTAAACACCCTCTCGAACCAGGGGTCAGTCGTTATGCTGTCACCCCGTCTGAAGGAAATCAAACCAATATGGGGACGAGAAAGAACGTCTGGGACAACGTTTAATGCGCCTTTTCGGTGCTCGATCTCAAAATCGTATTGGGATATTAGAGTAGCCCAACGAGCTAGTCGGCCACTTGGATTGTCTAGGGTAATGAGCCATTTTAGGGCAATGTGGTCTGTAATTATCTTGAACTTTATTCCATCGAGATAGCCGCGAAAGTGTTTAATAGATTCCAAAACCGAGAGCAGCTCCCGTTCTGTCGTTGAGTAATTGCGTTCCGCTTTTGAAAGCAACCGTGAGTAATAGGCAATTGGATGCTCCTTTCCATTAATATTTTGGGCTAGAACCGAACCAAGACCAACCGAACTGGCATCACATTGCAACACGAAAGGCTTTGTAAAGTCTGGACATGCCATAACCGGAGAATCAATAAGGACCGTTTTTAATCGCTTAAACGCAGATTCAGACTCACTGGTCCAACTGATGGGATCTTTGCCTTTCTTTTTTCCGATAAGAGACGTTAAAGGCGCGATGATAGATGAGAAATTATCCACAAAACGTCTGTAGTATGAGCACATACCAATAAATGCCCGTAGAGATTTTGCCGTCGTAGGCGTCGGGAAATTACTAATCGCCTCTAACTTTTTTGGATCGGTCTGGAGCCCGCGTTCATTGACAATGTACCCCAAATATCTGAGTTCCGATTTGCAGAATTCACATTTCTTTAGATTGATAGATAGACCGGTCTCTCTTAAGCGATCGCGGACTTTGGTGATTAGGTTTAGATGACTATCAAAATCGCGAGATACTAAAATTAAATCGTCCACGTAACCAAATACAAAGTCGTCTGATTCAGCTGAAAATTCATAGTTGACTATCATATCAGTTAGCCGTTGCATTTCTGACGCAGCATTCGTGAGCCCAAAAGGCATACGGACAAATTCAAATAACCCGCGTTGAGGAACAATGAATGCTGTACGTTCACAGCTGTCCTTGTCGGCGAGCGGAATCTGCCAGAAGGCGCTCCTAAGGTCAAGCGATGTGAGGTATCTGGCACCACGTAAGTTATCCAGGATGTCTTGGATTCGCGGAAGCGGGTAGGAATCGCGGATAGTAACACTGTTTAATTTCCTACTATCTACGCAGAATCTCACACTTCCGTCGCTTTTTGTCACCATTACAACTGGGCTTGCCCACGGTGACCGAGAAGGGAGTATGACCCCCATCGCAAGCATCTTATCAATCTCTTCATTGAGGACCTTCAATTTGACAGGAGACAGTGGGTAATAGCGCTGACGAATAGGCGGTCCAGTTGTCTCGATTTTATGGGATAACCAAGATGTACATCCCAGACCTATCTTGTCAGAAGAGATGTCTTCCAGGGTGTTTATAACGGACTGGAGTTTGAGTTCTTGATCGGCAGAAAGGACTCTTCTCGGATGTAAATATCGAGTATCACTAGCCTCGATGCGTCCGCTGACAGGAACGTGAGTAGACGGCACAAAAAGCTTACCGCTATTCTCACCTTCGAAAAACTGTTTGATGACCGATGTCAATCCGCACACATCCCAAAACTCCATTCCGAGGATAAATTGTGTAGGTACCTACGAGACATGGGTGGGTAATAGACATTCCATGAAAAAAAAATGGTAAGTTCTACTCCACCAAGAATCTCGATCGGTGAATTGTCCGCGGATACCACTACTGGCATTGTACCCGTGTAATAATTTAAACCTAAACCCCTAAGAAGTGAGAGGTCGATGAGAGACCTCATAGCACCAGAGTCTAAAAGAGCTTTAACAGGAATACCAGAAACAGAAACTTCGACAAATAATCTATTATCAAGAGAGTTGTTTATGACTATCGGCGACACCGAAGGATTGAGCGTGGCGCCGCCAACATCTAGTTTTTTTTGTGGCGTGGGAGGGTTACAGTTGGAACAATTCCGGGTCACAGCACCTGCCCGCTTGCACTGAAAGCACACCACCCCTCGAACGTTTGGACACCCCCTATAGTCGTGTCCCAACATGTCACACTTAAGGCATGCTGGACTTAGGGCGTTAATCGGAGCCACTGTAGTAGCCGGAACCAGCTGTGGTTGGAATGATTCAAAATTTTTAGCTACCTCCAGCAAAGCGTCCATGTCTCTTATAATATTTGTGGCAAGACATGGGTGATATCGCTTGTGTAATCCGTATTTGACGATAGTAAATAAGTCGTCTTCACCGACTGGGGCACGTAATTTAGCATTAAGGTCACGGACCTGTATGACGAAATCGATAACGGTCTGAGTATCGGACTGTTTCAGTTCTCGCAGTTGACGTTCTGTTTTAAAATCAAAATCAACAATATCGAAGGTGCGCATAAAGGCTGACTTTAGCTCAACATACGAAAGCCTCGGATGGCGAATAGCGCGAAAATATTTCAGAGCGCTGCCGGAAAGTAGCTCGTGAAACCTCTGTACAACGTAGGATGGTTTAACGCCGCGCGCAATGCCCTCCTCTTCAACCCGACCGAAAAAATCGCGAACACAGCTCTCACCCGAAAAGGTAAAACACCATTTAGTCAGCGACTCTGGTTTCCATTGGTGACTCGTATACATCGGACACGGAGATGCTCCAGACTGCGGTGGTGGTTCCGCGAATTGACTTGAGTGCGCGTCACCGCTATCCATGGTTAGCACACGTGGATTCGGGTCAGCAAACGGATTTAGAGATCGGTGTGGAGTGTCGCCAATGGATCCTTCACTTTGATTTGACATTATAACACTACTGTTCTTGGGCACGAAACTAAGCGTTACAGTGAGGCCGTTTGACCGGACTCCCTCCCCTTTCTTTAACAAAAAAAAATTAATATCGAAAGTTTATATAATAATAAAAACTTTCTTCTAAAGCGTTATGCTGCATTACTCTATTGATAGGTGAAACCGCATCAAAATTCGTTGCGAAGTTTTAAAGATCTAAGCATACCATAGGGACAGACAGACAGCGGAAAGCGACTTTGTTTTATACTATGTAGTGAAGATCATACCTAATCATAATCAATTATTCCATTTATTTAACCAACTACTTAGATGTTATAACAGTGACAGTCTTGACTTGACACTAGTCTGTGCTGTGACAGTGGCAACGAAGGTTTTTCAGAGTATTTCACATGTGATTGTGCAAGCATTAAATTAATATGTACTTACAAAACAAAAAAACATCTGTAAAATTTATATCAGAATTTGTGGATTTAGTTTCAAACGCAGGCTACACGCTCGTCACAATGAGAAATAATCGTGTCCAGATAAAGAAAGGTATATTGACAATCTACAAACAACTGTAAATTTAACCAAGATGTAGACACTACCCACCATGGACTCGACAAGTTCAAAGACACATGAAGTAATGACTTCGAATATAAAACAAGTATTCCACCACAAAGGGAAATCTTTCATACGGGAAGTACTTTTAGCGGATGCAAACGTACCATACAAATTATCCGTAGACCGAAGTAAAAACAAACTGTTTTTCTGTATAAATGCTGACGATTTCTCTGACCAAAGTTTCCATTTAGTAGTGTTGGATCTTGAGACTGGGATGCCGTGGGTCATCCAGGGGATACGAAACGGGTTTGCGAGCGCCGTAGATCCCGCCACCGGCACCGTGTATCTCGGTGGGAGCAATGGCATTTTCAAATACAACTATAATACATTAGCTGCTCAAGGCCCCGTGCTCAATAGAGTCGATGTCTTTGATATGTTCTTCAAGAATGAACTTTACTTCGTTGACACGGCAACGCAGGCTTTGTCCATTCTCAGAAATACTACAAAAGTTCCCGTTAAACCTCTAAAGGGTTATTTGATCCAGCATTTCGTAATAGATGGCAACGAAGATTTTCTTTTCAGTAATTCAACGGGTCTTTATATCTTACCTCATGGAAATCAAGCTGCTAATTTAGTCCCCTATAGCGATACTATGAACTTCAGAGGGGCGGCTGTCGATACTTATGGACGCGCACATTTTATCACTGAAGATGGTGTATATCAGATTGATAAGAATACCAATCAGTTGCGGAAATGGTTATCGGTCCGTAATGGATATGGTTTGGCATTCGACAAATATAATAATATCATTTACAGCGATGACCGATCTGTTAATAAAATCTGCCCTTTAGAATATACTACAGATGATGGCGAAGATTCTTATCGTTCACAATAAAGCCAAATAAATATATTTCTTTTTATTTTATCTAAAAAATGCAATTTATTATGAGATAACAACTAATACGTTACGTACGTATAATATATCCAGTGATATTAATGGGTATCCAGTTTTTTATCCCCGATGGAACGGAGACGAGGCGGTATACAAATAAAATGGTTACTCTTCTAGCGTGACCTCTTCTTAAGTTTTAACTACATAGACGTATAAATTGTATGACGTTGTGTTGTTGATATTATAACGGGCCATGCATTGGTAACGTCTTTGAAGTTATTTTTCGAGATAACGCGAGCACGACGACGGCGAAAGCTTTAGATACTCGTATAAAGATGTCTATGTCTAAAATTACATTTTTTTATATGACTAAGGCAATCGTATCAGCTGTATCAGCATAAATCTAGTTACCCATATTATTGAGTTACCTATTTTGTTTTCTTTGTTTATATAGTATAAGGACTGTAGGTAGTGAAAAATTAGACGTCATTCATGACTAACCACAATAGGTATGAGCACCTTGTAGCGGACCTTGGCTGCTTTCACAAAATATGAAGCGACTCAAATGGAAACAAATTGCTTTAAGTTTCACCAAACTTCGCTTAATATCAAAAGTACCTTTCTTTGTACGTTAATGAGACTATTATTATTATCGACCGAGAGGGGGTCTTATAGCCGACAAGGCGCGCATTTGTGCTAATGTTTTTTTTTATAAAACGCCGACGTTCATGATAAGATTGATAAGTGTTGTTTTGTTGTTGAATATATTTCGTAAGAGCAAAGTTATGTACTAATATGTAATGTGTTTTTTATAAGTTCTGATAATTCTAATATTTCTAACATGATCATCATCGGAGTGTTACAGTCATGAGTATGAAGCCAAATATATAGTATGTACCTACTTAAATAAAAAGTACCTATAGTTCGAGTTATCCATCTGTTATTAGCTTTTTCTATTCTATAAATTTTCCTTCGGTTTTATTATGAATTATGATTAATAAAAGTTATAGTTACTATAGATACGAGTATATGTATAAATCCAGTGAATAGTAGTACCCTAGATCTGTTCTATTTCAATAATAAAACCTAGGTACCTTTATTATTAACTATGTATGGCCTTCGGTCACGAAGAAAACTCTCCAGGTAAGGTAGAATCGGATGGTACCTTTTTGTGCTGTTTTCGCCAGTTTTCTATATAAAATAACGCGGCCGTATCTCAATAGGGATAGCACTTGAACGTCTCGTTAAGAAGCGGCACACGTGTTCGGCGTTTTCGCGAAATAAAGCTAATAAAGTTCGCATCTGGGAGCGATTGTGGATTTACGAAAACTACCTACGAACGTGCGTTGCCCTGAAGGAGATCCTATGGGCTAGGGATTGGTAATAGAAACGGTATTTGTAGGCTGTTTTTGTAACGCATAATAAGTAAATATTATAAACTATGTAAGCATGTAGGTATCATCATGTATGATCGAAAATAAAAAAATAAAAAAACATATATATGATTGGGTACTTATATCATGTTATTTCTTATTTACCGTGTAAGCGAATTGGTTTATACTATGGTTTATACTGTAAGCTTATATATGTGAGAATAAAATTGGATTTGAATCGATTTGAATACGATATACGTGACGTCTCCCTTCGGGGTGCAGAGAGCAAAGATAATTCCTATTTTAAATACCAAAATTCATTCATTACCTATTCTACGATCCCGTTCCCAACTAGGTTTTTCCTATCTCCCTCTTTCTGATCTTATTTATGATAATTTGCAGAATGAGAGGTATCTACATTCGACGAAACAATAACACGTATCTTGTCAAAGGTTTGTAGGTCAAACAAGGGTGAAACTGTCAAATACATTAAGTTAGGGTGTTGAATTAACAACATAAATAAATGTAAACATCTCAACAATCTTACACCTATCGACCTGGCCCCAAACTAAGCAAAGTTTGAACCATGGATACTAGGCGACGATATAAATTCTTAATGTAATATTCGTATATAGGATTTTGATGATTTTGAATTTCCATTGTGAGAGGTGGAATATTTTATCTTAGTTATTTACGAGAACTAAACACGGACTTAAAAAAAAAGTTTTGAATTAATATGAAATGAGTTGCACAGCTTGTCATTAATCTTAGTATTCTAAATGAACCTAGCTTGTCTACTTGTCTAAAACATGGCACATAGTAAGCTTGAGCAGTTAATTATTCCGTTAAAACATATTACCTACTGTCCGCGCGCGAATTCCGTGCACGGCTTAGGAATGTTAGGAATGTTGGGCGTCATGACCGAGTGGTGTCATTTTGTACGTACGGGCGCGGCGCACACCCTCCCACTTCCTCGACCTCCGAATACACGCGCGGACAGTACGTAGAACTCTGTGCTTGACGTTTAACAACTACAAATATACCTAGGTATTACTTACACAAATCATAAATATTTTCTAACAGGAACAAATTTCATATAATTATATTTAACAGGTAAATATAGTAAAATCTAAAAGAATCCATGTACCTATGGTATAAATATTTTTTCCTCGAACTCTCCGATACCGATACTCGTGATCATAATATAATCATATGAATTAAACTGAAATGTACATTATTTAACGTTCTACTGCATTAGGTAAAATTTGCAGCTTTACTAGAGTTAGATACTTTCTTTGTTATCGACTTCTCGAGTATGAGATTGTAGGAAGTAAATGTACTCGAAATCTAGGTAAAAAAGTTAGCTGAAGCCTCTCTTTCATGTAGTTGTGTACAGTTTACAAAAACGCGGTAAATAGATTACATACATTTGATAGTAGTAGATCTATTTCTCTATAATATTAAAAAACTGGAATTCATTGAAAGGGTTGGCAAAAATAGTTTAAAATAGATAGTTTTGATAGAGATACCGTAGGGAACACTAACTTTACCAACGGCCGGGTGATTTCGCCCATGTAAAATAGATTATATAGATAGATTGGATTCGCAATGAATAAATAGAGCTAAATAAAAAAAATGTAAAATAACCTGACGTCTCCACCTGTCCCCAACTTCGGCTAGTACTAATTATGCTGCATTTTATGCAGAAAGCAAGCCGCTTTGCCCACTGATACAAGGGACCAATCTGAATGATTTCATCCAAGGACACACAAATTTCATCCACTAGAATTCAAGTAGGCGGACCTTTTCCAAAATGGCGGCTGCAAAATTTACAAAAAATATAGACACAAAACGGCTTAACCGATTTTAGTGATTGGGGTATCAATCAATAGGGTATTTGACTGTATTAAAAATAAATTGTTTTACACCATGCATGAAATAAAGCACCAGAAGATTAATAGAGAAACGTAGACAGCAGTTATTTTTAGACACAATTTCTATTTTAAAACCCGTATAAAACTATAAGAGTAGGTAATTTGATTGTGACGTCACATGCTAGTGTTTCATATAAATTCCATAGTAGCAAAATCGTTTTGACAGTTCGAAAAAAGAAACTGATTTGACTAGTAGTCAAATACCCTATTCGTATTCGTAAGAAATTAAAGATGGCTTCCGAATATTAAGAAAATTGTGAAATTTTCGAATATTTTTTTCCTTCTAATGAAAATAACAACTAAATATTCTATATTATTTTTTAAGATTTTCTTTATAAATAAAATTATTAATTAAAAAAAAAAAAATATTCTATTATATGGTCACATATTCTCTAATTAAAATAAAACCTAATAATAATATTACATACAAAATAAAAAAAAACTTGACAATCCGTCAAGTAGTTTTTGAACTATACGTAGCTGGAGCTGTATGTATAAATAAATTTATTTCCGCTTATTATTTACTCATCATTTTCGTCAGATGTGGTTGAACTTACAGAAATGAAAATTCATATGAAGTCAGATCAAAATATACCTAATATAATAGGGGGTATTACTGCAATGTTCTGCCGCCAGAGTGCAGCACTAGCACCCATCGTAAACCATAGAGTAACTTGTACATACCGTGCCTTTCTCAGAATAATGACTAAAGCATAGAAGTCGGGCAAAAATGCTTCGCAAATATGTATACCCGTACTTTACTTCCTTACGAATTAGATAATGTGCCGAAAAGAGATGCATATATGCTTGTTATTTCTCATTTACGTACGGTGTCATAAATTTGATAATTTGCTAGGGATGTAACTGTGTCGACTTTTTATATCGATAAATTATGCCTAAGTTTATGTGCCGTGTAAAAGAATAATCACGAAATTGGCAAATTGATAATTGTCTGGCTAATGAAAGTTGAACCTGAAAAAACGCGGCAATTTCAAGAAATCTGTAGCAGGCGGCTCGTTGAAATGAAATGAATACAAGGATTGCATAACTTTTATACTTTTTATAATTTTCATATGCTAAAAATCATAATATATTTATTGTGACTATAGGTAAAAAAAAAAGGTGTTACATTTTATGGGTACTAAAACCATAGCCTACCATCTTAATGGCGTACAATATTTGTTACTTAAAGCTAAAAATAATATTTAATGTCAAAAGAGAACATAATTAGTACTATTAAAAAGTATAAAAATTATGGAATCCTTGGAATCAAAGAGCCGCCTGATATGAGGATTAATGCATGTACCTAATATAGCTTTTATCTCATTTGCAGTCTACCACTCAGAACCGTCTAACTATACCTCTCGTTTTTTTATCATTAGAAAGAAGGCGAGCGATCTTAACGTGTCGTTTTATCGAAAAATACTGAAAATAAGTCACAACAAATATAATATACGATCATTTACATACTTTTGCTTTCATAAGTAAAATATTGCTATATCGCTAGATGGTATCGATATACCATCTAGCGATTACGAACACCATGTTCCGACTTCCAGCTAAGCACAAGAACACGTGGATGCACCCTAGGTCCAAGCACTGGCACCTGATAGATTACGCAATCGTGCGGCAAAGGGACATTTCCCAGGTCCAAGTCACCCGCGTAATGCGGGGCGCTCACTGCTGGACCGACCACAGGCTTGTAATTACAAAGCTACGCCTTCGCCTCCGTCATCCTCGTAGGCGTGAAAGATCGAAGCCGGTATGTTTTAACGTGGACAGGCTCAATGACCGCGAGGCCAGGGAGACATATGTTGAAGCCTTAAATTCAAAAATCGGGTCAGTGGACATGAACACGGGTGATGTCGATGCTATCTGGGGGACTGTGTCATCTCATATATTAGACTCTGCTAAGTCCGTATTGGGCAAGAAAGTTCGTAAGCATGAGGATTGGTTTGATGAAAATGACACAGCCCTTTCGGAAGCTATTGGCTAACACCGTCGTCTTCTTCAGCAGCACGGGAGTGCCGACCAAGGCAGAAGCGTTGCGGAGCTACGGCGGAGTAACATAAGTCTGCGTAAACTGTCAAGGGAAATTAAAGACAAATGGTGGCAGGATAAGGCTCGCCACATGCAGTTGCTCGTGGACACTAACCAGTTAGGGGAGTTCTATAAGGAGATCAGGAACCTAACGAATACCATACCACCTGTAAAGGTACCTCTTAAGCCTTGTAATGGCGAAGGCCTTCTTAAGAGTAAGGATGAGGTGTTGACAAGATGGGCAGAACACTTCAACACTCTGTTGAATGTTGATCGGGCAGCAGATCTGGTACACGTCCGGTCAATACCTCAACTCCCCATTGCCGTTGAACTGGATGAGCTACCGTCAAGGGACGAGGTTGCTCTTGCTATTAAACAACAGCAAAACAAGCGTGCGGCTGGCGTCGACTTTATACCAGGAGAACTGATTAAATACGGCGGCGAGGAGTTGCAATCAGCTATGTGGAAACTTTTTGTTCTTATATGGGAGAAGGAACGAGTCCCTCATGACTTTAAGGTCTCTCGCATAAGGGCATTATATAAGAACAAAGGTGACCGTTCTGATTGCAACTCTTACCGTGGTATTTCGTTGTTATCGGTCCCCGGGAAAGTCTTTGCCAGAGTCTTGCTGAACCGCCTAATGGATATATCCGAAAAATACTTCCAGAGACCCAGTTTGGCTTCCGGCCGGACCGAGGCACCTGTGAAGCTATATTCTCAGTGCGTCAGCTAGAAGAGAAGAGCAGAGAGCAAGGTCGTCAACTGTTTCTCTGCTTTGTTGACCTCGAGAAGGCATTTGACAGAGTGCCTCGTGAAGCCCTCTGGATAGTTCTGAGCAGGCTTGGATGCACGGAGAAGTTTGTAAGGCTAGTGAGACTCCTACATGACGACATGGAGTGCTGCGTTGCTACCGACGACGAACAATCGGACTTCTTCCGCGTTACGTGCGGGGTGAAGCAAGGTTGCGTCCTAGCACCCACTCTGTTCGCAATGTATTTATCGGTCGTAGTCCGAGAAGTCTTACTCACATGCTCTGAAGGTGTTCGCGTCCGCTATCGCATTGACGGCAACATTTTCAATCTGGCCAGGTTTAAAGCACGCACAAAAGTCTCATACGCAGTGATCACAGAGATCATGTATGCAGACGACTTGTGCTTTGTGACTGAGTCCCCGGAAGGCATGCAACAGCTCATGTCCAGCTTCGACGAGTCCTGTCGCAAATTTGGGCTCAAGATCAGTGTCAAGAAGACTGAGGTGATGTCGCTGGACGTTCTCAGTCATCAGACACTGGTCGTTAGACTCGGCGAGGACCAGCTGAAGCAGGTAGACAAGTTCCGCTACCTAGGGAGCACGTTAACATCCAAGTGCGACCTTGATGCTGAAATTAACTGCAGGATCGGGGCTGCGGCTGCAGCTTTTGGCAAGTTAGACCACAAGGTCCTCAGCTCACATGACTTAAAACTGGCCACTAAGATATCCGTTTATGTGGCAGTCGTGCTGCCTAACCTTCTATACTCCGCTGAGACGTGGACCGTTTATCGCCGCCATATTCGCATGCTGGATCGGTTCCACCTCAGATGCCTACGCAAGATACTGAAGATCCGATGGTCTGATCGTGTTCGGAATACCGAAGTACTGCGTAGAGCAAATGTGGGTGGTATCGAGGTATACCTCATGCGACGTCAGCTTCGGTGGTGTGGTCACGTTTCACGGATGAACGACCAGCGTGTGGCTAAGCGCATCTTTTATTCTGAGCTTGAGGAGGGCAAGCGGAAACAGGGCGGCCAATTCCTCAGGTACAAAGATGTGCTTAAGCGGCACATGAAAAAGTGTCGTATAGAGCCCTCGCGATGGGGGCAGCGGGCAGCCATACGAACAGAATGGCGGGATACAATAAATGCCCGGGTGGCTGAATTCGAATCGCGACGGCGCTTAGAGCTGGATTCCAAGCGCGACGAAATAAAGGCCAGACCACCTGCGGCAATACATTATAATTACTCAAATGGTGTGCTCACATGCCCGCAATGCTCGCGAACTTTTGGAAACAAAATCGGCTACGTCAGCCACTTGCGAGCACACCAGAGACAACAATAACGGAGTTGACAGCAGTCGCCGTGGCCGAATCGGCCGTGGAGTTATTATTATTATTGCTATATATTTATAAAAAAACTTGTCAATAAAAAGACACGTGGAAATGGTTTACCGTTTTTTCTGATGCTAAAAGACTAAGTATAGTTTCTAGTCATGTGCAGTCAGCTGCAGAGAAAAAGCACCCCCCCTGCATACAAAGTTCTGTAAATTAGTATGGACGTGGGGTACCTTTTCTCTGCAGCTGACTGTACCAAATAGGAAATGAAAAAAAAAAAAACGTTCGTGTAATATATTTTTTCATTTAATAATAGGGAATATTACGCGAAACTCGGCGTAGGTGGCGCCACTATCACAATCTGAGGGTCTATCGCGAAACAAGAAAATCTAACTTTCGTCATCTAACATCTCTGTCACTCTTGCGTATTCGAGCGATAAAGAGGCAGCTAGATAACGAAATTTCGGATTCGAGTTTTCCGGTAGGTCCCCTGAAAACTTGTCAAAAACCTGTTAAAGGTACAGTATGAATAAGTTACTCTACGGTGCACTAAAAAAGCTAGTGCCGCACTCTGGTGGCAGAACATTGCAGTAATATCCCCTCGTCCTTTGGAAATCTGAAATAAAAAGTTGAGTTTTGTGAGATAGGTAAACCAACAATATTAATAAAAGGAACATTCATCAATGATCATTAATGTCTTTTTTATTAGGGTTCCGTACCCAAAGGGTAAAAACGGGACCCTATTACTAATACTTCGCTGTCCGTCTGTCTGTCACCAGGCTGTATCTCATGAACAGACAGTTGAAATTTTCACAGATGATGTATTTCTGTTGCCGCTATAACAACAAATACTAAAAAGTACGGAACCCTTGGTGCGCGCGTCCGACCCGCACTTGACCGGTTATTAGTATTATACTATAGTCTGGCAAACACAATCTGTCAGTAAGTAAGAACAAAGAAAACTATAGGTACAGTCGAAGGCAAAAATATCGATCCAGACAAATGGCTTAAAAATATGTGAACACGATTTTATTGTCTGAGCGTACACATATTTTTGAGACTTTGGGAATGTATATATATTTATGCCCTTGACTGTACTCATCAATTAAAATGAGACAGTCCTGGGCCAAACTATAAGAAAGCTGTAAATGTCGATAGGTTATTGATCTGAGGTCGATACATCACTATGCCAAAAATATAACCTTTCATACTTAGCAGAAAAGTTCGAAAATATATGCAAAAATCTATATAGACTTGGAATGCAAGTAATAATTACATAAACAACATATCGATTTCTATGTTTAGGGTCAGGTCCTATAAATTAATTTCTTCAAAATTGAACAATACTCACCGATTAAAGGTTATCGGTTCGTGCGTATTTTCTTTTCTTCCTGTATGCGATTTACAGCCCTCGATCACACAAGACATTATCACAAAGGGAACTTCAAACCATTACAAATAAAAACTCAGCACGTTTTTCAACAATCTTTCAGGAATAGCAAAAATATAATTAAAATAAACCAAGATGACCGCTGAAACATCCCGAAATATTTCAACTAAAATAATACGACTATGTCAAGTTGTTACAGTTGACACCTACCTGTGAAATAACGAACATATATTTTATTTGGCTGGATTATATTATAGAACCACATAGGACCATTTGACATTTCCCTCAGTTTATCTTATGACAATACTGAAAAACACGAAAGAACTTGCGGATTGTTGTCTAAACAAAAAGTAATAACGTGTTGTGAATACGATATCTTTTACCAAGCTTTTATTTTTGCCCGGCTTCTTTGCTTTAGTCATTATTCTGAGGTGCCTTTAACTGTTTTTTGACAAATTTTCATAGACAATAAAATATGAGATTGATGCATCAAGGCGGTTTGTGTACAAAGGGCGTGCCGGGAAACGCGAAAATCGAAACGGCTATCTGCCTCTTTATCGCTCAAATATGCAAGTGATAGAGGGGTTAGATAACAAAATTTCGACTCTCGTTTCGCGGTAGACCCTCAGATTGTGATGGATTGCCACTACCAAGTGGCGCCCCCTACGCAGAGTTTCGCGTAATATTCCCTATTAAATTAAATACATACATAGAAATGAATTTCACCAAACTGTCCCGCCCCTCAGTTACTATTTCAATGTGTGTTACCTAGTATTCAAATAGTAATGGAGGGGCGGTACAGTTTGGTGTAGTTTATCTATACCTTTCATTTTTGCAGCTGCCTTTGCATGTGCTGCATTGCACTGTGCAGGGTAGACCCATCCTCTGACACGTGCAGGCTGCAGCGCATTGTTTCCCATCCTTTTTTATTTACTACGATATTTCTTTCAAAGCTGGCGTTACTTCAGGGTGTGACAACACTGACAACCACGTTTTGAAGCAAGACTTCTTTCCTCTTGCATGGAAATAAGAAGTAGTGTCACACCCTGTAAAGGCGTGAAAGCCAGGAAGAGCAGTCGATCTGTCAGGACTCAAAGTATGTATTGTATTACATATTTAAAAATAAGGCCTCCGACGATATTACCTAGGATGGCTACTAAGTATTAGGTATCATTGAAGTAAATCCGCTTAGAAAAAAGATATGATAGAAGTTTCACAATTGAATAAAACTCATATTCATTGACAGTACGTCCTGCAGTGGGTCAGGTAGGTATAGAGGACGTTTTCTATTTTTCTATTTTTATCATTCGCCAGTAAGCTCTTTGCAACTTGTCTTTGTTCAGGCGAGACTGAATATGTTTCCACGAAGCTTATGTTTTTTCCCCCACAAAAAATCTACTCAACAAACAACAAATAGGTGGAGACGTATTCTGATTGTAACAACAGGTTATGAATTAGATGCAGATTTCAAATGGGCAGTGCCAGACAAAAGTGACATTTGTTCAACCAGAAACGGCACTTTTAACCACGGAACAAAGAAAGCGCGCCCTTTTTTTGTGCTTTTAACTTTAACACTGTGAGATCATATCTATAACAAATACAAATCAAATTCATAACCTTTTATTACAATCAAAATACGCCTCCTAAGGCGTTAAAATAAAATTATTTCTGTTTCTGCCGTTAAATTAAGCAAACAAGAATTTTATTTGAATAGGTACCTACGTAAATTGTATCTCTACGGGCAAAATATGGAATCTGAGAAGCATTGTTGTTTAAACTTTTAATAGGATTGCTAAATTCGGACTTAGTGTAAACGAGGTCAATTGCCTGTATTGTTTAGGTCGTTAACTATTTCCATGGCATATTGTTTTGTAATAAATTGAAAAATGAAGAAATAAGTTGGTGCTAAGACGGGATTCCGCGGTTCGGTAACCGCTAACCGAGTTATGAAAAATTTTGCGGAAAGCAGGTAAAATGTAAATTCTGAATAAAGACGAATTCAAATACCGAATTCTGAATAATAAATACTGCTAGTCTAAACAAAGTTGTGTTCTTCATAATTTTTGTATATACGAGCCTTAGATGGGTTTTAGTTTTAGGTACACTAGCTAAGCAAGGTGTAGGCTTGGCACACAAGTAGATTTAGTGCGCCACATGCTTGAAGAATGCCCCGCTTGGGAACTCAGACGAGCCGTATTACGGCAAGAAGTGGGAGCTGACCTCTCACTGCCAGGCGATTTATGGGCGATGCTTGATAGCGAGAGGAGCTGGAGAGCTGTAGCCTCTATCTGCGAAGACAAAATTTCACAGAAGGAGGCTTCGGAACGGGAGCGAGAAAACGATCCGAAACGGCACCCGCTCCGTCGACGTAGGCCAGGGAGGTCGGTGCAGACGTTATGCGCATTTGGTACCTCCGCCCTAGTAGATCCATGGCGAGAATGGGGAATCACCCACTATGGTAGTATCATTAAAGCCACCCCCTTTAAACTAAACTACTTAATGCCCCATAGAGCCTGCAGCCCGGTTGCGGGCTGCCCGCTGGAACGTCGCAGTTGAATGCTCACCGCGATCCTGCGCCACCCCGTTATACTTAAGCCGAGGTGGCACTCGATGGGTTTTTAGACAGCAGTAGGCATCCTCGTCCTTTAGTCTGTCATACTTACCCGTTCACCCGTCTTGCTCCCCTCGAGACGGGATGCGTAAAGGCATTTTCCCAACGCAAAAAAACTACTAAGCTGCTAAGTCAGTAGACTTAAATTTTAACGTAATTTCTTTTATCTATAAAAAACATACAAGAAATATATTTTACTTTACGAAAATTGCATATAATTTTACCTGTAGGTACTTTAAATTATAAGCAGTAAAAATAAGTGTCTTAAAATATGCAGTAACGAAACATTTGTCTTAATAGTACATTTCGATGCTAGTGCGGAAAGATTGACATTTCCGCACGTGTATCGAACGACGTTTTTAATACAGTTGCGAAAAAATAAGAAAAGCAACAAGTAAAGAACGGAATTCGAAACTTTCATATTATTAATTCTGTGACATCAATCATCATTGACATTGACATTATGAAGAAGTGTTTTTCTAGCTTTTATTCGACTAGAATAGATTTTGTTATTATTATTGAACCCACTTCAATGAAAGTTTTTTTCAAATGCATGTTCTATAAGACAGAAACAATTGTAAATATTAAAACATTGTACTATTATTACCTAAATATCGTTATTTATGATTATTTGTGTATCGTATATGTATAAAAACCAAAACAATATCGAATGTTGCATTTGGAAACTTAAAACATTCTTGCAGTAAGAAAATACGCCTCTTCTTTGACAGGCGTTCCGTTCCATTCAGACAACTTATTAATAACGGTGTTTCAACATTAAAAAATAAACGTGTAATGATGAAGAGGTAAGTAATAAAATATGAAATATGCATATATTTCGTATTCTTACATTAACAGTAGGTTTTTATGTTGATTACGACGTTTAAATGAAACTAATATAAACACTCATCAATAAGTAGTCATGAATTGGCACAAGTAAAAATTTAAAAAATTGGAAAAGTAAAAAGCACTAGTTCGCGAAAACCAACTTTCCGCACGCTAAACAGCCACGAAAAGTAGCACTTTTTGAGCAACTGTATTAAAAAATACATTTATATTTGTCCTCCGATATTTTCAAACTAAATCAAGTAAGCATGACACTATTTTCATACCGGGTGGGCCTTGTAACAGGAACAATAAATGAATACTCTTTAAACTGACTTTGTTTCGCGACGAAATAACTTGTACGCAGTGCCGCACAGTAGTATTGAGAATTATCAATTACAATGATGATAGCGTACATTGAAGATAATAATTAATTTGTATGAAAAATAGGAAGTAGTTGAGTAATGCACCAGGGGAATGGTAGTCAAGTTCTGGACACATATTTTTAGGGTTCCGTAGCCAAATGGCAAAAAACGGAACCCTTATAGATTCTTCATGTCTGTCTGTCTGTTCGTCCGTATGTCACAGCCACTTTTCTCTGAAACTATAAGAACTATACTGTTGAAACTTGGTAAGTAGATGTATTCTGTGAACCGCATTAAGATTTTCACACAAAAATAAATAAAAAACAATACATTTTGGGGCTCCCCATAATTGGAACTGAAACTCAAATTTTTTTTTTCATCAAACCCATACGTGTGGGTATTTATGGATAGGTCTTCAAAAATATATAATTAATTTAATAATTAATAATTAATTTAATATTTAATTTTAACTATTTAATGTAATTTTTTAATTAGGTTAAGTTAATTATAATAGAAATTCAAACACAATGTTTATTGTTATACTGAATAAATATATATATGAAATGATATTGAGGTTTCTAATATCATTTTTTTCTAAACTGAATAATTTGCGCGAGAGACACTTCCAAAGTGGTAAAATGTGTCCCCCCCCCCCTGTAACTTCTAAAATAAGAGAATGATAAAACTGAAAAAAATATATGATGTACATTACCATGCAAACTTCCACCGAAAATTGATTTGAACGAGATCTGGTAAGTAGTTTTTTTAATACGTCATAAATCGTAAACCGCAATTTACCTTTCACTCACGTTTCGCATAAAAAATACATTGTTAAAATTATGTAATGTACGGAACCCTCGGTGGGCGAGTCCGACTCGCACTTCGCCGGTTTTTTGAAATTAAACAAAAACTACCTATCAGACTCAAAATAAAATAACTTAGTTTTTTTGGGGTACCTACTTTGTTCAAAAAATAGGAAATGAATGCGCCAGGGTATTTTTTATATTCGACGGCTACTTTTTTCTCATGGACGCGGAAAATTGACTTTTTGAAAATGAACGCGGTACAAAACGGAATTAGAAAGTAGGACCACATACAACACACAACAACACTGACTACATACAAGTTTCCAAACGAGCCATTGAATTTAGACCTACGTAGTTGCGCCATCTACAAACAATGTCGAGGAGGAACGACTTTATGTACCTACATAAAGATGGGCCGATTTTTTTTCAATATAATTTGGTATCTAGGTTTGAAGAGCTCTTCATTCTGGTCAGAATAAACACGAAATCCCAATTTGGGACAAACATGTATGTAAATTCCCGTTGTGTTACGAAAATTCCATACGTTTTATAAATATTGTAGGGCATACTACAATGAAATTGCGCTTGTATTCTACAGAATAGGGAACTCTATCTATCCACCAAATATCAAAATATGACAAAAATGAAAGGAACGACAACAAAATAAAAATCGGCCCACTTCATCATCTTCATCATATTCCTCGCGTTGTCCCGGCATTTTTTGCCACGGCTCATGGGAGCCTGGGTCCGCTTGGCAACTAATCCCAAGATTTGGCTTAGGCACTAGTTTTTACGAAAGCGATTGCCATCTGACCTTCCAACCCAGAGGGGAAACTAGGCCTTGTTTGTTGGGATTAGCATCCAAATAAACGTTTTATCTATCTATCTATCATTAGTCCGGTTTCCTCACGATGTTTTCGGCTCACTTAGCGTTTATTAATTCTCTGTGAATCCGACTCACTTTCCAGTTGTATTTTATTCATGGTATGATATAGCCCAGCGAATCCAAATTATAAATCGTCTGATGGAACACAGTCCCATAAAATTTACATGCATTTTGTAATAACCCTTACTAGGAATTGTTAGCTCTGTTTCATTCGCCCTTTAAAGATTCGAAAAGCATAGCATCAGCTAGGTATAAATCGCAAATATAGCTAGGTAATGTAGGCACCTACTTGTGGTTGTTAAGAAACCCGAAATGAGGGTTGCTGATTAGAATTCAGTGCGTCGACTCCGCCTTTCTCGCCCCTTTTTGCTCATTTTGAGAACTTAATAACACATTTTGGTAAGTAGCTCTTTTATCGTATGTTAGCAACTAACATCACAAAAGTTGATATGGAAGAGCGGCGCTATTGAAAGTACGTATACTTATATTTATTATATAAAATAATCCTATATAAATTGATATTTTCTTATCTGATGATAAAAAAAAACACTAGATTGATTTACTTACTAGGGAAATGGGAGCGGGTATTCTTTTCTTAAAGTAAGCGTGTTATGTTTCATAATTTTAAAACTCCCAATCTCAAATGGCTCATTAAAAGTGAAAGTAAGTAAAAAGTATAAACAACAGCCTAAAGCTACGAGTATGAAATTTACTATAATTTTAAAGGTAAACTTTTTGTAAAAAGCTTATATACTCTAGGGCCCCGTGCCGTCAACGAAGGTAACGTTCACCGTAATTTCTTAAAATCGCCGACCTTAATACATATGGACTAAGAGTTTGATATTAATATCTGTTAAAAGCGCACTACTTACTTGCTCATGGTGATACAGTCTTTAGATAGCGAACGTACGCATAAATGTCAAATTTCTAGTAAAAGATGACGTTCACAATGATACTCCCACACTTTGTTCTATCAAAGTCGGTGCAGAGTTCGCAAAGGCGGACTCTAATGCTTTTAACCATTATCGTCTACTTACTTGTATTTTTATAGTAATATGTGCGTGCTGTTGCCCTGCAGGGGCACTTATCCCTAGTGACCTAATATTTCCGATAAAATAACATTACGCCTTATTTTGTTTATCTACGTGTAAACGACACAATGTACGTCCACAATTTAGGTATGTCAATGGTCAAAACCTCCATCTTGAATCGCATCGTTTTAAATGAAGGTAAGTTGATTTTGCGTCAATATTTGAAGTGTAGTTTAAACAAGCAAATGTTTACGCAAGTTGAGCGTTTGATAAATACATCCAAGTTTATGTGTTGCATTTGTACGAGTTCAGGTTTAATAATTAAAATTATTAACGGAATACAGGTATGATATGTTTAAAAGAAAAAAGTAGAATGAAAGGCACTCATACCTGCCGAGGTATTTTGGCGCTCGAACGCAGTGAGAGCGCCAATAGTCCGAGGCAGAAATGATGCCTTTCACCCGAGTTAAACACTCTACTTTTTATTTCGAATACGAGGAAAGTAAAATGCATGTGTTTTTTTTAAAACATGACTAAGTATACATTTTTACAGTATTTCCTGAGGGTACTTTCAATTAACAATTCAGGCAAAAGTATCGTTATTTATGGAATGGAGAGTCAAATACCATAATGGAAATTGTATAACAAATCCATTTAAACTCAAATTTTAATTGCTTATCGTAAAAAAAATAAAGAAAAACGTACTTCGAACGTAAAATGCTCTAGTGCAGACACGTATCATTTTCTGAACACCTTTCAGAACAACAATGACCCTCTTTCAGAGCATGAGAAATGAAAAAAACTTTCTACTGCCGACTTTATGACGTCACAGCAACTACCCCACACTCTCGCGCTTGTCATCTCATATATTTGTATTCAGGGACATCATACTGAATGTACTGATACCAAATATACCCATGTCCGAGACGACATGAGCGAAAAGTAACCTAAAGCCTGTTCGGCCACTCTACTAACCGCTTAGTACTGTTTTTAAGCAACTTACTCACACAATGACGCATGCCGCGTGTACAGACGTGCCGTTCACACATAGAAATGCAAGTGATATTTGATGTATAGCGTGTCCGCCCTGTGACGAAAGCCGCAAAAATATCTGACACGATCTTATTTGAAGAGCCATAAGAGCGGGCTACATATTTTTGCGGCCTTGGTGACTGTATACTTGTATAGTACATTCTCCTACTTGTGTCTATGTATGTAGTTATCTCACTCCTAAAGTACAAAAGTTTATTTTGGCCTGGTTGGTGTAGGATTATATTCAGATCTTTGGGCTTCATTATGCACACTCGACACACATATATGTATCTACCTATGTATATGAACTGAAATGAAATAAAAATAATTTATATCAATGTAGCATAACTGCAATACAATTAAAGTATAAACTGCAGGATTAGCTGCATTCCCTACCTAAGCAGCCCTAGCAGGGTTAAGGTTATTACCAATTTTAAGAATTGAGAGACCATACTTTCATTGTTGATTATTATTTTAATGTCACTCAAACTCACCTGCACACCCTTAGAATGTTACTCAATAATTTGTCCTTCAAAAAAATTACATAAATATGATCACTGACCCAAATATCATTCCATTAACAGGCGAGTCCTAGACAAGAACTGTGTACGTAAAGTTGGGAAGGATTTGTAGGTCAAGCTTTACTGTTCAGCCTAAGAAAGCCACGAGCATAAACCTCTATGACGATCACAGCCTAACAATCTAATTTGTCTGCCTTTTGCCTCATCCTGTGCCTACGGATGTAATGTCCTTACGTAGATAAAAGGTAGCGCAAAGAACGCAAAGTCGGGCAGAATAAATTACATATTTTGATCTTTCTTGATGTTACATTCTTGAGGTATATTGTTCAGATTGTAAATCTCTGGTGTGTCTCGAAATGGGAGGGAATGTACAGAGATAGCTATCATGTTGGCGTCATTTTCCTAAGGTATTTTCAACCCTTTTAGTTATATTTTGCGAGGTGCACATATAGACCATACTGAGTAGGTAACTTTTACTATGGGGCCAAACCCAAAACCGCGAAACAAAAATCATAATAAAAAAAACAATCAAATATGTGAAGTTGTAATAAGCAAAGTGATGATAACCGCAATGCAATGTTCATTTCCACTCTAATGAATTTCATTATAAAAGCAATGGTGTATTAAACCATAATTGTTTGACAAAATCACACTAAAATATATATTTATTGAAATAATGCGTTTCAATATATATAATGAAACGCATTATAATTTATGTATATATATATAATATACCTATAATTGTGCGACAAAATTACACTAAAATTATAGTGAGTTTCAAAATATATAATTCTAATACACTCATAATCAATTAAAAACCGATCTCTGTTTATAAATATACATACATTAGGTACTAGCCGTTACCAAATCCGAAGTCGTAATTTCTCACGTAGCTCGCGAAAGGCTGAAGAGAAACATATTGCAGTTGCAAACACATTTGAGCTGACCCCCGACGGGACATCCTGACCTAATTAAGCGACGATCCACATAATACAGGTCCCAGGGTAAACAATATGATGCGAACACTTAATAAATACCTATGGAACGTGTTGCTCCGGGAAGTGTTGGAGTGGTTTGTAGCCATTGTTCGTAGGTAAGTACAAATATTATTCATCTCTCTTCGGGTACAGTACAGGTAACATAATATTTCTCAAACGACATTATTTTATTAATTATTCTACATTCCCATCGACAACGGGATCAGTTATTGGCTTGTTTTGATGAATTATTTTTATCGTTTAAAAATGCATTGTAATATTTTTATACTTTTCCAGATTTCAAGTATTACCTTACCTGCCTCAGATATAATGATTGTGTTGTTTTGTTTTCATTTCGAATTTTCGTCACTTCGAAACGCTTATTAGGCTTATTACAAGCTTTTATTAAACTTGCCTTGTTAGTATTTAGTATGTATATATGTTGGTTTGTTTTAGTTTGTAAGTTAGTGTGGGTCAAATCTTGAAAGCTAAATTTGACCTATTTCCCGATTTCCGAATAAGCTGAAAATTTGCATACATATTATCTTGTGGCGGTCGATAAGTCGGGTAACAATGCAATATTATGGTACCAACGAGCTAATCTGATGATTGAGACAGAAGGTGGCCATAGGAACTCTGTGATGAAACAACGCAACCTAAATTGTGTTTGGAATTTTTAGAATTGTCTCGATGAGTATTAGTTGCCTGCGGTAAGAAAAGTACAGTCAGCGATAAACTCAGTCAGTCAGCTGCAGAGAAAAGGCACCCCCCCCTGCATACAAATTTCTGTAAATTTGTATGGACGTGGGGTACTTTTTCTCTTACCTTTTCTGTACCAAAATAGTTATTTGTTATACAAGGGTGCAAAGTTGTATTTTACCCGCGAGTGTGGAATTGAAATACGAGCAAGCGAAAGGATTCTATAGTTGAACCACGAGCGGAGCGAGTGGTTCTAAAATAGAATCCTGAGCGTAGCGAGTGTTTTAACACACGAGAAGTAAAATACATTTGCACCCGTGTGTAACACAAAACTTTTCCCCTCACTATAGCGAGGAAAGTGCAACATCCACAGGCTTTAGATCATCTTCATCAACTGGAATCACTCATTTTTTTACGATATTATAACAAAAAACTCTCGAAATTCTGTACTTTTACGTGAGAAGTTTATAAGTAAAATTTTTGTTGACAATGTTGACATTTCTGACGTATGAAATGTCAATGATGCGTTTTGAAATTGCATCGACTTAACTTGTGCGTTCAGAATTATATTTAACATAATTATTAAAAAACAAACGTTTATTATGGAATTTTAAGGTTTATGACTTAAAATCATTAAATAAAGCTAAATCTGATATTTTCTATTAGATTCTCAATCCATTTATTTAATGATAATGAATATCGAACGAACCATTATTATGAGCGTTTTACGTTTTGTTATCTGTCAAGCTACTTAGACACGCTCCATCCAAGATCAAATTACTTTCCCCACTAGTGGATAAAATGCGTTTTTCCCCGCTTGTTTTAGAGGATAAAAGACGGCTTTCCGAGCTAGTGAGGGGAAAATATTTTTTGTACCTAATTATATGTCTGTGACCGCAGTCTGCAGTTGAATTTTAAATCATTAAATAATAATGCTTGAAATCATCTTCGGTTTAACGTCATTAAAAAAGACAATTTCAAATAGTTTTGAAACTTGTCTTCTTTATAATAAGGAGCGAAATAAATAAATCAGTAAAACAACGTTCCTCCATAGAGTTTATTTAAAGCCAGGAACACAAGTGTTGATAATAGTTTACAGTAGGTACATACATCACGGCAAATTATATCACAAACGGGTTAACAATTTTCCTGACAATTTTCAGGAAGTGTGTATGCTTCTTGGATTACAATCATCTGTAAAGTAATGGTTTTGTTTTGTAATATGATTTGGAAGAGTTGTGCATACAAGGTTTTTGCATACATTAAAATGTATAGGAAGATTAAATAATAATCTCTCAATAAAAGAGGCTTATTTTAATGATTACTTGAAAATAAAAAAATAAAAAGGAGCAAAAATGCAAAAAAAAGTCCTAAAATCGGGCCCCTTTTGCTATACCCCAACCGAATATTTATGGTATTCGAGTAATGAGCCTATTATTACTTTTGATTTTCTCTAACAACCAGACCGTTTAAACATTTGGCAAGGAGCTACAAAAAAACCTCATTCATGTAGGTACATACAAGCTTAGCTCACTGCGGCGAAAAATATTTATCCAAAATATGTTTGCTCAATGTAAAAGAATATTCCTTCGAAAAGCCTATTTTTAAATAATTGACTCATGGAATGGTCTTGATTTTATTCAAAAGTTGTAAAATTTTGGTTTAATAATACATTTTCTGTTTCTTACAAAGATACAAATGTGTGATTAAAATCTCAGTGATATGGTTTTTGGTTGTTTGGATATGTCGACTTTCTAATGCCTTATTATTAGAGTTATTAGATATCGTATAGGCAAGACCCAACCATGAAAAAGGCGTTGATGATTTATTTATTAAAATGTCTGTATTTGTTGGTTATTTCAAATTCAACGTTAAATTATCTTGAAGTAAGAAAATATTGGATAATATACCTACCTTTTTTATTATAATTAGAAAAGTTTGACAGCTAAGCACACGTACAAGGTAACACATTATCTACACACTGAGTAGTCTGACACGATATAGATCCTTGTTAATGTGACGTAAACTATTCCTTTGTTAAATAGTATAGGTATAATCAATATGAGTTTTATTATTCTCTATATTATAGTACACATCAATACACTTTCTTCTATAATAACAATAGGTATACTTGTATACATACGCAATAAACAATTTTCACATATAGTTATAAAATTTTGAATATCTTCATACAATAATTACACTAACGATGAAAATCAGTCGTCAAGACAATGTAAATAATCATTTTTATAGATTACAATGACGGATAGATATTTTACGTGTGATACAAAGCTCTTTTTGCGTGGATCATGCGGAGGTATTTATTATTATTTAAGTAAGCGGAGTTTGCTCAAAATCTTTTCATACATATTTGAAGAATGGTTCACTTAAGAGTAACGGTGCGTAATAAAATAGATATTTCAAGTGACCAAATATGGAAGGAAGCCACAATTATGCGTATCAAGCTCAGTGCAGTTTGTGTATAATAACATGAAGTGCCTGTAGTGTTCATTGTAGATGTAAATAATGTAAAGCGCGTATATATTAAAGAACCGGTAGTGAAATGTCTAACGACGAGTCTTAAAGTACTTGGTCAGGAATTCTAATAGATACTACGACTAGGTACATAAGCTCCGAGGGTGCATACTAATTATAGGTACACGTACACAGTAAAATTCTCTCGTGAATGAAGAATTACACAGTCTTTGTAGTTTATAATACATTAATACTGATGCGCTCGACATCTCTGCATAAGTAGGAACGGAATAACAAAGAAAAAAGAAAAATACAATTTTGGCAAATATTTAGGGCAATCGTTACAGTTACAACGCATACTTGGAAGTAAAGCGCAGACTACCATTTTTCTTTGGGTTTTCTATCAACCACTATAACAAACGTATATTATTAAAGTAAAAACAACATTTCTCATAACTAACTTTTAAAATATCAAGCTGCAACTAAAAAGGTCTAGAAATCAGTTAAGTAGACGTATTAAAATACAACCCACCATTTATTTCCCCTAATCTATAAATATTTATATAAATAAATAAATATGATCTCATAAGTATTGAAAATTTGTAAAATATTCTTAATATATTGTCGACATTATAATGGACGTTGTGCGTCAATAGAAATTTCAATAAAATTAACTTCATTTGGTAAATAACAAAATAATATTGACAATGTTTTCATATTATTTTACTGCTCTGCAAATCGTAATTTTTGTTTTTTGACGAAGTCTATAGCAACCTTGTCCGTGGTGCGCGATTCCAAAATTTGTAATATAGGGTGATCTGTAAAAAACAATTGTAATACACATATTAACATGTTTAAAAATAAAATAAAATAACGGAATCACTTATTTTGAGGTACGTAAACTCGCAAAATTAGTAACGTATTGCGACTGCGACGTGATTTGTTTGCTAATCGGCCTGATTCTAACTTTAAGATACGTCAAAAATTTATTTATTTAGAAAAAGGCGCGAGATTCAAATTTTCCATGGGACGATATTCGTGTCTACATTTTTAAAATTTGCCGCCTTTTTCTACTGACAAGATTTGCTTGACCAGCTATACATGAAATCAATATATTGCCGCTCTAGTTTTTATGAAAAAGATGTTTCCTGTCAACTTTCCAGAAGCTTCAGTAAGTAAGTATATAACGTTCGAGTAAAATTTCAGGCATGTGGTAAATTATTCCTAAGTTTGTAAATCATCTTGTGCGGTTTCGTAATCGCGCTGAATATTTTTGAAAGAACGCATGGTACATTATGGCATCATTTTAAAAATAGTATTGAATTGATTCCTTAAACACATTAAAAATGCATCAAGTAAACGTTTAAAGTTAAGCCTACTGATTCTTAATAACAAAAAAAAAGGTACTTTTAATCGGAGTTTGTTTGTCATTTGTTACCAAATATTACAAATCAGAATTTGCCCACTTCTTGGTTTCCGATTGAGCTGAAATTTAACACATTCGCATAAGTTCGATGTTAATGTAGTATTAGGGTAACATCAATGGAAATCCAATAAAGTCAAACTCATCCGATTTGAGCTCGTTAGAATCGCCTCGAAAGAGAAGCAAAATTGGCAATAAAAGGTACCGTTCTACTAAAAGTATTTTTTGATAAACTTATTAATTAGCAATTTTAGTGTCGAAAGTGACATTTCTTCAAAAAAAAAACTTCACTTTTGACACTGATAGATCGGTATCGTATCGCTGTGACATCTTATAAGCATTGCTCGATTTGGGCCGACTGTCATTTGCCAATATTTCCAAAATTCAAAGCCGTAGGTACTTACTTCTATCATGTAGCTGCATGAGAGGCAGCTCAATGGGACGCAGCGGGTCAGGAGGAGCATTGCTGTTGACGCCAGGAATCCGCGAGAGGGACACGTAGGCTTCGCCGGCGAAGTCGTCAGCGGTGAGCACGTCTCGATCCCACACGGACAAAGCCAGAGCCGCCTTAGGCGACCGACACGACTCCAGCGACACCGCGAACTCGAAACACTCGTCCCATATTGGATTCAGGGTTTTCTACGAAATTAATTTGTGTATAAGTAGTTCGATGTAACTACAGGAAATATTTTTTTAATCACACTCGCTCAATAAATGTGGAATTGCACGCAGGCTTAGCGGGAACTATAGAAAAAGCGTTTTCCCTTGGGAGTTATGAAGTTTCTAGTACTAATACTAGAAACTATACCAACTATACTATACTTTAGTATTTAAACTGTTAATTATAATTAACAGTTTTTTGTCTTTATAATTCATTTTTGTATTGCAAGTGTGATGAAAAACATTGTGGATAACTCGGGGCGTAATAATATTGCAAACTCGAGTCTATAAATCGCTCCGGCAAGCCGTCGCGATTTAATTATACTCTCGTTTGCAATATTTAACTTACGCCCCATGTTGCACAATGTACAGGATAAGGAACCTAACACATTAGAGCTTAATTTACCTACGGTCATGCTGCGTTTATGCGGCATACTGTATGTTAAAATCGCGACGCACTTGGCAATCACTGCGTATTTGTCACGTCACGTCGTACTACTATAATATGGTATGTATTATATTTATTGGACTTAGACAAAGGGGAAAAATATGCCTACCAGTTTGCGCCTAACCAATTATTAAATAATCGCTACCACTAATATAAACTATATTTTAAGTAACGTCGGTTAGTAACAGAATCACATATAATTTGCGGTATCGGAAATCGTGCTCTATTTATTTGTTAGACAGGGAAGCTTAAACCTTTAATAAATATCTAACTGGCTTGACACTATTAAGTTTAGATTGCTATCTAAAGTTACTAATTCATAAGTCACTTCTAGTGTTGGATTTAATTGGGTTTCTTAGAAAACCTTTTAGATCGGTAAAAATAAAGTGACTAACCTTTTGAACATTAGTAGTTTGTTCGTGAGCTTTGGGGAAAATTCGCTTAGGCACCAGTTCCAGAACGACGAATGGGTCGCTCAGACCGTTGGGGTCCAATGGTATGACATCACGAGCTGATAGCACTTCCACCGACAATGAGTCATGATTGAAGTATACCCTATAAATAAATATTTAAACCATTTTGGATTCATTATACAGGAATTCCAACAAAAATATGATCGACTTTAGCCCTTCGCATGCATTCAGCCCTTTTCCTGGTGGTAATGATGATCACTGCCTCAGCATTGGCATCGGAAAGTCTTCATTAGATATAACGCAGCAGCCGAGGTGCTCAAAAATATCTGAACACTCTTTCTAACGCCTTGCTAATAGAGGCGTGTTTAGATATTTGAGAGCACCTTGGGCGCTCCTATATATATCTCATGGTAGCTATACTTTAAAAAATTGCAGTGGAGCAATGCGTTTCGGACAGGATTTTGCTCAGCAAGGGATCAAAATCAAGTTTTAATTACAAGCTTTTATTTCCTTTCACCTGTCCTGCTGTCTGTATGTAATCAAAGCTTGTAAGCTAAATTAAACCCACTTTCCAATATTCGATAAAGCTGAAACTTCACGTACTTATGTAAGTTGGGTAAATAGTCAGATGGAGACCGGAGGTGGCCATAGGAAATTAGGAACTCTGTGATAAAATAACGTAACTTCATGCCTCAATAAAAACCAGATTGAAAAAAAAACAACGTAACTCCATGGTTTTTGGGTTTGTTAGAATCGATGAGTATTAAGTTGACTGTTTAGAGAAAAGTACAGTCAGCGATAAAACATTTAATTAAAAATGTTTTTTTATTATTATTATTTAATAGTGGCATACCTGACTAATATTGATCCGTAAGGCGATGGCAGTGGTGTCCGAATCTGTTCTGTAAGTCTGTCTGCAAGCCAGAGCTCAAGCAGCTCATCAGTCGGAGCTTGATGGTACTGCATTCTTTGTTCTACCTTTCCCCAATCTGCGTTGTGAACTTCCGACATTGGTAATCCTATTGAAAACCAAAAAATCGTGGAACGGTCAAAATGGTCTAAACAAAGTCTAAGTCAAAATTTGGTCTTAACAAATCAAAGCACCTTGATAAATGATAACACAAAAAAAAACAAGAGGACTAAAGCTGTCATATTTTACTGAACTAAATAAGAAAAAACACATAATTATTACCTAATGCCAAATCTTTAAATAATTTACCTTTTCCTTCGGCGTGGAAAAACTCTGCTAGCAAGTCTAACGCTTCCCGCAGCCTAGAATGGTAAACCCTCGGTCTTTCGGCGCCACCGGCGTCAGCCTGAGATGACACCTCCTTCAGCACGGCGCTCCAGCAGCCGGCTAGGGCTCGGATGAATGCGCGCGGCAATAGCCACGTGTTCAGGGACGAGAGATGCTGGTCCAGGAACTCCAACAGTGGGGTTATGGCCTGTTATTATAACATTCTACTCGTAAATGTTGTAGGGCGACATTGGGAGTTGCAGTAGGTAAGAGAAATACTGTCGAATAAGGCAGTGGCTATCCGATGGTTCCACTGTCAGCAAGTCGCGGTCACCGCTCAGATACCGATGGAAAAGCTGTTTGCTATGTGATTGTATTATAGAGCCAACATAGTAAGTGAGTAAGTACAGAATCTATTACAGCTCGAGTGCCGAAGACATTTTGTAATTAATTTCCGGGATAAGTAGACACATCTTTCCGACGAAAATAAAGCATCTTCAAGTTAAAGGTTTATTTACCTGCGGCGTAGGCAGAGTATCCGGTGACCAGGCGAGGTGGAAGACCGCCTTACGAAGAGGCGGGCGAGCGCGTGTAGCGAGCGGCGCCGCAGCGCGCGCCGCGCGGGCGTCCAACGTGCCAAGCGCCCCGCGCACTAGCTGACGCGCGCTTTCGTCGTTAGCCCTTAACATTGGATAGCATATGCCGCATATGAAATTATGACATAAATGTTGAGCTCATGAGTAGGTATGTTCCCAGTCGGACCAAGCTAGGTTTCACTGTACCGACTTTGACGAGACGAAATGTGGAAGTGACATAATAAACCATTGCCATTGCAGTCTGAGCAGAGTAAACTAAGAGCTTAATTCTGCAGCTTACTGATGGTACATCACAACTGTCAATTTAAGTACTTTCTTTATTTCTGGATATGAGTGTAATAACTAATACTACTAATTGTTTAATAGGCGCTATTGTTGCTTTGGTATGCTATGTGTGTGGAAATGCGAGCATGTGTTTCTACCTATGGAAACTTTTAATTGGATCACTGTTTCTAGGTATGTCTTTAACTTTCTTGTTACTCTAGCTGTAAGCCCAAAGACGAATAATTGATACTAATATTATGTAGGTACAATTAGTAGTTTTAATAATTATATTACTACTTAAGTATTGTTTTTAAGTTGGTACAATAAATAATAATAAAGTTAATCATTATTTACTTCAGCAGCCGGGCTAGCACATGATTGGCGCGAGAGTATCTCGCCGCGACATAGACTACCCGTCCCCCTTTAATTCATATAGTTAGTAAAAGACGGGTAGTCTATTTTGCGGCGAGATACTGTCGCGTCAATCATGTGCTCGGCCTACAGTACAGATATGATGGTCGTATTTGTCTATGTGACAGCGTGATATTGACAGTGTCTGTGTCAACCACGTGGTGTCAAAAAGTTCGAGACACTTCTTTTGTCACGTGGATAAAGCCATAAGCATAGAGTAACTTATACTAGAGCGGTACTGTCATAGTAAATTTTGTAACCCCAGTAAATTCACTGCCATCTGTCGACACACTATAAAACTAAAAATGAAGATTTATAAAAATACGATAAAATGTATTTAAATATGGATAAATGATTTTTTTTATTTGCATTAATTATTTTTATGATTTTGACCCATGTTGTTTCACTGATATGCGTTAAAATTGTTAAATAACAAACGGAACCGTCAACGCCATCTATACGACAGTAGGCCAAAGCTAGTAGCGCCCTCTGATCGAGAATCAAATTTTCTTGATTTTCGAGGCACGTTTTTTCCTTAGACTGTATCCATCTATTACGGAGTTATATCTATCTTTGCCATAAGCCATCAATGATACGCCTGGTCTGCAGGGCAAATATCTATACAACTGTTCACTTTATACCTACGGTAAAAGCAATTAACGATTTGTGATATAACACCAATTAAATCCGGCCTGAAAGTATATTTATAATTAATTTTCCTGTAATTGAGTGAGTTTCAGGAAGGTACATTATTTATGTGAGATATAAAATATCTTCTCAATTCATTCAGCAGAATTAAATTTTTGCAGTTCAAATCTTTGCCTACGTTTGACCTTTCTTTGATGACCGGTCTAGAGTATTTGTAAACGCAATCATGCCTAGTCCAGGACATTGAAGTAAGTGGCATGTATACCTGATGTCGACTTAGTGACAAGACACAAGGCAAGGGGTCGAATTAATTGACTTTACAATTTTTTATTTTTAAACTACTCGTACATTTATTCTTGCTCTAAATAATAGGTATTCTTACTCGTTAAATCACAAATTCCTACCCACTTAATTCTATCACAAATACTCGCATACCTATTCATTGGCTGTACTGCCTGTACTCAAGCGTGTACGGCGTGTACCTCGCTCCCACCTACCTACAGTCGCCATTAGATATATCGGAGCGGCCGAGGTGCTCAAAAATATCTAAACACGCCTGTAGGCGTGTTCAGATATTTGTGAGCGCCTTGGCCGCTCCGATATATCTGATGGCGACTGTACATTTGTACAAGCGCACTTGCGCCACTTCGCACTTACATGTGTTCATCGTCGTACTCGGCTAACGAGCGGCGCACGTACTCCAAGTTGTTCACGATTGTGCATATCTCCTCCATCGTTTTGTTTTGACCTGCATACAAATTATCCTTGTAATCCACAGCTTTCTTAACATTATCTTGATGTTAATACCAACTAAGTGGGAATCCTTAAAGGTTTAAAATGTAAAATAAATCCGCAGTGCAAAGCTACGGTTAACTTGAATAAATCTTTCTTTTTCCGCCTTAATAATGAAGAAGTTCTAGGCATCTATGCATAAAAGAAAAGTTTGTTCTTTTGTTCGCTTCGACTTTAGCCGTTGAATAGGAGACAACGACATTAAAAAGTTACGTATTTATTTATTTTATTGATACAAAATAGGTACGAGTCAAATGTATCGAAAATTTTCTTCGATAATTTGTCGATACATTAGTAAATAGTAACGTAATCACTGTCTATCTAATTACACATACCTATCTACCTATGGAAACTATATGACCTGAAGCCACTGTAGGAATTAATGCACAACTAGTATTTTACACGTTTCAGATGTATTTGACTGATTAGACCTCAAGTAATTAGTAAGGTGAAGTAACACATTAGAACGTTCCATGTTTATGTTACATATCTGAAAATTTACAAGCTAATCGGCGGTAAGCGGTAACATGATACAGCAGTAGCGCGTTTGTAACGCTAACATACCACAGACTACCTCACATAGAATCCGTCGAGAGCAAACAGTCCTCGGTTCCCATACTTAATTTTTCCTACACAGACGCATGTTTTTCATTTAGAAAGGCGCGCACAGAGGCCTATATCACGAAAGTTGTTTTATTAAAAAAAAAATCTTCATACTTTATGAATACTCTGTAAGCGCGAATAATTTTTATTGCTATGCTCGATTTAATAGGACTTTCAAAAGTGATCTTTGTAACATATACAATAACACACGCCCAGGAGCTGTTATGATAAAGCCACGTGCCGCACGTGTGTCGTAACGTATGAATAATTTTAACATTTTATAAGATTTACTTTTTTGTAATTCTGTGAACTAAGTAATTAGGTACCTATCTCATTTCATTAATTAAGTTTCGTATTTATTGTATTTTATAATAATATTTAGAAATTATAATACATTTACCCGGTTGGTAAATTTCCTGTTTCCTGACTGTAGAAATTGTAGAATAATGTACTGTAGCATGATATTTGCTGTTCTATTGTGGTTGGCGCATCATTTGGCTAGTTTGCCGCAAATGGAGTGAAAGGCGTGTTGATAGTGTTACAAAGCAGTTTGCTTAAACGCCGTAGCTTGCGGCGGCTGTCCTAATCATGTGTTGGTTATGTTATTACGATTGCACCATGCAGTACAAGGACGCATTTCGACACTAAATTTTGACTGCTCGTGTACCAATGTTGTAACATGACCATTTGTGACCATATATGTTTTTAAATCACGAAGTTTCGCATAATAAATAATATATATACGTCCATTACAACTTTCATGACTGAACTGCAATATTAGTTAGTATGGTCGTTGTTAAAATCTTGGGTTATAAATCTGTCAGTGGTCCTAAAAAAACAAGCAGGCACAAAAAACAATGCGGTAAGGACTGTATCGTTCGCAGTGGTGGCGCACGCGGCTTCGAGCAATGGCATACCGCCGCCCACCGTGCCTCCCTCTACCAAACCGATCCCTCGCCATACTAGCCTCATGTAGCACAGGTGTTCAACTTACCGTGGTTGTCATAGTAGCCCTGGTCTGCAAGCGCGCCGTGCACTAAGTCGGCGTAGTGCAACGCAGTAGCGCACGCGGCTTCGAGCAATCTCATACCGCTGCCCACCGTGCCTTCCTCTACCGAACCGATCCCTCGCCACACCAGTCGCATGTAGTAAAGGCTGCCAAATATATGATCATTAATATATTAATTTAGATAGATCGCAGCGCCGAGTTATATAATTTTTCCGTTCTCCGTGCGGAAAACGTTAAATTTCGGCCCGCTACGCTAAACGAAGTTGCCGTTTTCCAGCTCCGTCGAACAGGAAAATAGTATTTACCTACACCTCAGCTTCCCCTCGGCCCACGATTACATGTGAACTCAGACATTTCTTACTTTACTGCCCTAGGTATGTAATATACTGTTACGTCAAAGGTCACGAAGTTCATGTGTGAAACTTAAAAATGTATACGAGAGGCTTGTTGATAGGTGATATATGCTTATCTGATGTACAGTATACAATACTAGGCACCTACTGAATTAAAAATAAAATCTTTACAAGATGCCGCTCGTGTATAATATGTGTGTAGTGTACCTTTAAATAAAGGATACGGTAGAACAATTCCAAATATCGATGTTAACGCCTGTTACCTCTAAGACGCCGTAGCCAGTAACATATAAGAGGATTCCGGGTCAATAGTAGTAAGGTAATTGGCTATTAGGGCAGCATCCGGCATTGCACAATAATTGGATGCAACATCTACTTAATATTATATTGAATTATTGCTAACGGATATAAAATAGTGTTCAGGAATTGTAGCATAACAATAAATCTATTCAATTTAAACGTTAAATAAGTATCCTTTATACCTACCTAAATATTATTTTAAGGCCACGTTATTTATTGTAACTAATTATTTACCCTAAAATGGTTATTAGACTAAAATACATTTTATCTTGGCTGTATTCTAAACGGCCGCAGTATTTATTATTTAAGGAATATTGATGAGCAGTATAAATCGTGCCGGCTGACGACTTGGAACATTTTATGAGTTTAACGGTCCAAAATTCATGCAGTTTGTACTCCTTTTAATTATTGAACACCATATATGGAAGGTGATCCGGGGTTATTGTAACCATAATAAAGCATAGAACAACTCGAAATGATTGTGCTTTGTGAACGAATAAATGAGATTATTTCTTGATGTATATTATATGAACGATATTGTTTTACGGGTTCATTAGTGGTGCTTGGTTTGGCAAACCGCATAGAATAAGTACGTATACCATATTTTTCAGTTTAATAGTGGATATGTCGTATAGGTATAATGTAAAAACTACGAGCTCAAAACGTTGAGGTCCATTAGTAATACCTATTGCATTTGGAATGAATTCAAACTTCGTCACTATTCTACATAGACTTAAAGGATTCCCGATAATGCATCAATTCAAATAAAGTTATTGAAACAATGCACAGTATTGGCCAGCGGTTGGTACCTAGTAAGCAAATACATAATAGCAATTCTGCAAGCGCGGGATGAATCTGGTTTTGTCAGTTCTGAATACAGGAGGTATTGTTTTTATTTTATACGATCCGCAATCCGAATTTCAGTTGTTTGTTTGACTGTCAATACTATCAGCAAATTGTGGAGGTAAAATGTTGTAACATGTAACTTAGATTGGCATTGCAGTGAGCTACCGAAACATTATTATGACAAGTCTTTATTACATTTTATTTCTGGTTTACAATACCTATTCTGTAAATATGATGTGAATAATTGTAATGTAATACGAATTCGTAAATTACATAGTCTTTTCCTAAGTTTATTGACTTGTATGTCTCTCGAGTAAGGTACAACTGACACAAACGTAATTGATTATTAAAGTTATAAAAGTTTTGATGCGCTCGAAAGTTAAATGTAAGTAGTCTCGGTGGATTAAGTTTTAAGCACTTTACAAAGTTTTAATAGTTATTTTATCTTACGACAGTTAGATCGTATATATAACCACAAAAATAACCTAGAAGCGTTTATCTTAGAAATCTTAGAATAGGTATTAAAAGCTGATAGTCAATAATTTGTGCCACTGGTGCGAAACTTGTTCAATGTAGGTAAATAGGTCGCATTAAAATATGTTCCAATCCTTGCTCTTATGTCAAGTGTGGGGTAGGTCCGAGTTAAAAGAAGAAGCCCTCGTCAAACGTATAAATTGCAGACGATTGTCCATAAAACGTGACCGAATATAATATGAATAGAGTAAACAAGAGCAGTGACAAAGCGGGGATATTCTCACCATGCGGCGGTGTCCACCGAGGACGTGCTGTGCTTCACAATGTGCTCGCCTTCCACCAGCCGGTCTGTAACAATATCATAGGATCAACCGGACATCGACTGGAATATACTTCTTATTACCTACGTGTACAACAGGGATGTTTTATCGGAACCGAAAGCGAAACCAGATGTTTTAAATTTAGTTTATCGGAACCAGAAACGGAATCGGAACCGGAACCAGAATCCGAGCCTGAATCAGCACTGTCAGTTTGAACGAACACGAATTTTTAATTTTTAAATAAATACGTATTTTTACTTTTTTAGTTCAATACCTAACGAGTAACGAGCGAATGACAGGTATATTATAAACCTGTTTGTTTTTGATGTTCGCCGCGCTAAGCTTTGACATCCGATATTAGGTTAAAAGATATAACTTCCGATTCAAAAGTATCGGAACCGAAACCGAAGCGGATGTGTAATACCAATCGGAAGTTTCGACTTAACGGAACCGGAAACGGAGCTCCGTAACATCCCTAGTGTACAACACGTCAATAAGTATAACGGGCAATAACGAATGCAATAAAAATTGTTTTAGAACTAGAGTTCGGTTCTGAATTAAATGTTTGTCCTGAAACTGTTATGGATTTGATCTGACATCTGTCAAAAGTAACATTTCTGGCCATAGAGTAACTTATACTTATACTGTCATAGTAAATTTTGTTACCCCAGTAAATTCATTGTCATCTGTCGACACACTTTAAAACTAAAAATGAAGATTTATAAAAATACGATAAAATGTATTTAAATATGGATAAATGATTTTTTTTATTTGCATTAATTATTTTTATGATTTTGACCCATGTTCTTTCACCTTTCACTGATATACGTTAAAATTGTTAAATAACAAACGAAACTGTCAACGCCATCTATACGACAGTAGGCCAAAGCTAGTAGCGCCCTCTGATCGAGAATCAAATTTTCTTGATTTTCGAGGCACGTTTCTTCCTTAGACTGTATCCATCTATTACGGAGTTATATCTATCTTTGTTTCTGGCCCAGATCAAAGAACTGGTAATCATCAAGGCACTACTAACTTTATTTTTCAGCCTTGAAGATCTTTAGTTTATTTTTTTGATTTTAAATCTAACGAGTGTAAAGTACAACAACATATACCAAGTTTCGTGATTGTACGAAATCTAATGTAAACCAATAAATAGTAAAATGACAAGTTATTTGAATTAGTGATTGTATAAGATTTTATGATTATTCGGTATCTTACTAAATATGTAGCTAATTGACAATTTATGTTGGTTTAATTAAAAATAAACTAATTGTTTATAGCACTCGTCAACATTATTTTAGTTAAAATTCGTTTGTTTATGTTATTTATTACTTTTAGAGGCTTATTTATGAATGAACAAGGAATATTATTATAATAAACGTAGGGGCAAACGTAAAGCATCGGGATGAGAATATTATCTTTATCTCCACATGCAATAACAATAGAGGACGTAGCTTACCCACGGAGCTACGGGCCGCGACGCCCGCGACTTGCCCCGGGCTACGCCGAGCCTTGTATCTCAAGCGGTATTATATTTTGTATATTGCTTTTCCGTAAACCAGCAATTTAATTTAACAGGTAAATAAAGGTAACAAAATAAATTCGCGATAGACCCGATTTTAAATGTGATTTAAAATTTAACAGAGCCTGAATATAGACTTACAACCACCAGTGAGAATAATCATTAATGTAAATAGCGTTAAATATTATTTGAACATATGTCTAGCAAAGATATATGTAACTCCGTATTAAGTAAGTAAAGTCTAAGGAAAAAACGTGCCTCAGAATATCAAGAAAATTTGATTCTCCTTTTTCTCCAATAGATGGCGCCATACCTTTGGCCTATACTCGTGTAGATGGTGTTGGCGATACCGTTTGATATTTAACAAATTTAACACATATCAGTGAAAGAACATGGATCAGTCATACGGCGTTCTAAGAAAAAAAAACATACATACATATATCATTTTTATTGATATTTTGATTCGTTTTAATTTTTAGTTTTAATCCTGTAATTTGCCTTGTTGCTAATTTATAACTTTGAAACATAAAATTAGACTGACTTGATGTTGACTTGACTTGTCGGCACATGACTGATCCTGATTGACACAATGATTAATGTATACATTTACAAACGAGTAAACAAGCATTATCATTATGAAACCCTTTTACGGCATGTGTTAGTCATTATTAGTCTCAATTTGCTCAGTACTGCGCCGTTTGATACCCATAATACGGTTTATGATGCAAGTCTAATTTGAGGCTGTTTTGCCTTGTTTCTATCAATAGAGACGCACGTAGTACACGCCGGGCCTAATTGAGATGGATACATGCCCGCTGACAGCTCAGTAATTAAATTCGTGTCGCTTCCGATTAGGACTCCATCCAGATAACAGCCAGTTAGTTTACATTCCAACCATACGCTGCACATCAATCTTGGCTACAATTTGAGTTATCATCATCATATGATCAGAAAGACCACTGCTGGATAGGTAGATAAAAGGCCTCTCCAAGAATCTCCACAACGATCGTTGGAGCATTGCTGTCATATCATCTTATGGTTTCCTGCAATCTTAAACTAATCGTCGGTCTAACTTTTTGAGGGCTTCTCCCGCCGTGATTTTCCACTTAGCGGCCGTTGCTCCTATCTTGCATCGTTCCCTCAGGATAGATGTTTATTTTAATTCCCATACATTAAATTTAAATAGTTCTGAATAAATGGTAATATCGCATCATGAATATGTCAAATTATTTTCTTGCGTCTAGTTTCAATAGTATTTAACAAGGATAGTTCCATTCCTTTTTATCTTACAAACGTAATATAAATTATATTGTGAGTTTCTCCACACTCACGTCATAACAGCATTGTTAGCATAGCCAAGGTAATATAATATCCCCGTTGCCGCTTGTTTGAATTGAAATAAGCTAAACTCCTGTCACGCAAAAATGGTAATATCTCGGCTTTATTGTGTGGGGCATCCGCTTTGTATTGGTAGGGTAATCGAGAAGACTTCGTCGGCGTTTCGTATTTTTAAGGCATCTCTAAAAACAATGGAAAGTTTTGTATTTTGGCGTTTTATCTAGCGCTATTCAGTTTACCGGCTTATTTAACGAAATATGAGTTTTACAACATTTATGGAGTATGCAATAACAAGAAAATATGCCAGTCGGGAGCAACGAAAAAGAGTATGTACGTCATGTATACGGATTTTATTTTTACTGTGTTGAGCGAAAGTGGTACGTGCCATGATGTTAATAAGGAAACGATAGGTGGGTTTGGAAATAGAATGTATAATTTAAACTTCGTTAAAATATACTCATGGACAAATTTAGAGGAACGCTAAAAAAAAGTTTATTTATATACAGAGGTGTTACATGCGCGTTGCCGACCCTTTAAAAACCTGTACACTCCTTTTTTGAAGAACCCCATACTGTAGACCCTAAACGCTAAAAAAAAAGTTTATTTATATACTAATTTTAAAATGACTAGGTGCTGTATGTAATCCAGTAATTAAACCTTTCTTTCTACTCGTCGAATATAATCTGTGTATTACAACTTCATATCCAACACTACAACGTTACTCTTTTCAACGTTGGATAGTCTATGGCACTTCCGACTCAAGCATAAGAATTTTATCGTTACGGTTTAGTCAATTATAAAAATTTTGAAAATAGAACTTCATACATTTCGATAAAATATTTCTTGTTTAAGGAAACTGGATTTAATGCAAATTAATGCAAATTAGCCTACTTAAACACGCTGCTGCGTCGCATCTGCTTTGTGATTGGTTGGCCAACAAAAACATTTTATTTTATGTTGTAGTAGAAACAATTGCTTCATAAGTCAGAAACGCGCATGTGACATCCTTCATATAGCAACATCCATACCCTACGAAAACCGCTTAGCGTTGCTTGGTAGCCTCCATAGGCTACGGTGGCTAAAATCGAGAAAAAACGGTCTTAAAATTGAATTTAGCGCGGAGCAGGTACCAGGGCCTCATGAGTTACGAGGAGGTGTCGTTGACCAACCCGGCGGCCGGGGCGCGTACGAGGATGAAGGTATCGCGGGCTGCGGCAGCTCGCGTATCTTAGCTGTATACTTTTGGTTTGGTTGTATGATTCTACTAGTTGAAAGTATTATTTTTTTTGTCTCGTAGAAAAAGTATTGTATACAATAGTGATATAATCAAGCTTTTCAAGCTCGTACCTTAACTTAAGCAACTCAGCAAGCTTCGTTGCTTAAACACGGTACTCGACTGAAAAGCTCTCTATTATATCACGATTGTATAAAATACTATTTTGCGTTCCTCTAAATTTGTCCATGAGTATATTATAGAAATAGCTTTTGTGTCTATTCCACAGCCAAAATTTAATTTCATATTATAATATTTCGTGATACGGAGCGGGCTGGGCGGAATGGGAAATGTAGTTACTTGACTCACAATTTATTAAATACGTGAAATATAAACTGCTTACAATATTATGTACAACTATTAACCTTTTGAACACTTTATGTCATTAACAAACACATCACTCAAACGCCAAGCTCCCGGGTGGAAGGGAGCTAATGTAAATAACCTTACTTGAAAGTGTGAAGGTTTCTTTTACAGCGTCCGTCATAATACCTATTGGGGCCGTGCACGACGACAGCGCCACACAGCGGTTGCAACTATAGGCCCGTATTTTGTCACAACTATTAAGCAAGGAGTAAGTAAGTAAATCGTAATAATTTCAGTGAAAGCTACTCAACGGATTTTTATGCGGTTTTCAACTATGAATACAGTGATTCTTGAGGAAGGTTAAGGCTTATAATTTGTTAAGGTTTTGTGTAAATTGGTTGAAATATGACGATATTTGCTAATGAAGTCAGAAAAAAATAACGCTGGCTAAGAGCTTTAAAAACAAAAACACTGGCCAATCCGTAGTGGGACAGAATAGCCTTCGTGTTGTTGTATCGTTTAGATTGCGATGCTTATCTAAACGCTTGCCCAACCATTGGGTGTGAACCTTGGACCTTATTCTCTTATACGCATCTGACGGTTGGAAATTATATCGAAAATTTACACGCGTTAGAGCTCAGAGGGCCTTCTGCGAATAATTAAATCGAAATTTCGTTATCTGCCTCTCTATAGCACGAATATGGACGAGCGCTAGAGAGGCAGATAACGAAACTTAGATTTTTGTTTTTCGCGGTGTCACAAAATAAATAATAGTACTATCGCGGTGTAGGCTAAGTGTGTATGCGAGCGCGACACACCACTGCTCTATTGAATTAGTTTTTAATACTCATTTCTGAAAACGGTCACTACACTGTTCATGTTTGTTTGTTAGTTTGAAAACCGCTCTTTTGTTCTCCATAATACTTTACAATTTCTTGGAAATCTACCTTGATATATTCGTGTTTCGGAAACGGTTCGATAACAATCCGCTGCTTATTCATACGGTTTGATAAAAGGAAACTTTACTACGAGCATAGCATTAGTAAGCATTTCCTCCCGCGGACGCTCCGGCTGTGGAATGAGCTCCCTGCCGAGATTTCCCGAGGGTCTACAGTATGGGGTTCTTCAAAAAAGGAGTGTACAGGTTTTTAAAGGGTCGGCAACGCGCATCAGCCGGGCCGTATGCTTGTTTGCCACCGACGTGGTATTAAAAAAAACTATACTGAGTGATTCTAACATTAATTATGTAACTACACATAGGACGAAGTAAGTGTTCATTTATATACAGGGTGATAAATCCAAATGGGTCAGTAGCATAGACCTAGCATTACATAGACCAGCTATATGCGTGCGCCCGTAAGGGATAGACATAGATGACGTCATAAACGTGGGGATACCATATTGGTAAAAATTACCCCAATATTTGATATCACGTTGGGGCGATTACCCTGAAGGCAAAGTTAGCTTGTTTGACGGAATTAAAAAATTGTTAAATAAAATGTCAATGGGCCGTTCTTTTTAGGCGTATAAACAATGAAATACCTCCTATAATTCGCGCAGGTGGTACAAAACTAAACATGTTTAGTAAATAAATCGTAAAATAAAATGTATTATGGGTTTTAATTTAAAGAAATCACAAATCGCAATCACACCAATTAATGTACACCACATTTAATCTTCACAACATTTGTTTATTTATTTTTTGGAATTAGAAGTACGAAAAAACTTCGAGGTCAAAATTACCCATAAAATTATGATATTTTCATCTGGTATCCCTAACATGATTGTTATGCAGCTAAATTAAGAAGAAGTTTAAAAATCCAATCCAAATTTTATATATAAGGAAAAAATGGAAAAAGTTACACTTCCGGCAGGATTTGAACCCGCAACCTCCATCCTGTATACATTTTATTGAATAAGCCTATAAAGATAAAATCCACAATTCCTTATATTTTATGACAGCGTCTCGAAAATGTCTTAATACGGTGTCGTAATTTTGCCTCACAGACTTTATGCCTTGTTTTATTAACCCGAAATACGTTTTGCATAGCATTAAACCTCAAAAAGTCATATAACTCGTATTGACATGGAAAAAGGTTCGTCTTCTTTTATCAATAAAATATAATTGTTTTGAAACATTTCATTTGGCTAGAGGAATCCTCTGATGCTTAGCTTAGGGGGCGAAACGTCCAAACAAATGTGAACGAAATTGCAATATTAGTCATTTACTTTCTCGTTCCGAAACGCGTTTAAGTTTTGTGTGTCTTTTCAGTTAAAAAAAGCATAGTTTTGTTGAGAAATCTAAAACTGGTCATATAACTGAAACTACATCCATCCATGCAAACTATGACCGGCGCTAAGCCTCAATATAAATAATTTGGTCATATAATGTATATTTCACATCAGTTATTTGTTTTACAATGGGGTAAAATATTGATACCAGAATAAGCGAAAAAGTTCAAAATTGAACCACAAGCGTAGCGAGTGGTTCGAAAAGTGGAATCTGTAGCGTTGCGAGGGCTAGAAGGCATGAGGGTTGAACAAACATTGCTGCCTAGTGAAACACAAAAATTTTCACCGCCTTAACGCGGGGATAATATATAAGTACTAACTGTAAAACATTACATTACATAGTATAGGTAATACAGCGATTCAATTTAACTGAGAGCTTGATTCTAATTTATCAATTTGTTATGGCTTTGTTTGATCTGTTTTTTTTTGACACGACCATGACGATTATTATGGTGATTAGCGCGCATCTCACGCACGACTTAATTTCGCATGCACCAATCAACGTGAGCGATCTAAGGTTGTATCAAATAAGATCAAAACCATAACAAATTGTTAAAACCTGAATTTCTCTTTTCGAAAGATAAAGAGTGTCTTTATGAGCTTTTGTGGTGAAAATAAAAATGTATCATAGTGTGTATAAAAATCACAGAGAGGTAGTTATTCATTAGGCATAATATGATGTTCTCTAAGACTAACCTATCTGTTTATCTCTACTCTTGCTCAAATCATTCCCGATGTATGCTCATGACATGTTGCCAGAGTTAGTACAGAAATCCAAGCAGACTATTTACAAAGTATCACTCATCCTCAGTAAAGTTTTAATGATACCATGTTTCCATTATTGAAGTTCAGTAAGTTTTCAAGAGTTTGCCAATTTAATTTGTTTGCAAACATTTTGTAAATATAATTTGTAACTTGCATGACTTAAGATTCTTAGCATAATCTTGTTTTTGTATAATTTAGATACGATTGCTAAGAGTAGGTATGTATGAGATTTATTTCTGCACACTTTTCTGCGTATATTTCTTTGTATCTATATACTTATGTACGGTCAGCTGCAGAGAAAAGGTGCCACACTGCATACAAACTTCTATGCAGGGGTGGCACCTTTTGCTCTGCAGCTGACTGTACGTATGTACATATTAAGTTTTAAGCGAGTTCCAAACTTGTAAATAATATTGAGTCAAGTATATTGTTAAGTAAGGAAACTCATGTATAGGGTTTGCACGACGGCTCAGAAATGTATTTATGGGAAGATCCGCGGATCCGGATCCAGATCCGGTTAATTTCATACATTTCTGGTCAGGATTGCAAAGCCTACTCATGTATGGAGTTCGCACTCTAAGTTTACTTATTTTTCTATGGTCCATATTTATCTAGCCGCTAGAAACTTTTAGTAAAATATTTTTATAAAACAAAATGTAAACAATATTATTTTTCGAAGGTAATCTATATTAATGAGTCAAGTCACCTGTTATCCTAAACAATAGCTTCTGTTAATTAATCTCCCGAGTCAGTCACCGCCGGCGGGCCTCCGCCGCGCACGGCTTATCGGTCAAAATAACAAACCTTGCATTAATACAGGGTGAAATTGGGGACACTGTCAGAAACTACGAGAAATTAGAAATCAACCAGTATTTGTCGTTATATTTGAACTAAATAACGCAAACAATTTTTAGAAATCGAAGTTAATATTTACTGTGAGGCTACTGTTAAACAAAAAAGAAGCCGCAAAAGTCGAGTTCAGCAAACCGCAGCAAAAGTAACGGTCGTAACCCACAATTTGGGTCGAGTTTAATTATTCCAAGGTCACCTATATTATCCTCTACAGAAAGTGCTAATAAATTTGTTGTTTAATCACTCACCGAGCTCGACGGCCGCACGCACCCGCTGCAGCGCCATCGTTTTGGTCACGGCCAGCCAGCGATCGATCAGAGGCTCAAACCACCTGCGAACAACACAATATGTACCGACGTGCAGGGATGATTAAACCGGTTGAATACGGCCAATTCAAACTTACGTGCTGACATTAAATTGATATCATTTGATCATTCGCGCGTACATTTCGCTAGTACCTTCTTGTCCGTACATGTATTGGCGCGAGATGCACGGGCGAATAATGACATCATTTAGCTATATCAATTTGATATCAAAACGTAAGTTTGAATTGGGGTCGTGGTAAAAAAAAACTGCTAGTAACATATTAATAAATGAATTATGACGATGTTTGATCTGTGATTGATCATTATGTTAATGCCTAATCATAATCACAGTGATTATATCTATTTCGGGGATTATTTACAAAAAATATTTTTTTACCTTAGCAGCTTGAACAAGCCTACTTTCGTCACGCCCTAGACTGAGGAAAGTGCGACTTTCCTCACTCCAGGGAGTGAAACAAAGTAGCTTTTTAATTTAGTGAAGGCCACGAACTGCCACTTCATACTTTTATTACATGTTTTTTTATGGTATGGTGTGGTATGGTGTGGTATGGTGTGGTGTGGTGTGGTGTGGTGTGGTGTGGTGTGGTGTGGTGTGGTGTGGCTTGGTATGGTATGGTATGGTATGGCATGGCATGGCATGGCATGGCATGGCATGGCATGGCATGGCATGGCATGGTATGGTATGGCATGGTATGGCATGGTATGGTATGGTATGGTATGGTATGGTATGGTATGGTATGATTTGGTATGGTAAGGTATGGTTTGGTTTGGTATGGTATGGTATGGTATGGTATGGTTTGGTATGGTATGGTATGGTATCGTATGGTATGGTATCGTATCGTATCGTATCGTATCGTATCGTATCGTATCGTATCGTATCGTATCGTATCGTATCGTATCGTATCGTATCGTATCGTATGGTATGGTATGGTATATATTATATTACTTTTTTTCTGTTTATTCTGTGTAATTCGAAATACATTTTGACCTTTAATATGTTCTCACTACTGAGGTGAAAAATTATGTGTGCAACACGAGAGCAAAGTTATTTTACATCTCGTGTTTTTGAGTCCCTCACTACGCTCAAGATTCTACCTTAGAATCACTCGCTTCGGTGATTCAATTATAGAATCTTTCGCTTTCTCGGGACTCAAAATAAACACTCGCAAGAAAAACCAACTTTCCTCTCTTGTTGCACAAATAACTATATTTTTGTTTAGGTTTAGGCAGAACAATAGTAGCTACTAGGCCTACCCCTAGTAGCCCTAGGGTACCTAAACCATTCTGTCAATTCCATACTAAAATTGATAATGGTGTAAAAATAGTGTTTCAACCTTTTATCAAACCTGCCTACGTGCTAGTCCCACGGGCATCGGCCGAACGTCACCTTACTCTACAAAAGCAATTTACAGGCAACACATTTTAAAATAAAAATTGGCCAAGAGCATATCGGGCCATGCTCAGTGTAGGGTTCCGTAGTTACCATTCTGTCAGAATAGGCTAAATGGGGGCTATTAGTAAGTATCATTTACATTCCAAGCATAAGGGAGTACCTTCGCAGCGCTTTGTTCCTTGTACCTACATCCTTTTACTAAAGAAGAGAAGACTTATAAGCTATAACTCAAAACCGGCTGGACCGATCATGTTCCATATAGTTTTCATTGAAAGTATGTATTAAGCTTTTCATATATTTTTCATATATTTTTTGGGCCCGTGGTTCAAGTTAGAGGGGGGAGGGGAGGGTGGAGGGGCGGAGGGGCAGGGGAGGGGGGGAGGGGGACGGCACACACATGTTTTTATTCTTTTGGAGCGATTATTTCCGTAAATATTCACTATCAAAAAAATTATGTAAAGACCCTTATTCGTTTTGAAATACCTATCTAACGATACCCCACACACCATTGGGTAAAAGCGAATAAAAAAAAATGTATTTTGTACCCTAAAGTTTTCGTTCGCCATGCATGATTTATATATCCATGCCAAATTGCAGCTTTCTAGCACTAACGTTCACGGAGCAAAGCCGCTGATGACGGACGGACAGACTGACATGGCGAAACTATAAGGGTTCCTAGTTGACTACGGAATCCTGAAAGTCGATAAGCGTCGCTTTATACATTTGTTTTGGAAAATGTACGAGTATTTTTGCGCATGTTTTTCATCACGTACAATTCCCTAAGCTCCATGCCTGTGAAATTTTTTCGCAGTTGTAATATTCTTGACTGTAGTTTTTCTATGTTCAGTTAACGTAGGGTAGGTACGTCTGTAATCTATAACTCTACATAACGGTCTAGCTAAGATGACTAAGTTGATAGAAAACGCAAATGGAAACTAAAGTAATGGATGAAAATAGTCACGTGACTACATTTTTAGGGTTCCGTACCCAAAGGGTAAAAACGGGACCCTATTACTAAGACTCCACTGTCCGTTTGTCTGTCTGTCACCAAGCTGTATCTCATGAACCGTGTTAGCTAGACAGTTAAAAAATTTACAGATGATGTATTTCTGATGCCGCTATAACAAGAAATACTAAAAATTAAATTTGTACGGAACCCTCGGTGGGCGAGTCCGACTCGCACTTCTCGACTTCTCCGGTTTTTTTTCTTTTCCTTTGGTGCTTGTCGACGTACGATTGACATCTTGGCTAGGCCCTGAAGGTCAGGGGTGGGGTAAGAGAAACACCGGGAAAAGAGCAACACTTGTTGTGATTTTTTCTCACTTAATGGTCTTATCGGAAGATCAGCGCTGAAAGTCGCCAGCAACATGCTGCTGAGATGAGGTCATTTCTTGACACTTTATTCTTACTATGTTTTTCTTATATGTTCATTGATTGTTTGTGTGTTTACGAATAAAAATATTTCAGTTCTATTCTATTCTACTTGTAGGGAATACAATACAGTAATTTTTTTACAAATATACTTTATTGCTCAGCAATATCCAAAGAAACATTCGTTGGCTAAAGAGTGTAAACCAGCTTCATCTATTATTGGAAATTGGAAACAAAGAATTTTGTACCTACTCTGATAGCTGTTAAAGTTAAAAATTAATTAATTTCAAAAATGGATTTAGGTAGGAGGTTTACACTATTTGTACCCATGCCATGTCATGCCATATCATGCCATAGATACAAATTAAGCATACTTAATAATAAATTATACTGTGGTAGACAACAGGCGGTCTTTCTGATACTGTATATCTTGCCCCGAGCAAAATAAACTATGTTTTTCTTACCCCACCTAACCTTAAGTCATATTTATAAATACTTATATTTTGTAAGAAATAACATACCTAGGTAGTCATGCAAATAAGATTTCAGCTTATAATTTCCAATCAACATTTGAAACGTGTACCTATTACTCAATTTTGTTCAGTAGTTCTATTTACAAGACAATTTAACAGACCTCGTAATTATAGAATTTATAGAGCAACCTACGTAGCATGCACAAGTTGTATAATTAAACCAAACTAATGGCTTCTAACTTTTCTACCCCAATGCTCTCTCGTTGCATTTCAAAAGGGTTTAATGAATAAGCTGTATAAGAGAATGAAACTACATATTCATCAAACGTTTTGTAGACTATTTTATACTAGCCCGAATGGCTAAAATTTTATCTTAGCTATCTATGTTAATATATGTATAGCCATTTTAGTACTCGAACAGACGGTAGAATTTTAAAAATATCCTCACGGTTTTCTGTGTTCCACAATAAAAACAACACACATGCGAAATATGATGATAATAAATAAAAGCTTGAAACATTATATGAGTCATTTATCAATAAAATGTAATGGAGTTGCCAATGTATGTAAGAGCCTTTCGCGTATCAATGGAGCTATTACTGGGAAAATGCCAGTAAAGATATTATTAACAGAGCGCAACTCATTAACTAAATTACAAAATAAACGAGATGAGGAAAAACTTAAGTACCTGTTTTGTGGAATAATGAAAGTACTCCAGTGATTTGTGCGAGGAAAATATGAATATCTATAGAAAATTATAACGGCGGTATTTGAAGGTTTTTTGTAATTGGCGGTAATAAACAAAATGCCATGTTATTTTGATTTTATAAATCTGGAGGTAACTAAGTATTTGAAGTATAACACGTTTACGGGCGCAGCAGCGCCATTCTCGAAACGGCGTGATGTGGCACAGCCCGCACAGGTAAATCTCATACAAGATGTTTTCCCGTTTATGGACGGACTGCCACATTACATTTTCTATAAAAGTTGGGTCACATACTGACAGCGTAGTTTGTATACATCTTCATATATTGAAGAGGCTCGTGATACGGCATCTCGTCTATAGCCATATAACGTTCTCAGCCGTGTCGTGCCGTGCCACAGCATGCGTCATGGCCCTATCTATAGGTACCTATACTAGTGGTGGTGGTGCATAAAGTCGGTAAGTAAGTCACACTTTCTGTGACACCAGAGAGCCTTGTGGTGTGCCTAAAACGACACAAAATACTTTACTTCATTATAATCCTATGAAAATTCGGATTTTGCCAAAGTAAAAATCATCGATCACGAGGATGTCCTTTTACGTCTCTCGACGGACTGTCCGTGAACGTGTTGAAAAAGTTGTTGATATTTGAAACTTACTACTTATGTGAATAAGTAGATAATAACTTTGTAAACAAAGGCATTGGTATTTATCTTTGGCCTAGTAACCTGTTTATTTATAAATACTTATCAGCCGACCCACGCATTCCTGATACTTTTATTGCATTATTTAGAGTGTCATCACAGATTAATAAATAGTTACTACGTAACAGATGCATCATTCCCATACAAAAGCGAAAATACCTACGCTATAATAGCCTACAAAATCTTAATATTAATACCTGCTTCTCAGGACGAGAAAAATTGTACCATAAGTACGCGCACAAAGAGTCGAGACTGCGTTGCCCGCCGTGCGAGTCACGTGCCAACGCGTCATCGTAAGAATGCGCTAGGGTTGTACCTATGATGATTATTGTAATAAAACGAATGTCAACCACATTTTTTATTAGTCAATCAAATATTTAAAAACAACACTAATAATACCTGACTCAAAAAACTTCTTAATTTACGATTTAACTACTTATGTTCAAAGAAATAAATGGTGACAAAATTCATAAAGATAGATTTAAAATTGGTATTTTCACCTTTCTTCTTCTCTCGGCAATGAAAAAACTACAAATTTTCCTTTGTTTTTTGACTACTGCACAATAATTACGTGGTTTCGGCATTTCGAAGCGTAAGCGCGGGAAACGTGCGGTGCGAGCGCTCAGGCGGGCGTTCGGCGGCCCTCTGTCGGTTGTATCGTCGACGATACGCCGAGCGGTAGGCATATAGCGCGTGGCCTTGAGCGAGTGACGGAGGCCTGGTGTCATCGTAAAATGACAAACCTTTTACACACAATTTAAATGAAACAAAGAGTAACTAGCTGTTTTGATGTGCTCATTAAAACTGTAATATGACATTATCTGCAGTAATATACATTAATTAATTGTGACGCAGACTAGCAACAACAAGTTCAGGTAAGCACAGGCCACTCAATGTAGAGCTTAAGACAAACAAGCCCTCTGTTTTTCTCAACTGAACATTTTAACGAGACAATGTTGGTAGTTCCATTAAATGTATTGTTTGCTTGTCTACTCACTCACCCGGTCATTAATATTCGTAGACATTATCGAGCCCGGGTTTAGACGTGGAGGCCAATTGAAACTTACATTGTAACATCAAAATCATGTCGGCCGCCAGTGCGTCTCGCTCGCGAATAAACTATTAGTACGAGCCAAATGCACGCGCGACTGACATCATTTTGATAAATATCATTTTTATGTCACAACGTAAGATTGAATTGACCTCATAGATGTTACGAGTTATTTGTTATGTACTAGTTCAGAAGTATTACATATCCAGATAAAGCCACTGAGCTCTAACATGGCAGAAAATGCTTCTTGGTGCTTTGGTCCCCACGTAATCCTAAGATCGCTACTTTAAGCCCTCGAAACCGAGTAGGTAAGCATCTCAACCTCCTATTAGCTACCGCTAATCTTTGAAAAGCCTTTTTAATTGAACTGATGTCTGTAGAACATCTGGGAGACTAGAGCTGAGTTTGCACGGAGGTTTCAGAAAAAATAATCTTAAAATAAGCTAAATCGTCAGTAACACATTTTACCCAACCTAAATTCTCGTGACATAAACGTAGTAACGTGAACAGAAGATTTTTGAACACATTAATAAATAAAATGCCGTGAGAGTGATCTTTTATTTAAGAAGTATAGGTACATACGTCTAAGCAGTTGCGTGGATGCGTCGTGTGGATGTGAGGGATGCGCAGACAGCGCGGGCGCCGCTGCGGCGGACAGTTCTCGCACGAGTCGCACCACCGCCAGCACTTCAAACGGCAACGTGTTCGCTGACACCAGCCACACTACGAGTTACTTACAGATATGCATCTAGCAGTTGCGCGGGTGCGTCGTGAGGATGTGAGGGATGCGTAGGCGGCGCGGGCGCCGCTGCAGCGCACAGCTCTCGCACTGCCGCCAGCACCTCGAACGGCAACGTTTTCGCTGACACCACGCATACTGAAAACAACTTAAAATGTAAGAAATAAAACCCTTATCAAAGTTCGAAAACTAAACTCTTGACTCTCTTTTTTTATCGCGATATTATGGTATTACTTTCTTATGTTATTGAAACGCCAAGCGAACACTATATAATTATGATTGCGTATTTTGTCAACGAATCCCTTTCGTCATGTCAATGTCACCGAGTTGCAGTTTACGAAATTCAGTTTATCCATATACGGATAAGTAGTCCAAATTAACACGATTGTAATTAAATTTTTATAAATATAAAGACAATGATACAAACTTAAAATTAAGGATAAAAAATGTGTAAAAACTATAAGAACAAACTAAATTACTTTCTTATGAAAATATTTTAATTTATGTTTATTTCATGAGTAACTATCGCGGTAACCGAAGACAATTTTATGTTTATTTTTTTACAAGAAATCACACTACTATTTAAACTATAAACGAAATAAATATCATATACCTACGAAGGAAAACAAGGCCTCCAGTACCCGGGGCTGTAATCGAACCGGTTATTAGGAGGTGGAACTATACTGTTCTACCTCAGGGATGGCCAGGGGGCGCCACAAGCCTTCGGAAATTGTCATATTTAAGTTAACCTCATAATTGTTATAATAATAATAATAATAATAAATATTCTTTATTGCACCACAAAGAAACAAAATTTTTAAAACAGATATACAATGTAAATAATGGTAGCAACAGGCGGTCTTATATATAGCATATTATACCATAGACCATACTTAGCATACAATCTATTAGAATGTAGATTAGGCTAAGTCTGTAAATAGTCTTTGTAATCTTTCTTGAAATAAACAGTTTAAATTTTAATTTTTTTTTTTTTTTTATATACTTGGAAATTTTGACCCATGCCACTGAGCCCGGGTGGCCGAGCGGTTCAGGCATCTGTCGCGTAAACAGAGGACGCTGGTTCGATTCCAGATATGATATTTATTTTGTTTAATGTGTAAAAACTTGTCGAGGCCTAAAAATGTTACATTTTTTTCCTATACCTGGTTATTAACAGCACATAATCACACAAATCCTACCTCCGTTTCCCTGTTCATCATATATTTCTTCCTCGGCTACGCCACACCAGCCCTCGTTTACCCAGAGCTCCACGCACTCTCTGACATCTTCAGACAACTAAAGCACGAAAAGACAAACATTAAAGTAGATATCACTCTGTCACATTCTCAAAGGGAAATCACGGAAAGGTCGCCTTTTGTTTTCCTCAATCGAACAAGTACGTAATCTTTATGGGTCCGTCAATCATGTGCTTAGAAAATACGAGCAGAGAGTGTATTGGAAAAGAAATAATTCGCACTATTCCTTCAGCCACATAGATAATTATGTGTTATGTGTATCTTGGTTTACTTAAGGAGATAAGATTTTAGCTGGCTGGTATTTTTACCTAGGTACCTAATATAATTACCTTCCGTGAATTATATATTTATTTCAATAACGTCATTGGCCTATTAAAGAGGTCCATGTACTGTTATATTTCTAGGTTTATTATTACTAATTCATGACTATATAGGTACTTAGGAATGCAATGATAAATGCAAACAATGTAGGCTGCTTACGTGCATGTTACTAATTCATGCATTATGTACGTGAACGCAATCGTCCATTAATTTTTTATACAGTTGCTCAAAAAGTACGTAAACTTTACGTAGCTGTTTAGCGTGCGAAAAGTTGGTATTCGCGAACTAGTGCTTTTTGCTTTTCCAATTTTTTTAAATTTATAATTATTCCAATTCATACTACTTATTGATGAGTGTTAATATTAATTTCCTTTAAACGTCGTAATCAACATAAAAACCTACTGTTAATGTAAGAATACGAAAAATATACATATTTCATATTTTATTACTTACATCTTCATCATTATAACACGTTTATTTTTTAATATTGAAGATTGAAAAACCGTTCTTAATAAGTTGTCTGAATGGAACGGCATAGCTATGAAAGGTAATAGAGGTAGGAATAGCTGCCGAAACGCCTGTCAAAGAAGAGGCGTTTTTTTCTTACTGCATGCTAAGTTTCCAAAGGCAACATTCGATATTGTTTTTATTCCTAACTTGTCGTTTTTCTTATTTTTTCGCAACTGTATTAAAAAACGTCGTTCGATACACGTGTGGTAATGTCATTCTTCACTCGTCCCGAATCTTGCCACTCGCCTACGGCTCTATCTCGATATCTCGGTGCTCGTGAAATAATGACATACTTTCCGCACTAGCATCGAAATGTACTATTGTGCTTCAATATCGATAACTTTTAAGAGCCATTGAAACAATAGTCAAAGTTGAATATAAATTAGGCCAATGAAAGTAATTCGTAGCTGATAGAAGAAAGCGGATTCAAATTACGTAACATTTAATTCAAAATCGTTCACTTACCATCTTATCAATCTGTGCGAAGACTACGTTGAAGTAGGGGACATTGTTGGTTCTAAAAAGTTCAAACAACTGTATTACAAAGGGTTGTAGTAGCATAGTCGTGGTTTTCCCCAAAACAGTGGAGTATGAAACTATAGGTAAACGATGCCTTACAAGGTCATCAAGGTTTCAATAAGCGCCTTCTAACCCCATCCCTTTGTGAAAACAAAAATGTTACGACTTCGACAAACATGATTAAATATTTTAATTTTATTTCAACAAACGTATAGTATAATGGTGCATTCCACGAGAATGTCGAAATAACGAAACGCCGTTCTTCTAATAGTCCCGAAAAGGCTGAGAAAGTGATATTGGGCCTGGTAATATTTCATGGCTTTGCTAACAAATTGGCAGTATATTCTCGAGCTTTATGGATTTGATGGAATTAGCTGCCATACAAGGCAAAAGCATTTCGTAAAGGACATTCTCGTGGAATGCCCCTAATCTACATAACATCTAATTTCCATCTGCTTAGCAATTGTGGAGCACTGCTAATTGCTGCTGCTAATAAGTATATATAAATAGGGAATATTACGCGAAACTCTGCGGAGGGGGCGCTACTACCACAATCTGAGGGTCTATCGCAAAACAAGAAAATCGAAATTTCGTTATCTAACATCTCTGCACTCTTGCATATTTGAGCGATAAAGAGGCAGATAGCGAAATTTCTGATTCGCGTTTCCCGGTAGATTCTCTGTAAAAAACCGCCTTGGTGCCTGGTGCATCAATGTCATATTTTATTATCTCTGAAAACTTGTCAAAAACATGTTAAAGTCTGTGTGTAATAAGTTACTCTATGGTTTAGGTACTAAACGGGTTAGTGCTGCACTCTGGTGGCAGAACATTGCAGTAATACCCCCTATTGTCTCTTTGGTAGCTACTATGTAACTCCCAATGCCTTGCATTATTATTAATAAAAAAAAATGCTTTTCGTCGGGAGCCGATCAAAACAATGTACTACATTGTATTAAGTAACAAAGACAAGGAACACAAGCACACTCAAATAAACTCTCATTTAGGAAAGTAAGTAATATATGAATAATATATTGGTATAGCCTTACGTCTCAAACAGTGGATGGTAGTAGGTGAGTCCTTGTTGCAAGTCAATTTGGACAAGCGTGATCAAGTTCACCAAATCCTCGCCGCGCTCGGACTCCGTATCCTGCGCGCATAACGCCTCATACCACTCGGAGGTCCCTTTACGCAGCGATCCGACGATCTCACTCCTAAAAGAAAAGCTTTTTTGTGACGGTATCTAATGATGTTTTTATGAGGATATAGGAGGCCATACCAGCCCGCCGCTCTACCAACTGAACTACCGAGACATACCCGTTGACAGCAAATACTTCCACCATATCCTTCATATGCACCTTAGGGAGGCGGCTAGCGATATCTACCGTGGGAGTGTTGCACTTCTTAAACGGCTACCGAAGTTTCAAGTCATCAGTAACAATGCCATACTTAATTAATTTTGTAATAAACATAAACGTCTACAAACAGCTAAACTGTGGAATGAACTGTCGCCTGCGGTATTTCCGGACCGATATGACCTTCAAACCTTCAAGAAAAGAGCGTACTCCCATCTTAAAGGCCGGCAACGCACTTACAACCCCTCTGGTGTTGCGGGTGTCCATAGGCGGCGGTAATCGCTTACCATCAGGTGATCCGTCTGTTCGTTTGCCTCCTATTTCATAAAAAAAAAACAATACCACAATGCTTAGAAAAAAAAATGTTGTGGTAGGTATCGTTTTATAAAATAGCAATGTAGAAGTTAGACGTTCCGCGAATAATACTGAAGACGCGGGTTTGAGTCCGGCCATTGTACAGTAGGTTTTTTATTTTAATTTAATTTTACGTTATATAATATTTGTGTACACAATTTAAATGTAAACTGGAATGGAAATTAGGAGGCACGAACACCAGTCGTAATTTGTATGGAATATTTCCGTGCTATTCAGAATAACAAACAAGCCGTAAAATGAACAATAAACTCAATTTGATGGCCTAACACGAAGAACGTGTGATATTCAGTTGCCGAGCAAACAATTGAGATTAATTTATCTCTGTGTAAATGCGTCATTAGGTGATCGAATCGATTAGGCTAATAGCGGGATAAATAATCACCTAATTATGATACAACTGTTCTGCAACTAAATTACTAGTAACAACTTGCAATATAATTATATAAAGCTTAATATTTAACGAGTACAACCGGATTACTTAATTAAATAATTATTTTCTTACACCCGTGACTATTCTAAACGACATGCCCGACAACACAATACAGAGTGGATGCGTAAATAACGGCCTCATTCGAACAATGCTTAAAAGAAGTCACAGCAGTACGATACCGATCTGTCAGTGTCAAAAGTGACGTTTTTTGGTTGAAGAAATGCCACTTTTGACACTGACAGATCGATATCGTACCGCTGCAACTTCTTATAAGCATTGTTCGAATCGGGCCGTAAGTATTTATCTCCAATTTACGTGAAACTGCTCTATTTTTATTCATCATGAAAAAATTATAACGGTTTTTTGTTAACTACGAAATCCTTACAAGGAAAATTTCTACGTATTATTATTATACAATTATTAGGTACGCTTGTATCACTCGTAGTTGGAAAATAAACTGGCTGTAGCCGATGATACGACCGCTGAAGAGGGTAAAAGTGCAAACTTGCAATTCATTGCGACATAAATAGCTTCCATCCAAATGACATATTAGCTCTAAAACGGGGAGAAATTAGTTTCGCATTTTATATAAGAGTAGGTATAAATAATGGTAAGTCATTTGTTTCTTGGTATTATTTTAAACCTTTCAACCTGTAACATAAGACATACCTAACCGTGACTTAAGACCGGTGACCGTTCATGTTTTGATGTTTGGTTGTTTCTCGTATATTTAAATGTTATCAACTATATTTTGAAAATAAGTTTCTTTATTCGAATGTATTTTATCTCTTTATGTCACGCAATGCCTTAGTGATTAGTGTAGTTACTAAAACGATTTTCAAACAGCGTTCATAAACTTTTTACAAACTGCTAGCCTTTCCAAAACATTTTTACACGTGAAAGCATTCTCTTTTGGCACAATCGAGTTCCAGTTGCAATTCAATAACTGAGTAGGAACAAAAGGAAATAATTTCCGGGTAAAAACTATTTTACTTCATTTACAATGCCGGACTTCGCTGGATGACAGTCAGTTCTATCTGTGTGTTAGGTAAAGTTACTAATTTATTTGTACGTATTCTTACGTGTAAGATTCTCGTACATTACGGATTCCCTGATGGACAGTTTGGGGTTAGGACGGGGATTGTTCTATAAACCCCAAATTCAGTCACATCACAACCGGCGCCATTTCTTCGTGTTCATTTTCCTATTATTATCTTCATTCTAGTAACTCGTTTATAATTCAATAAAAGACTCACCGTTTGACGTGGTATTTTTTTTGTTGATTTAAGGGTTATGGGGAATGAATATTCATATTTTTAGGAGCTGCAGTAAATCTCGTTGCGGATGTAATGTAAAAAAAATCATTTCCCGGTACACGTACCCCGAAAATATTTACGCGTTTCTACAAAAATATTTTCAAGGTATTGTATTTCAATTTATTGTTCACGTATTGTTCGGTAGGTAAACACATAGTATCTCGTCGTAGTAGTAGTACCTAGTCTTTGACGACTGGTCTGGCAAAGTGGGTAGTGAGCCTGCCTGTGAAGCCGATGGTCCTGGGTTCGAATCCCGGTAAGGGCATTTATTTGTGTGATGAGTACAGGTATTTGTTCGAGAGTCTTGGTTGTTTTCTATGTATTTGTATATTATATATATCATTGTCTGAGTACCCACAAAACAAGCCTCCTTGAGCTTACTGTGGGACTTAGTCAATCTGTGTAAGAATGTCCTATAATATTTTTTTTACTTTTATTTGGTATTTGACAACTCTATCGCCGGCATGACTTCAAAATAATATAATAATAATGCAGGAAACATCCTGGAAGAGTAATTCAAAGCCGAATGAAATTTGTATACTGAACAAGAAACTATTCTGATTTCAATATTGCATATGCGCACAAATCAACATAAACCTAACTTAATTTGGTACCTAACTTAATATGCAGGTCATACGATCATGACATCTTTCGTTTTATTGAATTGAAGATTTTTATTTTTAGTGCAAAATAAATATATCATAAAATATTTAACTTTATCCACGATTCATAAAGAAATAGTTTTAATTTGATACTACGCCTAGTGTTTATATTAAATTTATAAAAGCCTTTTCAAAAAAAAAAAAATATGGCACAGATGATTTTGTAAACAATAATACTAACAAGTCAGCTTAATATCATAACCTAATAAACAAAAATTCGCTAGGAGGAATATGGTTTTTTGGGCCCGAAAGTTATTTCGTGAACCGTAATTACGGGCTACGGGTTTATTCCTAATCAAGAAATCGCCATCTTATATTTTTATCTTCATCTGTACTGTAGTCAGGCTTCAATTTACGCTGATGAAACCGCAGCAGGGGAGTAACAGCGATGGTACTCGTAAACAATAACAAGCTAGATTGTATTGCAGACCTAATCTCTTGGGGACATAATGTTATAGATAACATAGATATATTTCATAACTATAAGTAAACGAATACGCCCCAATTCAATCTACTGAAAAAGATGAAGTTCTTGCGGCTGGTACGATAATATATTGTTGTATAATCTCTTTATTAGGGCGAGCGAACACACATGATAAACTATTAGAGTACTTATATCGTTGAATATCTCGAGACATGATAAAAGAAATATGACATTTGTTTTCTTTTAAATGGTCTTCTTAGTGATCAGTGCTAGTAACACACAAGCAACCTCGAAGTACCTTAGGCTTAGAACTTTTCAGTCGCCCCTCGTACTACTATTGTAAGCTATACTTAGGTATGTTTTCTAAGTCGTAATTAAAATGTAGGTAAACTTGTTTTGGCTTAGTAATTAGAGATAAAAATCTTCATTCATTAACATATGAAATATGACCCTACTCATATAAACATTACTTGAATATTTTTGTACATATCCAATATTCAAGAAAATAGCGCCCTATTTTCTTCCCTAGTGTTTCAGAAAAATCCGTACTTAAAAATGTCAAGATGAATGTATTTTCCGTCCATTTGTGTCCGCTATTATACCTGTGAATATACTGGCAAAAAGGCGAGAAAATGACGCATGTAAAATGTACTTTAAGTAAATTTCTCAAAGCATTCTTTATACATTTTTTTTTTTCGCCATAATAATTGTAAAATACCGACGAGGTATATTTTGTTGGACATTTTTGTGTTTCATCATTGATAAACAGAGCAACGGGGGCTTAGCTTATAGCGAAATCTGTGCATTATTAAAAGGTAGATGGAAATCTTGGCTTACCTTATTTCCTTATTAAAGGGACAGCACCGCCAGAAGGCCTTCATTTGCGATAACTGGCTGAGGCAGCGTAGGAGGAATTCCAGCCTGCAAATTTATGCAAAATTAATTACAACCGCAAGGAGTCACGAAAGTTATTCTTAATGATAAAATGTGAAATAATAATGCAAATATCTACGTACAATAACTACGCTTAACCTAAAGTTGAAACCTCACCCGGGAAATCAATATTTTGATTACAAGCAATAGTCTTATAATTTTTGATACAAGCTCTTATCGCCAAGTGAAGTTTTCTTTGATCAGTCATCTACTCACTGAGGTAATTTTAATGAGCTCAAACTCAATGAGGTAGCGTTGCTTCATCACAGAATTCCTACGGCCACCTTTTGATCTCCATCATAAGATGGGATCATATATTATATTTGTTTTGTCAACTTAAGTAGATAGATATATTAAATTTAATCTCATCAAATATCGAGAACGGGTTCAAACCTTGCTTTCAATAATAGATCCACACTAACAAGACAAGTTAAAAAGAAACTTGCTTGTAAAAATGGAAGAAGTCTTCTCAAGATTTGTCCCACATACCTACGACATCAAAGAAATCTCTAGCTCACGAAGAAATATACGTGTAAATAATGTCGATTGATCTTCACAGCCCACACTTCAACTTGTGTAACATTTGCCTTTAATTCTTCAAAGACAGCTTACCTACAGTGCGGATCGAACTCTTATTTTGTTCTGCCAATCAAAAGAAAGATTTGGTAAGTATCTATGTAGGTATGGGATGCATACAGAGTTACTGCGCTTCAACTTTGAGTAGCAGTGTGAGATACGAGATTTTTTCAAAGTAGCATCCTCTAGCAGGTAACTGACAAACTAATGAAATTACAATATATTATTTTCATCTGTGCATAGTTATACTAGATAAATGTAAACAAAGTAAGGTACATGAGATCAAGATATGTTTAAGTTAAGCTTTGACATTCACACCCTGTAATGTATAATAAAATAAATATTATTTATAAATAAACGTTATAGGACATTCTTACACATATTGACTGAGTCCCACGGACGGTATATAGACGAGAGAAAGTGGTGATGAAAAAAATATCCTTCTGTATTTCAATTATTTTATTTTTCTACTTTACAAATTAGTGAAGTACAATTAAAACTATCACTTTGTTTATAAATTCATTTTCATGGCCCGAACCCTGCAATATTAGTTATGTTTATATCTATCGTACAAACGCCATTATCAAATTCTAATTATGCACAATATAGAATATATTATTATTATTTGTCTGTCGTTCCATATCACGGGACCATGGGGTCCCGGACCTTTGGGAGACATGCGTGGGGCTGAAGCCAACAGCGCAGAGGCCCTTTAAGACAATTTATTCTAAAAGTAAGGGATACACGTGGCGGATATCATCCCCGAACACACAATGTGATACATCCGGAGATGGTCCCCGCCAGGTGCAAAGTTATTATTATTATTTATTTATTTACTTTGTTTTTCTCTCCTAAGTGGAGGTGATTTTACTTCCATAATCGCGGGCTTTTGGCCAAACGAGAATTGAATTTCGGATCCTACTGATCTAATTATTATTCTCTTTATTTATTATTTTTCTTACGTTAGGTTTTTTATAATATGCATATAAAAGTAAAATATAAAAACACTTACAAAACAATACAAAATACATATAAACAAATTATAAAAAACCTAACCTAGGGTGCCGCCAGCAGCGGGGCAGGGCCCAAGCTGCTGGTGGTCAGGGCCGCAGAGAGAGGAACCGGCGGACTATCCGCGCCGTGTCCAAGAAATAATAATAATTATTATTATTATCATGCATGTGTTCTAATTTTGAGATAAAACGTATTGAATTGACTCACTTTTCAACAAAGATTCAGAGCAGAACATATAGTGACAGATTTTACAATTTTACAAACACAATTTACCCCAACAACAAAACTCCAAACAGGTATCCTTTTACATGCCCCTTTTGTAGGCAATTACTCTGAAAAATTTGTCATTATTAACGAAACACCGCTTTATACGCGCTCGTTCATTAACTCCAGTGCTTAAATCACAAGGGATGGTTAATGTTTCTTGCTGAGTACACTCAGGATATTTACATGAGACAAACAACTAATGTTTTAAGTCAGTTACCGGTATCATTTATACCATTTATGGTATCAGTGTTCAGTCTTGTGAACACGAATTATCATTTTCGTTATTCAGTGCCTTGCGTGTCAAATTTTACGAGTGTTGGGGTTGCCGCGTTTCGCAGCGCATCCGGCATGTTTGCTGAGTCCCGCGTGGATGATATTTATGCAATAATGCGCAAACGTAAAAAGTTTATTATTTATTTAATAACATCTAGCCCTGATCGAATGTAGGAATAGGATGCATGGTCTACAAGTCCAACAACAACTAGTTTTAAAATATTTTTATTAGGCTGACATGACTGTCAAATAATAACACAAAAGGATCAAGACTGAAAAGTTACATGAAAGACACGACGCCGCAAAAAAGTTTGCCGGGTATATTTTGATGTAGTAATAACAAAATACGAGTAGTAACTCGTGTTGTTTACGCTTAATGACCGTCTCAAGTTTCTACTTCCCCCCGTGGTAAATGTAAATGAAACCCACCCCACCATACTATACTATACTATACTATACTATACTAACCCGAGTTTGTGATTGACAAATATATTTACACACACACTTGATTTTCTACCTTACACTCACTGCCAGCGAGCCGATAGGCGGGTTCTCTATTCGTAGGCGCTATTCGCTACAAAGCGTAAAAACATGTCGGCTACAACCGTAGCTCGTAGCTCACATTGGCAGTGAATGCGTTCACACAAACAGAGTAAAGTCGAATTTAAAACACAAAACCCAATAAATTGTATGATTCTTATTATGATCACTTGATCACGAAATCACAAGCTAGAGCTGGTGTGGTGTTGCGGGTGTCCATGGGCGACGGGTAATCGCTTAGAGCATCAGGCAATTCGTCTACTCGTTTGCCTCCTATATCATGAAAAAAGAGCTGACCAAGGTGTAGGTGTAATAACGATATTGATAACGATACTGCGGTAATTGTTTCAGCAATCAAAAGACAAGTCATGTATTATTTTAATACTTGGCGTAAGTGTTAAATTATGTCTTTAATGAAACAGCTACGTCATCACGATTATCGTCGAAATTATTCTAGCTCCGAGCGCAGTTTTAAGTCTTATTTTCTGAAAGTCCTTTAGTGAAAGAGAAAATCTCTCATTCAATTGTAAGTTTTACAAAGTTTCCCTGCAGCTCACTGATTATTAGTTATCTAGTCTTATAATTGAGAAAGTTAATTAGTTATATCAACTTAGACGTGGCAGGAACGTATAATAGAAATCTTGTGGAATTAACGGACATCAGCTGTTGTCAAGAAGTTCTAAAGATAGTTCCGCGTGAATTGCCGGTTACATGAGTTTCTATACTAGAACGACCCTCTGGTGGCACTTGGAAGCTTATAATATAAGCTTGGACAATGTTTTAAGACTCCATTTTTGTACAAACACGCGACGACATACAATTATTTAAACATAATAATATGGCGCTGTATCGAAGTTTTCAATTAAAAGTGTGCTCGTTTTCATACCAGCTGATGAAATCGCCGCAAATCGGGCTGCGTGTTGTGTTTTTCGTCTCTACGTAAACGGTTGCCTGTTATAGAATGTACTTACTAAATAAGTCATTAAGTCCGTCACTTGTACTATCCTGTAAGAGAAACCTTTATTTTACGTGTTACCTAGAGATAATGGATTTTCTCTGAACTTCATAAAATATTAACGAATCACAATGTAACCCCTGAACTTTGACTGCACCCCGATAAGAGCCATTTACGTTTGACATTTCAAGCCTTTTAGTTAGTTTCGGCTTTTAATTGTATTAAGGATCCCGGTGGGTGCCCCTTGTGCCTGTCTGAAACACACTTAGCTGATATTTGCGGAAATATGGTAGCGATATAATTGATGCGATAAGGAATGCGATGCAACACAAGTATTGGGGCAACTACTTGAGAAGACGTGTTAAACTAATCTGATACGAAAATATATTATGATCGTCAAACAATTACCTATATACTTAATAATAATTCATTGATACAAACCAGCGCTCCTCGTCCCGCGTCAAGTGCGTCGGAACTTAGTTAGAGGCACGTAAACGAAATAGGTACCTATTTATATTTAACACTAACTTGTTAAGACTCTGGTGGTGTAGCACAGGGTACAGGTCGCGGTGCAGTCGCAGCTGGTGCAGCGCGCGCTCGACGAACTCGCCGAAGCAGTCGGCGAGCCAGCGCTCCTCGTCGCGCGAGGCGCACGAGCCCCCTGCGCCGGGGCATGCCTCAGCTCGCAGAGGCATCCCCTCTGACGCGCACCAAGTACGCTCTAGCTCGGTTAGGAGTTTGTACATGTATCTGTGTAAAAAAAAATACTAAATTCGTTTTGACTTTCGAAATTGAATGGCTCTCAAATATCAACATTTTGAGTTTTCCCTTCGTGGTGATTTTTCACTCGTAATATCGTGCTGGTTGGGTACCCAATTACATAGGTAACTCACTTTTATTAACCTTGAAGAAATCAATACCATCTATAAAGAGCACGAGAGCCAAGTACCTAATTATATCATAATCTTACTTGGGATCTAGCGGTGCATCGCTGTTGAGCCTGCAAGCAGCAGCGAAGCGCGCTATCGCCGCCTGTAGAGTGCTCATGTCGCTCTGAACGGCGTGTTGATGCAGGAGCGTCTGCGCCGCTCCGCACAGCTCGCCCTCCCACATCGCCGGGCATTCGCTTTCAGCACCGCTCGGCCCGCCGCTCGCTGAATCCACCTCGTTGGCCAGTAGCACCCCAAACAGACGCTCGTGTTGGCGGACCTTTATAAAAAATCCATACTAATAATATACTAATACTAATATACTAATCCATACTTAACTATCCATCCATACTAATATTATAAATGCGAAAGTGTGCCTGTCTGTCTGTCTGTTAGAACCGATTTAGTTGAAATTTGGTAAAGAGATAGTTTGAGCCCCGGGGAAGGACATAGGCTAGGTTTTATCCCAGAAATCATCGTTTAAGGGGGTAAAAAAGGGGGTGGAAGTTTGTATGGGAAATCGATAAAAAGCAGATTAGATAAAAAATAAGCTACCCAAATTACTAACTCTACGCAGACAAAGTCGCGGGCAAAAACATAGTAAAATATTAAATCGGACGGGACACCAGAACCGAATGAAATTGCTTTATAAATACTAGGTATCATAGACGTTCCATGGATGACAAATACTTGCAATATCCGAGCAATCGATTTTAGTGTATTGGTTATGCTAATGAAGTAGACTAGTTATAACCATGATCTCGTTATTTAGAGGTAAATATGTATTGCCAGAGATGGAGTAGGATTCTAGCATAGAGTAACTTATACTAGAGCGGTACTGTCATAGTAAATTTTGTAACCCCAGTAAATTCACTGCCATCTGTCGACACACTTTAAAACTAAAAATGAAGATTTATAAAAATACGATAGAATGTATTTAAATATAGATAAATGATGTTTTTTATTTGCATTAATTATTTTTATGATTTTGACCCATGTTCTTTCACTGATATGCGTTAAAATTGTTAAATAACAAACGAAACCGTCAACGCCATCTATACGACTGTAGGCCAAAACTAGTAGCGCCCTCTGAACGAGAATCAAATTTTCTTGATTTTCGAGGCACGTTTTTTCCTTAGACTGTATCCATCTATTACGGAGTTATATCTATCTTTGATTCTAGTAACTTATTACTTAAAATAACAAATAAAGGTTACAATCTGCTTTCGACTGCAGCAGCATTGCGGATGCAACGTTATTGCTGCAGCGTTGTAGCAGCGGGGAACGGGCGATGTTAGTAACAACATTTAGCTATGTATCTAATTGAATGACAGTTTGCACAGCTACAATTTATAAGAATCACAATAGCTCATAGGCTAATTAAACTGAAGCCATGTCACCGACAGAAGGCATGATGATTGTTAGATTACTTATAGATTGCTATATCATTCGCAGTGTATTTAGGACTTTTCCATTATATATTTAAAATATATTACCGCTCATGTTCGTGAACATGTAAATGTCTACTATATAGAGACCATGCGCGTTGGAGGGTCTGCAATCTTGTGGCTTAAGTCGGAAATATAAACTGTATATTGACACTTCACGCCAAAGAAAGTGCTGCTCTCTACAGTTCACGTACGTTTTCTTTTGCATTGTAGGTTCTGCCATCTTGTGGGCTACATTGGAAGTTTTAAAGCACCCCTGCTGCCCCCTACAGTTAATGCACGCTCCCTATATGTATGTATGTTTTATATTGGAATATAAAGAAATTAAGAAGCCGAACAAATAAAATTTGCGAGTGGCGCTTGAGATAAGAAACCTACATATATTTAAAGCAGTAGTGAAAAGGTCTCTACCTCGTGAGGCGGTATTACGAAGTCTCAAATTTTATAAATGAAAGATGAAGTTATTTCCTTAGTTTCTTGTTTCCTCGATTTCGAAGTAAACTTAAAGTAACTTTTTAATTTCGCTACGTTCGTTCGTATTTATTCCTCGTCTGTGGTAAACAAGTTAGCATACAGTTTGACAGCTTGAGACGTAATATATTATTATCACGGATTTATTACGATTCCAGTTTCGAAATTGGAAGTTTCCATGAACGTAATTTTATGTATTTAACTTTATTTCATGAAAAATTAAGGCAGAGCAGGTGGCTGAGAAATTCGATCTAATCTCTACGAGGCTCTTTCAAGAGCTCGCAAACACTTTTAGCATCAGATTAATGTAGGGAGCCTCAAAACACGGTAGAGCATGTTTAAACGCCGACTTGTGATTAAGATTTACTTCTAAAGACGAACTGGCATGAAAAAAAGATCATCTACTCAATAAAAATAAAAAGAAGAAATAACAGCGGCCGTAAACCCTGAATAATGAAAGGGGATGTGAAAACTTGTGGAGCGAAAAAAGCCGTGTCATTGAGTCTCGCCGTGGAAGAAGTGTAGAATATTATGTGTATACAGTACACTAGGCACGAGTGCGAAACTAAATTGGATTTATCTTGGACAGAGAAGTACGTATGTATTTGAGAATCGTTCATCTCACTCCGGTGATTACACGACGCTAAACGATTGATACGTACGAACATAGATAGATACGAACCGTATTTAATACTACACACGTGTAGGTACGGGTCACATTGAACAATAATCAATCGATCAGGTGTGAAGAACATTATTTGTGTGCGCTATAATTGTCTCAAACACTACGTATCAACTTGTAGAACACTGATTTGGAAGCTGTTAGAATTTTTTTTTCTCGATTTTTTTATTATAAAAAACTTAAAAGGAATTATATTAGCGTATAGATCATTTATTATATTTGCTTATTTTAATGGCAGCAGCGAAATGAGGATCCTATTTTATGAGATTTAACCACATTTTGCTCATGTCATACTGAAAAAATCTTTTGCGTTACGTAACGTAGTTCTTATCATAACAAATATATTAAAATCTGTAAGCATGTTGTAATAGGTTTATTTGTTTAGTATAGCAAAGAAGTACATTAGAATAGCGCTTGTTTGACATAAATTCCATTTATTTTGTAACAAATGACATTTTCAAATCTTAGCTATATTGTGTTTAACAATCATTAAAAGTGTGATTTCATTGCCCGTATAAATCTAGCAATTTGTGCGACAAAGCTTACCTTTACGAAATTAACATGATCCAGTAAGGTGGCGGGAAAGCTTCCCAAACACGCTTAATTAAAGCCTACACTTTGTTGAATCCTCTTGGACATTTTAATTAAGGTAGCTCAAGACTTAACTGTCAAAGTAATTTTTTAAAGTCTGTTACTTATTACAACGGCATTACCATTATTTGATATTTAATTTAACGGCACGACCTAGAAACCTGTTTACATTACTAATTTTATTTATCAAAAATAAAAGTCGATAAAAAACAAACAGCTTTAATCGCAATTTTTTTTTCATTTATTAAATAAAGATAACAATGATCTTAATTTTTGTTAGTATATTCTTAAAAATAATGTTAGTACTTAAAAATTAAATTAGATTTTACATTTAAAATTATTTCATTAATTACACATGATCAGCAATCATTTTTCTTAATCGCAAAAACGGGGGAAAAATGCATTATAATAATTGAATAATCTATGTCGGGCAAATCTGTTAAGAAATTCAAATTTTGTACGGGAGATCGATTTTTTTTTCAATCAGATACGTCTGCGAACGTTACTACAAATTTTATAATGAAGGAAAAATGGAAAAATTCCTACCTCTGCAAACCAAAATCGCAGGTTCAAGTCCTGCCGGAAGCGGTGCATTTCCTTTAATAGAACATATGGTAGAACATATACTACATTTTACAGTACATATGGTGCTACTTTACCGCACTGGGGCGGTAATTAGCACAACGCGTCTTTGTCGAAAATTTAAAGGGCAATATGTACTGTAAAAAGTTGTAACGATACCTACACGTGCGAAAAATGAAAAAAACCCTACGAGTGGCGATAAACTAATACACGACCGAAAGGAGTGTTTTAAATCGACACGAGTTTTCGCTCTTGAATCGTACTACTGTACTAAATAATTACAGTATTATCATTAGGTACTGACATTATTACTTATTTCTAATAAAGTCCACCGCATTTGTGGCGCTGTATTGCATAGAATACTATTGTACCATGAATATGGCATTGTTTCAGATTAATCTAGTGAACTTTAAATCGCGCCGCCCGCACTTTAAGTTTCGCTTCTATTACTTCAATTTGACTTGTATATCGCTTACCTTGTCTGTGACATTAACGCAGCGTACTACGTAGGCGAACAACACGCGAACGCGAAGCGTAGCGATGCGGCGCGGAGTTAATCAATCCTTTGATACCTATAGAAGTGTCCTACGTGGGCCCGCCGCGCCGCGCCGCTTCGCTTCGCGTTCGCGAGTTGTTCGCTTACTTAAGACGCTGCGTAAGAACGTAGTCTTAAGAGGATACATTAGTGGTCATATTTCCAAAGAAACGTTCTCGACATTTTCCTCTCTGGATTTTGGCTCTAGATGTTTTTTTTATATGAGTTCAATATTACCAGTATCTGTGTACGTTTAGGTTTTTTTGATATTCTTGTTTTTATAAAAACTAGGTTACTTCAAACAGCGCTAAAAACGTCCAAATAAATGTGACGTAAACAGACGTCTAGCATACAAAATCGGTATCAATAAACGCAAAAATCAAAACAGTCAGAGAGATAATTTCTTTCTTATTCCGTTTCCAAAAATTTCGTTACGATTGGTTAAGTTTTGGAGGAGGAAATGTAGAGAACGAAAACTCGATTTCTGAGATTTTTATGCAAAATTTTCGCAGGAGCCGTCCCCGTCAGCGCGTCGGAGATATTTACCACAAATTCTCAAATCTAAAATGGGGCTCAGCTAATATATCCTCTTAACTACCTAAAATTTAATCAGTTCCACGAGAGCCACAAATCTTGTTTTTTTTTAATTAGTCGGACACGGCGCCGCGGTTCCTTATTTATGCTGTAACGCGTATACCAACTAATGGGCCGCTACGAGAAACCTCAATAAAAGAGTTTATGTCCAGTGCAGTGGCTCAGCAGATTAGCAATATTGGTCCGATACTCGGTAATCCTTATTTTATTACATACAGTCCCGCTATATTACGAGTATATTACATACTTTGGCCATTAAGGCAACAGCGACACAATGACGTTACTGGATATTAAGAGATCATTTGGCGTTATTAATATCGAGAGGTCTGGAGTAAGAAATAACACTAAAAGCATTGGCAAGAAAATCATTAAATCACATAAAGCTCCGAATCTATTATTCCATTCGGGCGGAAAAGTACGTTTCCATTTTCATTTTCGCTTGACGTCGCAATATTCAGTGGGATTCCGTATCACTACATTAATGTAGTCAATGTAGTCAACAGCATTTCAGTAATTTTACGGTTAAGTACCTTTATGGTTACAGATAATTAAGGGTTGTTGTGTAAACAGGACAACAGGACTAATAAAGGTTTTAATAACGTACAAAAAAAAAACAAGTAGGTACCTAAATGAAGAAAATAAACAATCAAAATCTGCTTTTCGGCTGTTGTTGACGTTTACAATAACCACGACCACAAAACAATCAACATCAGGGTCGGGGCGTAAAAAATATTTAACGTGCAGAATGTAAGTAAACAATCAACAGAATAGGAAAATTGGGAAATAATATCAGACGTAGGCGTCGATGGCGACGACTTGGAGGTCCGTCCGAAAATGCGTGACGGGGTACGCGTCCGGCACGGCACAGAAATATCATTAAAACTACATCCTTGTCGCAATTTCGCACAGAGCTGCGAAAACGAAGGCACATGATACACAACGCAAATTCACTTTTTGCAAAAAAAACACGCATCCTAGCACAGAGACAGTGACAGCAATATTTGAAATTGTCGCGTTGCTATATCATATTTATGTGTACCTTTTCGATGCAGCAATGTCTGCCAAACCAAGCCATATTATTGAATAGGCACAAACCTGTTGCCAGTTGTCGTCGTCATGTCTGCCTGCCTCTCGCGCCGACAGCCACAACCGAAGCCTGATGCGTCCCTGGACCGAGGAGCGCTGCGAGCGAGCCTCTAGTTTGTACCACGCTTCGACACCCGTAGACGGGATCTCGCGAAGCGGAATGTTCACGCACCCTGCACAAACAATATCTGATTGACTGTCTTTCATAATCATAACACACAACACATTGCCTGCCTATGGTCCAGTGAACCGCATTATCGAAGAATAATACTATACTTCTTGGTAACGTAAATAAAGCATGTGTATGTTTATAAATATTTGTGGAGTGGTGCCAAGATGTGAATATACAAACTACAAACGTAATAAATTATACGGTTTTTATCACTAACTTACAATTGTCTAAAATGTAAGTATAAATTACTTATAAGAAAATGTAGACCACCTGAATCTAAAACTATACAAATATTCAAATGATTTGTCTTAAATTACTTAGGTATATAAAAACGCAATGTTTGCTAAATGATAGGTATATAACACTGGTACATTTTGGATACTAAACAAAAATTTAAATATTCAAAAGAAAAGAGTAAATCAGGTTACAATACAATATTGCCAAATAGCAATGTTATTAGGTATTTATTTCAAAACAATAAAGTGCATAAGTCCAACTGTCATTCACCTGTAGCTGAATGATTTCCATTCGGAATGAATATCAAACAGGCCCCCGGCAAATAAAAATTGAATTTGCGCTCGCATCCATCAATCTTGTTACATCTAATTTTTTGACGTGAATACCCATTTTAGCGCGCCGCGAGAAGATTTCGAAATGCTGACGTGCCATAAAGTTTAGGCGTTCATAATCGTTGCAATTTCACTAAAATATTTTGAGGATGGCAAAGTATTTACCCTGTTGCATCGAAATTCCTTGCGCTGAGGTAATATTCAGGAAACTTTGAGAGTTTATGCTCCACGAAAGTAGTAAAGGGAACCAGCAAACTATCTACTGCATGTGGGGCTAAGCAGCTTCCTATCTGGCGTATATTATCTTGTAATTGGGAAAGGGGGCAGTAAGTAATTAAATCTAGTCAAGAATTTTTAAAACGATACTCCTCAGACAAGACAAGATCCTCCAGTTACCAACTCCTCAATATGCCTACAATTTTACGCCTATCACCCCGATTCAAGATATAATTGATTGACCCATGATGACCAATTAATTATTCATGTTGGTTTATTGTTTTAGATAACGATATTACGACTCGGTCGAAGCGAATAATTTTACGTAGAAGTTTATGTTTATTTTGTGAGTGAATGTGGTTTTATTTACCTACTCACCTTGCTGAAAGAGAAAATGGAGACCGAATGCTTAGAAAATATTACCTTATTTAAATAAAAACAATGCAAAAATAGGTTTATTCGCCAACACAAAAAAACAACATTTGGCGTGGTAAATATGATTTAGACTTTTTTCATGCTGCATTGTTGTAGTCGCAACAAGATCCTTATAATAATAAATTTTTCCCCTCACTAGCTCGGAAAGTTGTCTTTTATCCTTCAATACAAGCGGGGAAAAACGCGTTTTATCCACTAGTGGGGAAAGTAATTTGACCTTGGATGGAGCGTGTTTAAGTAGCTTGACAGATAACAAAACGTAAATCGTTTATGATAATGATTCGTTCGATATTAATTTTCATTTAATAAATGGTTTGAGAATCTAATAAAAATTACTAAATTTAGCTTTATTTAATGATTTTAAGTCATAAACCTCAAAATTCCATAAGAAACGTTTGTTTTTTTTATAATGATGTTAAATATAATTCTGAACGCACAAGTTGAGTCGATGCAATTTCAAAACGCATCGTTGACATTTCATACGTCAGAAATGTCAACATTGTCAACAATTTTTTTACAAAAAATCTTTTCTCACCGACTCGCGTAAAAATACACAACTTCCAGAGTTTTCTGTTATAATATCGTAAAGAAATGAGTGATTCCAGTGATAAAGATGATCTAACGCCTGTGGATGTTGCATTTTCCTCGCTATAGTGAGGTGAAATAAATTTTACAGTACATATGGTGCTACTTTTTCGCACTAGTGCGGGAATGAGCACTTTTCGTGCATATGTCGAAAGTTTAAAGGGCCATATGTACTGTAAAACGTTGTACGATACACGTGCGAAAAGGTAATTCGCAACTCGTGTCGATTTAAAACACTCCCTGCGGTCGTGTTTTAATTTATCGCCACTCGTTTCGAATTTCCTCTTTTCCGCACTTGTATCGTAAATAACTATATTTAATAGGAAATTAAAGACGAAGATTCCAAAAAAAGTAAAATAAAAATTATCGTCCGCTTGCATAATAAAAGTTTTTGGCAAAAATTAAATTTTTGGTACAATCGTTTATCGCTGACTGTACTTTTCTTTCCACAAGTAACTAATACTCATCGAGACAATTCTAAAAACTCCAAACACAATTAGGTTGAGTTGTTTTATCACAGAGTTTCTATGGCCACCTCCTGTCTCCATCACCAGATCAGCTCGATGGTACCATAATATTGCATTGTCACCCGACTTACATATGTACGAAAATTTTCAGCTTCACTGGAAGTCGAGAAGTGGGTCAAATTTAACTTGAAATATTTGACCCGTACCCGTTCATACATACATAACTAGGTACACAAGTTTTAAAAAAAACTAACCTAAACTTAAGCAATTATATACTAACCTTAAACGTCGCCTACGCCTAAAGCCCCCACCTGCATCAAAAATCTAAGGGCTCCACTTCTTAAATACATAAATACATCTTAGGAACACAAAAACTAATTCTGCCAAAGGAAATCTTTTGTTGAGAGAACGCCGTATTTGACCTTTTTGTGGCGAGCACACTCAACTATATCGTCGATTTCGCGTATTTGTTACGATCTAAAGGTTACGTTGCACTAATGAGTACCTACCTACTCCCATGAACTCTACTTTCTCGAGCTTGCTCCGTCTAAATCTTATAAAACATAGTCCACTGCCGCGTCTGTCGACATGTATGTATGTATGTTCGCGATAAACTCAAAAACTAATAAACGGTTTTTCATACGGTTTTCACCTATCAATAGAGTGGTTCTTGAGGAAGGTTTAGGTGATTTTGTGTAACCCATGCGAAGCCGGGACGGGTCGCTGGTAGGAATATGTAACGTCCCACGGGTAAAAGTACCTTATGGTGGTTGGCGCTTACGACGCGTAGCAGCGTATTTGTTTAGGAGCGTCGTGAATAACAGCGTTAACGCCAGCCGCCATAAGGTACCTTTCTCGTGGAACGTCACACATATGGCACTGGATTGTGAGTCTCAAAGTTTACCGCCCATTTAGCCTCAGATGAAGTTGTTTATTTTACGACCTCCGAGTGCGTATAGTTGTTATCAATGTAGGTACCTAAGTGTCAATTTAGACGCCGAGACGAAGTCACAATCGAGACGGAGTCATTTGTGAATATATAGCCCGATACGAGGGAGTACTTTCGAAACTCGCCGATATCGGCCCAATAAAACTTGCGATAGTTTTTGTACCAATATGTTTGATGTTATCCAACACAAGATTAAGAACGCACTACTTATTGGGGAAATATTTTCAGGGATTACAGTTTTACAAACTGGGGTAAGCTGGATTATTTGATTACTGTTTTATTTTCGTGTCCCAACTAGTCCCTACTAATATTATAAATGCGAAAGTAACCTTGTTTGTCTGACTGTCTGTTACCTCTTCACATTAAAAGCGTCAAACCGATTTAAGTAGATGATATTTGGTATGGAGATGGAGACTGTTTGAGTCCCGGGGAGGGACATATGATAGTTATACTTATCACAAAAATTATCTCCACACGCAGACGAAGTCGCGGGCAGAAGCTAAAATACAACTGGACTGTTGTCTGTTCCCAAAAATTAAGGACGCACTGGATCCAAATTTCTATTAAACAACGGAAGTAGTTTTAGCATGTAAATAGGTACTCGTATTAGATTGGAGACGGTGGCGGGCCAAAGGTGGCTAGACCTGACAAAGGACAGGGCAACCTGGATTTCTTTAGAGGAGGCTTCTACCTGAAGGGGTCCACAAAGATTATCTAATATTAATATTAATAATGAAACTATTGTATGCTGTTGACACATTTAAATTATATAATTATTCAAATTTACTTTCTATCTATGATTTTAATTGTACGTCTTATTAATTATATTGTTTCTAAATTACGTCCTTAATTTTTGCAAACATCATGATCTCATCGATCTGTTCTGTGATAGTTTTAGTTCGATACGTAAACTTTTCCCACTGTTAGCACTTATGTTTCTCCATCCTGTTCTTTTTTCTCTCTTTTGTTCTTCTCGTTCAGTAAAAACCAATTCTCCCTGTCTAGGAAGATAAGTAAAGTATATAAATTTATAAGTAAAGTAAGCACAGACCTGAAATTTAAAGTAATTATTAGAGTAGTAATTTAGTACGTCATGTACTTTACGCAGTTTCTATCTGTGAAAACTTGTAATTGGCTCACTGTTTCTATGTTATTACCCAACTTGTTACTCGAGCTGTAAGTTTTCCTAACAAATAAAATAAAATTACTGTAATTGATGACTACTATGCATGTAAGGTTAATTTATATGAAAATGAAAAATGAAAAATTGTTTATTTGGTTATATTTCACAATTCACAATTTAGTTATGCTTGGAATCTCCTTGTAAGTATTGTAAATACTTGTGACAGAAGACCCCGCTACTAACTATTAAGGTTTTATAAATAGTAACCGAACGTATATTTTTTCCTAATGACAAACCATGGGTGTGTGAACACAACGCACTTGTGTGAATCGCGGCAAACGGGACGCAAACTAATGCGCCTAATCAAAATGGTAAGCATTTGCTTATGCTATATCCTTATTGGCGAATCTATGATTGTGTTTGAACTTCGTAAATTACAATTACAACCTATATTACAACAATTCACAAAATTACTAAATACATAATTGCCTAATTTTTGAGGAGAAGCGGTTAAAAAAGTTTATTTTTGAGAACATAGGTCTATAGTCTATAAATCTTATAGTCTCTGTATGAAAATGTTGATTTTCCTCCCTTGTGGAAAATATTTTGATAAAATTATATATTTATTAACTAACTATATTTATGCCCCTATTTGTTTTTTTTTTCGAACCCCGTTACAAAAGGCGACAAAGTTACTGGATTATTATTCTATTGCTTGATGTCTGATGACATTGATGAGTTACCAATAAAAAAAGGTAACTTTATTAACACCGTATCAAACATAGTACTATTACTCAAAAAAAAAGTGAATTCTTGTGTCCTCCTATGAATATTTCCGAAAATTCATTGGTTCGTGCCAAAATCGAATTTAGGATGAAAAATGCGAGCCAATGTCGCTCGCTACTGAAAAAGGGCAGGCCCAGCCGAGCGATGGTTTCCTTCGCTTGAAAAATATGTAAATTGATATCATGGTTTCTGAGCATCATTCATTTGACAATATTGAGCACATCCATTCAGAATTACATTGCTTGTAATGTTAAATGCATGAGTCTCTTTTCTTTCAGGGAATAATACAAAAATTGGAACCAATTGTATTTCTCAGGATTTCAGTCAGTCCAAAAATCTGATAAATATGAACTGACCAAGGTAAAAAACCCTCATCGGTGTAAGCTACAAACGAATTGAAAAGGGCAATTTATAAAATTAAAGCATTGTTTCAATATTAATATTAAAACCTCGAAGGAATTCTTATGTTAATTGTACGTTTTAAAATAAAATGAAAAACATAACATGGGTACACACGAAATCGTTAACGAAATAGTTGTTTTTCAGTTGACAGGTCCTGAGTAAAATGTGACATTGAACTCGCTTGGGTTTTTTCATATCACACACGGGGGGTCCAGACAAGTGCTTTACAAAGTACCTACCTTCATAAAAATATTTCTTAATAAGCAATGAACGCTTTTATTAGGTCGACCTGTATGTAACTAACTATGTAATGGAATCTAAGGTAACTAATTTAACCATCTTCTCGGTTTCCCATGAAGCTGAAAATTTGCATACTTACAACTCTAATAAGTCGGGTGACAATGCAATATTATGGTACCATCGAGCTGATCTGATGATGAAGACAGGAACTCTGTGATAAAACAACGCAACCTAATTGTGTTTGGGGGTTTTAGAATTGTCTCGATGAGTATTAGTTGCCTGTGGAAAAAAAAGTACAGTCAGCGATAAAAGTTTGTGCCAAAAATGAAATTTTTGCCAAAAACTTATTTTAAGTTGATTTCTAAATACAAACAACTTACAAACTTAACGAGGTTATTTTTGGAATTTTATCTCATTTTACATTAGATATAGTGGTGAATATGGTAACATATTCACCACTATATTCTAGTCTATTTTATTTTTATAACAATTCATCATTATTATCGTTTATGGAATATATTATATTCTTCTTATTTAGGTTACCTTACTGTTTAAAACTTTAATATCAAAAACGAAATATCGCCTATACGTGAAAAGACTTTTAAAACCGATGCGACAAATGTGACGTTCACAATATTGAAACAAGCTTTTAAACTACTATAGCGTAAAAGCCTGCTCGATATTTTTTGCCATTTTTCCCGCTTCGATGAGTCAGATAATATCCGACGTCGACGATACAGTTAGCGCTACAAGTAGAACACCATTATATTACTTTTTCGTATTAACGCGATTATGAGGCAATGGTTTGTGTCAGCGAAATAAATACAGATCTTACAGCGATAGAGTACCTACTAACTTTGTCATTCATATGTGGGGTTGATCGACACAACCTGTAATAATATACATCGTGTCTTAAAACAGATGCGTTAGTCTTAATTAGATTAAATCTGATACATGTCTTTCAAATGCCTTTTTTTTTGCAGATTTTTTTGCAGCACAACCGAGATTGGAACCCACAATTTTTGACCCACGTATGAAGGGTTATAAATTATAAATATCAACATCCACACCTGCCAAACTCATTTGCCAATTACTTTCACTGAAGTGTAAATACGATAGGTATATTATATAGGCATATATAACCATATTTATTGTTCGAGGTTCGATGCATTGAGACTCAAATGGAAATGGGTAGGCCACATTGCTAGATTTAATATTAAAAGATGGACACTTAAAACAACAACATGGCCAGGGCCTATAATACAAGGAAAAAGAAAACCAGGCAAGCCACGAAGGCGTTGGGCAGAAGACATTCATAAGGTCGCAGGTGCGAGCTGGATGGAGTCAGCCAAAGACCGAGAAAAATGGCATGGGTTGGAGGAGGCTTTTACCCAAACGGGGTCCATATAAGAATATCATTCATGGCAAATAATATAAGAGAAAATGTTGTTAAAATTATGGAAAAAACAAAGCTTTAATAATAATAATAATTGTTCGAGGGTCGATTGAGGGCCCAGGTGCCAACATTTAACCTGTCTACGTTCGCCCTGCGCGCCAAAACCTCACGAACAGAAAGTTACTGGCACAGGTGTGTGTTACACCCTGTTTACACACGCGTTAAATCTTATATAGGGACTATAACAACATTACGTACTTGGACAACTCAAATACGGCGTAGCGTGCGGTACCTACAGATGCGGAAACGTGAATTATGCTTTTCCACCAAAATTGGTGTTTCGCATAATGGACTCCAAATACCGTTACGCCCATTTGAAGTCTAAACGCATGAAAGTTTTTAAACACCATATAGGGGAGAAAAAATAGTAATTAGCTTCGGTCCCGAACAAAGTCATCGATTCTTATAAAATATTCATGTTTCATTTTGTAACAAGTTATGAATACCTATAACATACTAACAATCTACAAGTTTATAGTGTAATTGGATGTAATGTTTACCTTCCGTAAATAGTTTAAATTATTACTTTGATATTCTGCTAAGATAATTCTGAATTTAAAGCCTTTTTGATATGCATTTACTGATTTTACTGCCTGCGCGAGCTACACGCTACATTCGTAACGAAAAGTGCCTACGAACAGTGAACCCGCTGGCAGTAAATATGTAAGACAATTGTTTTTGAACTCGTTTGAGTTTGAACGGCGTTCGGAGATGACCGTGGTTTGAGATGTCGCAAGCGTGTATTTTGTTAAAATTTTCGTCTGAGACTTTCGTCGTGAAATAGACTAAAAAGACTAAATAGAGATGGACCGAATATGGAGTTTGCCGAATACGAATATTCGACCGAATGTTCGGTTCAGATCTTACCGAACCGAATATTTGGCCGAATTATTCGGTTCAACTGTATCATTCTAAATAGAATCCTGAGCGTAGCGAGTGTTTCAACACACGAGAAGTAAAATACATTTGCACCCGTGTGTAACACAAAACTTTTCCCCTCACTATAGCGAGGAAAGTGCAACATCCACAGGCGTTAGATCATCTTCATCACTGGAATAACTAATTTTTTTACGATATTATAATAGAAAACACTAGAAATTCTGATTTTTACCTGAGTCGGTGAGAAGAACAGTAAAATTTTTGTTGACAATGTTGACATTTCTGTTCTGACGTATGAAATGTCAACGATGCGTTTTGAAATTGCATCGACTCAACTTGTGCGTTCAGAATTATATTTAACATCATTTTAAAAAATCTAACGTTTCTTATGGAATTTTAAGGTTTATGACTTAAAATTATTAAATAAAGCTAAATTTGGTATTTTTTATTACATTCTCAAACCATTTATTTAATGATAATTAATATCGAACGAACCATTATTATGAGCGTTTTACGTTTTGTTATCTGTCAAGCTACTTAAACACGCTCCATCCAAGGTCAAATTACTTTCCCCACTAGTGGATAAAATGCGTTTTTCCCCGCTTGTTTTAAAGGACAATAGACGGCTTTCCGAGCTAGTGAGGGGAAAATAATATTTTCCGAATATTCGGCACTTTAACAAAATAATTCGACCGAATACGAACATTTGCCCAAACCAAACTTGCAGAATACCGAATAATTACCGAATATTCGGCCCATCTCTAATAAAAAAAAAACCGGCCAAGTGCGAGTCGGACTCGCGTACGAAGGGTTCCGTACCATTACGCTCAAAAACGGCAAAAAAAATCACGTTTGTTGCCCCACTTAAATATTTATTTTATTCTGTTTTTAGTATTTGTTGTTATAGCGGCAATAGAAATACATCATCTGTAAAAATTTCAACTGTCTAGCTATCACGGTTCATGAGATACAGCCTGGTGACAGACAGACAGACGGACAGTGGAGTCTTAGTAATAGGGTACCGTTTTGCCCTTGGGGTACGGAAGTACGGAACCCTAAAAAGCTCTGATCATACATTAGTACGTATTGTAGAAATGTAACTATATTTTTTATAACAACTTGCCTAAGAAATCATCCTGGCTGCCCTGACGCGCGCTCTGGCAGACCTGCTTGAAGAAGCGGCCGAGCCCGCGGACACCGCGAACCTCGTTGAGCCGCGACACCGCGTCCAGCACCGAGCTCTCGTCGTCATGGTCCCAGATGTCCAGGTGGAGGACGTCCGATGAAATGTCGTCTATGTCACTACGAGCAGAGCGATAATGGTAGATAAAAACGTTAAAGGATTTGCCACACTGGATGCGTTCTGCGGTCAGCGGTCAGGTCAAACCCGCATTATGTATGAACCACATTAACAGCAACCTTTGAAGTTGAAGTTTGACCTGACCGCTGCCCGCAGAATGCAGCCAGTGTGGCAGATCCTTAAGTGGTTAAATTAGGGATAACGTAATTCATTTTTAATAGGAATACATTGAAATGTTGTGATTTTAGTTTAGCTTGTTACATAAGTTCAATGTCAGCCCAGCCCCTGAACGAGGCGTTTTTATTTGTATTAAACTGCTGTCCTAGCGGTAACAAGAACCAGCTATGTGTACATAGATGCTCATAATAAATGTAATATTGTCTAGAAACAGAAAAGAACGAAAATCAACCAGTCAAATTGTTCCTTAGCAGGAATCGGTAATGATGGTTCACAACGGTCTATGTTACTTAAAATGGTACATAACATAAGAAACATGTACCTAGTTTGGCACACTGAGATTTTTGTTATCCGCCACACATGTAACGCTAGCTAGGAGTCGTGGAGTCTGTCATTGACCCCTCGGTACGGTGTAAAGGGCATGTAAAATTAAAACGGGTTGTGAGTACAGTTTAGTGCTGATATATTAACACTAACACTGCTGCTGCTGTTTAGTGCTGAAACACTAGTTTAAGCACCTATGCTATAAGTGTAAAATAGGACACGAATCCCGGTCCAGTTCGAAATAGTCCAAATAGTCGAAATAATGACCCACGATCTTTCGAACGTCGTCGAGCAATTGAACTGGTAGATGATCGATTTTTTATTTAAATTTTCAGTACGTAATACCATTATTACAAGACTATTATAAGACTGCCATCAGTCTTTTTAATTCTAAGCGATATGTTGAAAACATCTTTTGGAATCGTTCTAAATACGCAGCATCGTGCAGTATTGTAATTTGTAGTGAATTTAAAGTTTTATTACTTTCTTTCCAAGGGAATATTATATTACGACAAGCCATGGATGTAAGATGTATACCTATCCATTAGAGACAACAATACGTTATGAGTACATAATAAGTTCTAGCTTTCAAGTAGCATGTACCTATTAAGGATCAAGCTAAAAGCCTGCCTAAGAAATCTGATAACATAATAGAATCAGGGCTTTCAACTAACTAATTGAACTGCAAAATATATGTTAGTTTTGTATGTACGAAAACGCATATTATTAGTATTCCTCAAACAACTTGGGTGCGCGCTGTGGTTTACGCCATACGTCAAAAATAAAAAATGACATGTTCATAATAGTAATCGTTTAGGAATTTACTATGTCTAAACTGTAATCAGGTATAAATAAAATAAATCTACTAATTACCGTCATTCAGTTATCACCCACGAAAGTGTAACTACTTATCTTATATAACCTGCAATCTTCTTATTAGTTGTTTACGCAATTTTCTGCGTGTTGTTTTGTTATTCTCGTTCAAGTGCATCTTTGTCATCTAAAACTGTAATCGATATTCAAGATCATATTAATATATGTATAATAAATAATATTTCAAATTGTTACAAGTTAACAGTAAGCTGTTTTAACGGAAATATTTTACTTATGTGAAGTTCACTTTGAGTTTTAGTTTATAGGCCATGCATTGCCCATTAATAATTTTTTTTCTATTAATTAGAGATACTTAAATTAAGTATACTGATTATGATCATACCTCCTTCTATCCTTTTTTGGCAATAATTTAGGTGCTACGCCAATGCGTGTTTTCGTAGCATGGTGCTATAAATGACGTAGTTTAAGATGTAAATTTTAGTTTTCATATTACTATATTGGTTAAAAAGTTTTTTTTATTATTTCAGATAACAGCCGTGTATATGAGTTTACACGTATAGATATCTTTAAGATTTGGTCAAAAAAGCAATGTCACCGGAGTGAGTGTCGTGTCAGCGAACACGATAGTTTGGTGTCTGCTGAGATTCATGACTCTAACAGTTGAAAATAGAGAAAATATTAATTTGGATCACTTACTCCAACGATAATTGTTATTGCAGTTAACAGAAATGAATAACTTACCGGTCAATTCGAACAACGTGAGAATTACTAGATATGAGAACAATACGAGATCTAATAGATACGTCATAGTTTAGTTCTCAACTAGTTATCTTTTGCAGTTCGATTCGAGAAACCAATTGTCATTTCACGCTACAATTATTGTGACGTTTTGTGATATCCATTAGATATCCATTGGATGTCAGTAATATCTTAAGCAAATCTTATAGAGATCGTTCAAGAGGATATTCGGAATCGCGGAAATGTCAAATTTGACATAAATATCTCGTTATCGTTTCTGTTTCATATCTAGTGGATATCTAGTTGATATCTAGATGATTGTGCCCGTAAGCCGAAGTATACCGAAAAGGTTTTGCATGAAGATCGCTACCATTTTGGTTTGACTTCTCTTCATGCCTCTATTAGGTTTTATAATTTTTTTATAGGTTTGACGAAATATACTAGCTGAGAGAAATAAAACACATTATAAATTTAAAAGTGGAAAAATTACTGCCTTGGGTGAGACTTGAACTCACGGCCTCTGGATCGATACTCCAGCGCTCTGCCAACTGAGCCACCAAGACCTCATCCATAGTCAGCAAATCTTCCCACTATATGGGTCTAGGGGACCCAAGCGACATCTACCGTAAGAGTGTTACACTTCTTAAACGGCCACCGGAGTTCCAAGTCATATTGGAAATTCACCAGTTACGATGTGCTACCCATTCTAAATTAATCTAAGCTTAATAGCATCGATCGCAGACGTTTCTGCTTGTTAAAAATTAATTTAGAATGGGTAGCACATCGTAACTGGTGAATTTCCAATATGACTTGGAACTCCGGTGGCCGTTTAAGAAGTGTAACACTCTTACGGTAGATGTCGCTAGGGTCCCCTAGACCCATATAGTGGGAAGATTTGCTGACTATAGATGAGGTCTTGGTGGCTCAGTTGGCAGAGCGCTGGAGTATCGATCCAGAGGCCGTGAGTTCAAGTCTCACCCAAGGCAGTAATTTTTCCACTTTTAAATTTATTCTAAGCTTAATAGCATCAATCGCAGACGTTTCTGCTTGTTAAAAATTAATTTAAAACACATTATATCTAAAATTAGAGAAGAAAAGGGATTAATAATGAATAAACTTAAACCGGGCGGAAATGGCACCTCTAATGATGGTAACAGTGCTAGAAGATTATTTGAAAGCCCTGAAATACCATCAAAACTATCAGGGGTTGATGAAATATTAACAGAATACTGTGCCACAGTTTTACAAACTTTGAGATCAGGCTACAAAATTAACTCTGACATGTTTGAAATATTTTCACTGAAAACCGCTGAAAAAAATATTGAAAAGTGCAATTGGTATTATATTTCAGCATCTGTGTACAAAACTGTAGTGCATGGTTCTGATATTATAAGCCATGCGCTGTTGTCAATAGGGGAAGGAATCAGAAGTAGCAGCTGAAGCTAGAAATAAGTTATACGATCACAAACGGTTCGGCGCAGTTGATCCTAAGTGATATAAAATTAAATCACACTAACAATTTAAAGCTCTCATTCCATTTAGGCGACAGCGTGTGCGGCCTCACGCTAGTGGCCCTGATGTATCTCGCGGGCAGCCGGCCCAGGCTGTCGCGCTGCTGGCGTCCGTCACGGCGCTTGAAGCTGAGCCGAAACCCGTGCTTGCGGCCCTCGTCCTCGGAGGCGCGCGGGGACGCCGGCAGGGACGCTGGCTGAATGCCCAGCATGCAGTACGGGTCGCTGAACCCTGGACATAATAGAGACCATATAATATCTACCATATCAACTCGCATAAACAATTCAGTCACCCGTAATAACATGTTGTCCCATAAAAGTTGATATTTTTATTGTGAATAGTCATCGTTTATATGAAACCTAGTTTTTTGCATATACCCACCTAAATACAAGCAATATCATATTGATGTGCAAAACCTATTTTGGTGGTAGAAAATACAGGATGAGTCGTGGGTCGTGGCTAATAAGTATTCGAAGTAAAACCGGCCAAGTGCGAGTTGGACTCGCGTTCCAAGGGTTCCGTACATTACACAATTTAAACAATGTGTTTTTTATGTGAAACGTGAGTAAAGAACCCGTAGGGGTCGGATCAAAAACTAAGCAATTAAGTCCGACTCACGCTTGACTACACATTTCTAATAGGTTTTCCTCTGATCATGGATAAGAACTATTTTGTGTATTTTTTTCAAATTTTTTGACCCAGTAGTTTCGGAGATAAAGGGGGGTGAATGGTCATTTTTTGTATATTTTCTTGAATAACTTCTAAACTGTTTATCCTAAAATTATAAAAAAATATATATATATGAGTTTCTCACAATGAGCTCTTTCATTTGATATGTAACACGATATATTTTAAAAAACTTATTTTTTAATTTTCTCATTTACCCCCCAAAAGTGGTCCCGTGGTGGTGGGTTGACTTTTGAAATGTGATCTATGCTAAGAGGGAGAGTATTGCCATTAAATTTTTCTATATAAATGTTTGCTATCAACCATAAAAAATGTATGTGGGCGAAGTTGTGGGCTAGTGCAATTGCCATCACATATATCGGAGCGGGCAAAGTGCTCAAAATTATGCACTTTAATGTCTTGATAATACCTAGAGACTGTTCAGATATTTGTGAACACCTTGGTCGCTAAGAGATCCACTAAGAAGACAGAAGAAGACGACTATACATTACATTTTATGTGCTTACCTACATAAAGCCACTGGCATGAGCTGTTGGTGTTTTAGTAAAAACATGAGTTTAAAGTGAAAAATCAAAGTCAACATGATGCAGCCTGTGGCATAGGCTACTTTACAAGTGTACAATTTGACAAAATTGTTAAATTGTAAACAAAAAAACGTACCACAATAATTCCAAATATGTATTCGTTACAAGTTTGCAGTGTACAAATATGTCACTTTTGTGAAAGCGTATCACAAAGAATAAAGGTATGCCACGACAGCTAAATAATTGTAGGATTGTTGATTTGTGAATATACAAGCGAAAAATTGTAATGTTACAACTACAAATATGTAACAATTTATTCAGCTTCTTTGATGTTGAAGGTAGTTTTACTTTATACGCAATACGCAAGAATTACATTTATTATAATTATATAGTGATCCAGCTACGAGCATTGATTACCTACGTACCTACATACCAACTGGCAAAATTTACATGTGATGCTGCAATAAAATCTTAAATAATTGAGTTTCCATTGTTGGCCATCGTACTTCACTTCCCAGTAATTAGTCCACTATTTGTTCACATAAACACCACGGAAACACCATGAGCATCACCAGTGACGTGATATTGTGATCCTGAGTCCAACCATCTTAAAACAGTCAGTAACTGTTGTTTAGGATCAAGAGCGTGACTTCTTCGTGTCGGATGTCTAAGGTTTCCACCAATAGTCTGTAGATATTCGACGGTAGATTTACTCACTCTGAACCTCTGATTAATGTATAATCCGTTATGGTCAAAGTTAAATTTATACGTGTCCTAGGGCGTCTTACAATTAATTCTTCTTCACTATCACTGCTACTTGAACTAAATATTTCGTGGTACGAAGGGTTGGAATCGCTAAATATGATAAAATATACTGCAATTATTAGTATTCGTATACTTAGCAAGAGGGTGGGACACACGTTTAGAGAATTGTTAACATGTAGGTACAATTCTACATATATGTATAATTATTACTACAATATAGTGTAGCACAAAACAATTGTCAGCTACAGATTTGTACATTTTCCGGAAAATATATGTATCATATGTAAACTTTTGTGATACAATAAATTGTAGACTTGTCAATACAATTTACATATATGTAAGAGTTTTCCACTACAAATTTGTTACTTGTATATTTTGTGTTACGCACACTTGCATTATTACAAACTTGTAACTTGACACTTGTAAAATTGTAATTGTAAGTTTTGTGGGATAGGCCACTGGTTCTGAAATCTTGTCGGAAATTGTATTAGATGCGCTGGAGAGAGGTAAATAAATATGAATATGCACCGGGAAACCGCTTATTTTATAAATTATAAAAGTGGTTTACAGGAGCTTCGCAGTAATTCAATACCTATTTAAATATTTACATTATTTACTAGTAGTTACATAGTTGCAATATTTTCAGTTGACATCATGTAGAACGTCACAACTAGTGTCATATCCTTATAAGAACTGTAGGGAGCGTGCCTGAATTGCAGAGGATAGCAAAAATACCCTTATTTATTGGAGATCCCGTTTTTGATTTTGACCCTCCAACGCACACAGGGAGCGTGTGCGTAGCCATAGAATTCTGAACAAGTTATCTTTAAAACAAAGCAAATAGCAGCTCTACAAGTGTGTGTCACCATCATAAAATATGTAGGAATACTTAGATAATATAGCTCTGCATATTTTATCATTGTTATAAGGTTTTAATATTTCTGTCATTAAATGTGTACTTATTGGTTTTGACTTTGACTGCTAAACTTTATATCTGCCCAAGTCTATAAGTATTTCTTTACATATATTTTCTTAAAACTAATAAGTTTTCTTCTAGTCGCAACAAAATAAGTATCAAGTAAAGCTCTGGTCTCGTTTGAATTCTCAAAGAACAAAAAGAACAGCTGACATCGACATCTACATAGTTATTTATAAATTATGTATAATACGTATGATGTGAGGCCCGCGAGGCTGCGGTGCGCGAGGAAAAGGCAGAATTTTACCTTGCAACACAGATTACTTAGGTACCCACTGGATGAAGAATGTACAGCACTTAACTAACCAATCGTGGAGCTTACGAGTATCTCGCTGCACTAACTTAACTTATAGGATTTATACACAGTCACATTCAGGACATGTGTATGTTTGGATTAAAAAAAAGTCGATAAAAGCGCGATTGTACCTATAGGCATGTTAAAAAATATTACGAAATATAATTATTAGTTCTAAAGATCGCCTCTTGTCATATTGCATAGACAAGCCTTTGTAAAATTTACCTACCTATGCTTCATATTGCGGAGTCTCTGTGTAGCAGTATATGCCCGTGCCCGGCACGTTACGTAAGCGACCCCTGGCTGGCCCGTAGAGTGGAAAACTTTGTAAAGATCACTCCACCCGTACATCCTACCGAACTTCAATGGAAATAGAGGAACGATTTTCTTTTCTTTCCTGCGACGAACGCAGATGGAATTGTAATTCTGTATCGAATGCTTCTTTTAAATAAAACTGGCCAAGAGCATGTCGGGCCATCCTCAGTGTAGGGTTCCGTAGTTACCATTCTGTCAAAATAGGCCAAACGGCGGCTATTAGTAAGGATCATGTACAATATGTACATTAGAAGCATAAGGGAGTAGAGTTAGACCATGATAAGTCTGGGAGGATTTCGATAGCACACGTAGTGCAAGTGTGTAATAAATTGGTATAAATAACACTTGCCTAATCGTTGCAGACTTACCTTGGTCTAACTCTAACTGCGCAGTTAACTTATTACTAAGTAGAGTAAGCTTTTTGCAATAACTCAAAAACGGCTGAACCAATCATTTTCGCTATAGTTTTCATTGAAAGTACTTATTATTAGCTTTTATTTGACGATTTTTTTTTTCATATTTTTTGGACCCGTGGTTCAAAAGTTAGAGGTGGGGGGGACATATTTTTTTTCTTTCGGAGTGATTTCCGAAAATATTCACTTAATCAAAAAATAATTGTTGGAGACCCTTATTCGTTTTGAAAGACACCCCACACCATTGGCTTAAAGCGAAAAAAAAAATTAAAAAACAAAAAAAAACATTTTGTATTGGGGAGGTACCCTCAACATTTTTTTGCAGTGGTATTTTTACCGTTCTGTCGCAATGCATGTGTATCCATGACAAATTGTCGCTTTCTAGTGCTAACGATCACGGAGCAAAGCCGCTGACGGACGGACAGACGGACATGGCGAAACTATAAGGGTTCCTAGTTGACTACGGAACCCTAAAAAGATGTAAATATATTCCAATTTAACTAAGTAGGTACGCTTAAACGAAACTTCAAAGTACTAAAAGTATAATATTACCAGCATTCTGTAAATAGAGCACAATATTCAAATAGAGTATATTATAATTTTGTTAATTATAATTGGTAAATGCTCAATAGTTGCTCAATTCGATATATCTAATTTCTTAAATAAAAAACATCTTTGAGGAGGTATTATTATTATTTACCAACTCTGCCTGATCATTATACAAATGATACCGATATGTACAATTTAAATTGGATATTAAATATTGCGACCTAGTTGTTATCTGGTCCTGTATTTCTCGTCTTCTTATTCTCAGGCGAGCATTTGACAAGGACAGACAGACTAGCATAAATAATTGGACGTAGTTCTGAAACGGGAACCAACCGACACTAAATCTCCATTCAAATGAATGTTTTAGCATTAAGGTTCGATTTACAAATCTTTTATTGTTTGTGGAGTTGGTTCCCGTTTGCAAAATTACGTCCAATTGTGACAAAGCACAAACAAATTTTCTTTGTCAATTCTTAAGGTGGACTGCTAAGCGATTCCGGCTAAGTCTCTTTAAAGCAAAAGTGAATAAGGTGTTATTGTTACTGCTATTTTTCGATAAGGTTTTTCTTGATGAATTTTTTTACCACTTTTTTGCCATTTGTACAAAATTTGCCAAGATCAGTTGAAGCTACTAAAAGTCAGCTACCCCCACACAGTAGGCATTTTCTATTTTTTTTATCGGGTAGGGTTTCAGGCAGCCGGTCACCGGACTATTATCATAGGCTTTGTCGTCGCATGCCATCAAGCGAGACTAGGGTACGAGAATATTATCAGTATCATCACTTTTAGTCATACTTGTTATGGCCATTTTTTGCCCGGATGCTGCACTTCATGATAAAAGCAAGCCGCTTTTCACAGTGCTAGTAGGGACCAAACTGAGTGATTTGACCCGCAGCAGCGCAAGTTTCACCCCTTAGGAACAGAGATGGCGCCACTTCTTTAAAAAATATTTCAAAAAATTCTACAAGCTAAACCAATGAACCGATTTAAATGTTTAATATCTCAAATGAAAGCTCATTATATAAATTACTTTTTAAAAAATACTCAAAAAATATATACTAATTACTTTCGACAAGAAACGGCATCTTAAGTTTTTTTTTTTTACTCGATTGATAGTTTTTACTTGGTTTCTCAAAAAAAATGTATGGAACATGAATAGCTTAATGCATGTATATATTACTAAATGAATAACAAGTATTATAAAAAAAACCCGTCACCGATACCTCTCATACTTCACGAAATATAAAAGTTTGAATGTGAGTGTAAATTTCTTCAAAATATATTTCAAAAAATTCTACAAGCTTAACTATTTGACCGATTTCAATGTTTAATATCTCAAATAAAAGCTATTTATATACATTACTTATAAAAAAATACTCATAAAACATATACTGAACCCTTTTGGCAAAAAACGGCATCTTAAGTTTTTTTTCTTACTCGATTAATAGTTTTTACTTGATTTCTTAAAAAAAATATTATGGAACATGAATAGTTTAATAAATATATATATAGTACTGAGTATATAGAAGTATTACAAAAAAACCCGACACCGATACCTTTCATTCTTCACGAAATATTTAAGTTCAATTATGCACGTTCTTACAAATAAATCCTTTAAAAGAAATCTTCAACCGCAGTAAGTGCACTGATTTTAATATGAAATGTGTCATATGAAAAGAAATCACCCAATTTATTTTAATAAATAAAAAAATTATCAATAAAAACTGAATAAAGTTTTTTCCTGGTGGTGAATTACAAAAAAAATATAACAAATCTAAAATTAGGAATTATTTTTATTTAAAGTGACTACATTTGTAAACAAAAAACTTAAATGTCCTCTTCGGGTTCATATTTATTTATTGCAACCATGGTTTTATAGGTATTACAAATTCTTGGTAGTTCCACATGGACCCCGTGGGGGCATACCAATATTACATGCATACTTAGGATCTAATCTTAAATCTATGTGTATAATATAAAAGTAGGTCAATTTAGTAGATTTTATACATATAAGCCGAAATGAATCAGATAATTGTCAGATAATTGTCAGTGTATTAAATACAAAAATAAACGGGCAAATAATTATTATTAGGTGATGTCAAATTATATGGTTCACCGGTAGATGTAAAACTGAAAAAGAAAAGTCGTTTTGAAGTACTCGTACCATTCCAATACTACAAAATCACTGATCATACATGAACTGGTTGCTGTAGATTACTGTTGAATTATTTTTGTGCCTAGTTGATAACCATTAAACCTATAATTTTGTGCCAGACCTATAATTAGTGGTCAGCATGCAAAATAACCCTGGATTGAAAATTACATTAACTTACTTTTGATTTGTACAGCCACATTTGCATGATTTACACTGGGCTGTGCATGGCCAGCTGACGCGACGACACTCACAATGCATAGTTTCGCAGCCAGATTTGCAGCCACAATGGTCCAAGAGGCTTAATTGAGACCAAATCGCAGTAACTGCCGACCATTCCGGAGTCCAACTCTCTTTTTCCTCAGTCCATCCCCAAAAAGATGTACATGGTATGGAAACTTCTGGTTTCAGAGCGTTTCCCCATATATGGCCCTCTTGGTAAGCTGCTCGAAGTGCATGTTTATAGAGAGCAGCTGATGTAGGTGGCAGGGTTGGCAGGTTCTAATTTCTCGGCCAAATCAGATTTGTTCCCTGAACGACGCCCTCCATTGACTGACAACGAAGGTGGACAAATTTGGTTTTTGTACTGGAAGAATTCGTTCAGATCAAGCTGCCTTTCTCTGGCCACTATAAAAAGACGGGAAAATAGGAGTATGTCAACTTTTAAGTTTTTGATTTTGTCAGTTGTCAGGTGTGTAACTACATATTTTAATTTTAGTATAAAGTTACCCTAGATTTGTGTTATTGTTTGGCCAAACGGAACACATACACGTAAATGAAGTTCACAAATATTTGTTTGCTTCAAAAAACAAGCTTGTGACAAGCCTGCCACCTACATCAGCTGCTCTCTATAAACATGCACTTCGAGCGGCTTACCAAGCGGGCCATATATGGGGAAACGCTATGAAACCAGAAGTTTCCATACCATGTCCATCTTCTTGGGGATGGACTGAGGAAAAAGAGAGTTGGACTCCGGAATGGTCGGCAGTTACAGCGATTTGGTCGCAATTAAGCCTCTTGGACCATTGTGGCTGCAAATCTGGCTGCGAAACTATGCGTTGTGAGTGTCGTCGCGTCAGCTTACCATGCACAGCCCAGTGTAAATCATGCAAAGGTGGCTGTACAAATCAAAAGTAAGTTAATGTAATTTTCAATCCAGAGTTATTTTGCATGCTGACCACTGATTACAGGTCTGGCACAAAATTATAGGTTTAATGGTAATCAACTAGGCATAAAAATAATTCAAAAGTAAATCTACAGGCACAAAAATTATCCAACAGTAATCTACAGCAACCAGTTCATGTATGATCGGTGATTTTGAAGTATTGAAATGGTACGAGTACTTCTCAAAACGACTTTTTTTTTCAGTTCTACATCTACCGGTGAACCCGAAGAGGACATTTAAGTTTTTTGTTTACAAAACTCACTTTAAATAAAAATAATTCCTAATTTTAGATTTGTTATATTTTTTTGTAATTCAGCACCAGGAAAAAACTTTATTCAGTTTTTATTTATTAATTTTTTTATTTATTAAAATAAATTGGGTGATTTCTTTTCATATGACACATTTCATATTAAAATCAGTGCACTTACTGCGGTTGAAGATTTCTTTTAAAGAATTTATTTGTAAGAACGTGCATAATTGAACTTAAATATTTCGCGAAGAATGAAAGGTATCGGTGTCGGGTTTTTTTGTAATACTTTTATATACTCAGTACTATATATATATTTATTAAACTATTCGTGTTTCATATATTTCTTTTATGAAATCAAGTAAAAACTATCAATCGAGTAAGAAAAAAAACTTAAGATGCCGTTTTTTGCCAAAAGTATTGAGTATATGTTTTTTGAATATCTTTTTATAAGTAGTATATATAATGAGCTTTTATTTGAGATATAAAACATTAAAATCGGTCGAATAGTTTAGCTTGTAGAATTATTTGGAATATATCTTGAAGAAATTTACACTCACATTCAAACTTTCATATTTCGAGAAGTATGAGAGATGTCGGTGTCGGGTTTTTTTTATAATACTTGTTATTTATTCAGTAATATATACATGCATTAAACTATTCATATTCCATACAATTTTTTTGAGAAATCAAGTAAAAACTATCAATCGAGTAAAAAAACAAACTTAAAATTCCCGTTTTTATCAAAAGTATTGAGTATATATTTTTTGAGTATTTTTTTAAAAGTAGTATATATAATGCGCTTTCATTTGAGATATTAAACATTTAAATCGGTTCATTGGTTTAGCTTGTAGAATTTTTTGAAATATTTTTTAAAGAAGTAGCGCCATCTCTGTTCCTAAGGGGTGAAACTGCCGCTGCTGCGGGTCAAATCGCTCAGTTTGGTCCCTACTATCACTGTGCAGAGCGGCTTGCTTTTATCATGAAGTGCAGCATTTTGTTCATAACAAGTATGACTATTTAAAGTATTTAGAATATTCTCCAAGGCTGTATGTAACTAATAAAAAAACCGCACAATTGGTAAGATTCTCGAGGCGACATATGTACGGGTTTGCCTTAGGGCGTGAGTATTATATTCTTTGCTTAGGGCCTTGCCTGTTGGGAATATAGGAATAGCAATCTTGATCTATCATAGTTAGGGATGCACATGCTGTCCGGTGAAAGCCGTCCGTGCTGTCTATCTATTTGCATCTAAATGAACAGCGCGGCAGCCTCGTTCTTGCCTTCACTTTTCCTTTCTAATACACGTTAACGTCCGTAACGGAAAAAGATTAAAATAGATACCTGCAACTCGTTGCTTTCAATTCAACGCTACTTGTATGAAATATAAAATGATTTTTGAATAAGAATGTGCTGCGAAAACTGAACAGTGTTCGTCATAGATAAATGTAAAAAAAATGAAATTTAATATTAAAATAAGTAGGTACAGATGAAGCGCTGGTGGCCTAGCGGTAAAAGCGTGAGACTTTCAATCCGGAGGTCGCGGGTTCAAACCCCGGCTCGTACCGTCGCTTTCGTAAAAACTAGTGCCTACATCAATTCTTGGGATTAGTTGCCAAGCGGACCCCAGGCTCCCATGAGCCGTGGCAAGAAGCCGGGACAACGCGAGGAAGATGTACAGATGTAGTGCATAATTGTTTACCATCGTATTTTCTCAGAAACGTTCGTATTTGTCATGCTACTTTACTCAACCTCAGTACTTATTGTACTGAGACTGACTGAAATAGCAGGACACGTTCGTACGTTTCCGTGAAAATACGAAGGAAAACAATTATTATGCACTACATCTGTATTATATCCTACTGATTCAGCCTGATGACAGATAGACACATAGACACAGACAGACGGACAGACGGACAGCGAAGTCTTAGTAATAGGGTCCCGTTTTTACCTTTTGGGTACGGAACCCTAAAAAGTTCACCTGATACAAGTATTAGCTCAATTACTTATATTAAGGTATAGTCAATGTGGTGCTACGCTTGGCGAGCATGTACTACGAACGCATTTGCAATTTATATTTTTCGAGTTTCGATTTTTATTCTCTTATTATAAAAATATATATATGCAGTGTGAAAAAACATTACGGGCCCTGGAGGGAAAGTGCCTGCCTAAAATCTTAAGTTAGTTCATTTTACTTAAAGGAATCATTCTTTTATTTATAAAAATAAACAAAACTGTATTCAGTTTTAATATTATCTTCGGTTACCGCGATAGTTACTCATGAAATAAAACTATGAAAACGGATTATATCGCGTATATTGAATTTATAATACATCCCGACGTTTCGAACTCTTTACAGCGTTCGTGGTCAACGGGTGACTATAAACGGGTGTATTATAAATTCAATATACGCGATATAATCCGTTTTCATAGTTTTATTTCATGTATTCAGTTTTATTTTTTATTTGCTTGTATCGCCTGGAAATCGAACCTACTAAAAATTAAAAAAAAAACCTTGCTATTTTATTTCACTAGTCGATACAGTTCATGTTAATGTTAAAATTTCTCCAAGAAACAGTAGGTCTTACACTCGTCTGTCGTACAAAACATCCATAAAATCGAATATTTAGTATTTTTTGATTTTTTAGTAGGTTCGATTCCCGGACGAGGGAAACGAATTTAAGAAATCTTTGAACGCAGTTTTGTTTCTTTTTAAAAATAAATGAATGTTCCCTTTAAGTAAAATAAGCTAACTTGAGGTTATAACGTACTTTCCCTCCAGGGCCCATTATTTTTTTCCATACTGTATACCTACCTACATTATTGCTAAGTCTTTTGGGCGTCACCGTCAGTGACCCTAATATTTAAAGATAATATTTGAGATTAACCGTTTGCATCTTTGGCCTCCAAGCCATCCGCTTCGATGACCGTGCAGCCGAGTACGACCGTGGGCGGGCGCTCGCTGCCGGCCGCCATGATCGCCCGAGCGTGCAGCTCCGGCGCGACCCTGAACGCGCGCCGAGCGTACTCCACCATGTCTTCCTTGTAGGCCGCGAACTGCCCGTCCGGGGCCGGCGCTCCCACTGCGTTCTCGATGCAAAACAAAACCTGAAACAAACGTTTTTGTAGCAGTTGTGGAACAGCTGGCGATTGGGTGCATATTTTTTTTTGCTTTCAGCTCTAAGATAAAAAACACATCTCGTGACCTTACCTCAGAAAACAATTACGTCACAAGTAAAGCTTGAGGTAGCTCGCTAATAAAAAAATGGCGACGTTAAGGAATGTGTGCTAGGGAGGTCGAGATGGGACTGGGACTAGCGTGTCTGGAGAGTGGAGACCGTTAGCGTTGGCAGCGTTAACGATAACGTCTTTAATAAGATATAACAGCAACACACTTAATTGATCATCGTTAGACCTTATCTTGTTGTAATAAGACTAATAAGGCATAGATACAAATGACCAGTTAAATTTGAGTACTTATACTTACTTGATGAAAAAAGGGCTAAGTTTATAGGACATTGAACCGAAAGGTGACTTGAGAGAGTTGAGAGGTGATCATGCTAATTGTTAGCCGCAAAGGCCTATGTTGTACCTATGCTACATAACAAACAACGTACGTACAGTCAGCAAAGCCCGCAGGGCTTATGCAGATACATATTTGTATTGTATGCTATTTGGGGTGCTAAGCTAATAGCTTTGCTGACTGTACAAACGTGGCATCATAGGTTAAACTTGAGGTTATACTACTTTTGGATACCTCTGTATAAAGATGCTCATGCTCCTTGTGAGACAGTTGGGCCGATACGCTGGGCAGGCCGAGCTCGTGCGGCCCTGGTGGCGGCCGTTCGGCACGCGCCTCGGCGAGCCGCAACGCCGCCAACCGACGATTCTCCTGCCTCCACGATAGTGCCGTGAACGCCTCGAAGTAGGAACCGTCTGTTTCTTTTACCCTGTACAAAGTGCTTAGATTAAGGGTCGGTCGCACCAAATCGTCTGTCACCGTTAAAGTGTTCGTTAAATTTTATAGTAGGTATGGGAAGTTTCATAGTTCACCGCTAAGTGCGGGCTGCGAACGCACCCACGTTACTACTCGAACTTGTATCCGAATGAATGACTTGCTTACTCAGGTCCCGGATGCCGACATATTTGCTGACAGTTTTGGCAAGTTCATTAGGTCCGCCATGTCGGCTTTGAACTTTGCCCCTGTAACTTAAACCATGTTGTATTTGTCTGGATTTGTTTATTAATTATATTCTGTAATTCTAATTGTATTCCAAATTGTAGTTTACTTTTGAATTTGTCAAATATGTATAATTTGTTATTTTGTATTTACCGTGTAAGCGCATTGATTGTTATTTACTGTAAGCTTATAAGTGAAATAAACGATATTGAAAATTGAAATGACGTTGGTCAGTCCGTCAACTGTAGTTGATGCACCGGGCCTAAGTGACAAGGAGCGAAATATTCCGATTTTAAATGTCTGTTAAGTATGGTTATGGTGGAATCGAGTTTTATGGACGCTTTGTCCTTCGCTTTAGACCAAAAAGGTACAAAAGGAACCCTTATGGTGCGACTCTGTCCGTCTGTCTGTCTGTCTGTTACATTGCTAAATATCTCGAGAACTACTGAAGCTATCAATTTGAAATTTGGAATACTTATAAACAGCGTTAACCTTAACACATTGAATGTGTAATTTTTTTTTATTAACTATGAAAAATGCCCAATATACCTAACTTTGGGTATCAGTATCATATTACATAATAACAACATTTTCAATAAACTATGTTTACACTTAATACTTAATACCTACCCTATTACATAATCATATTAACCTCGATAGTAAATTTTAGATTACCTGTCTCACAGATTCAAATTCAATATTGCCTATATGCAAAGCTGCCTAGGTTTAATTAGGTTACAACCCATGCAGCTTTGTGGGTTACCATATTTCCGTCTTTGGTCCCGGATAGTTAGTAGATTTCATTGATCTAGAACGATTAAATTTACTTGTTACCCTCTCGAGCTTACCTTCAATCCATTTAGATTAACGTAACATGAATGTTGTGGTGTTCTACTTCTAACTAAAAGTTTATTCTAATTTCTAATAAACAACCTTTTGTTGAGAGCGCTGGTGGCCTAGCGGAAAGAGCGTGCGACTTTCAATCCGGAAGTCGCGGGTTCAAACCCCGGCTCGTACCAATGAGTTTTTCGGAACTTATGTAAGTACGAAATATCATTTGATATTCGTTACCAGTCGCTTTTCGGTGAAGGAAAACATTGTGAGGAAACCGGACATTAGGATTGGGATTACCAAATAAGACCTAGTTTACCCTCTTGGTTGAAAGGTCAGATGGCAGTTGCTTTCGTAAAAACTATTAGTGACTACGCCAAATCTTGGGATTAGTTTCCAAGCGGACCCCAGGCTCTCATGAGCCGTGGCAAAATGCCGGGATAACGCGAGGAAGATGATGATGAAACGGTCTTTTCGAACGAGCGAGCGAAGCTAAGTGAAGTTCTTACATTCAACTTGGAACACAACATAGCTGGCTCGGGGCACGTCCCGGCAATTCGATGTTTTTAAGCTGAACTACCAGAGGAATGTACATACAATAACTTAAGTAAATTTGTTCTAATTTAAAAGAATTTCAGTAAACGTGTCGATGAAGGCATTTTATTTTAGTTTTTAAATTATGAGCAGGCTCGATCAAAGGGTTATGGAGCTAGAAGAGCCTAGAAGGCCATAAAGCTATTTGTGAGGGGTCTTGTTATTCTGGCCATCTTATTTGCAAGAAAGTATGGTCGAGTTTTGTATCAAATGAAAATGCTCGGTTTACACATTTATAATACTGTCTTTTAATTTACGATATTAAAGGATTGGCAAGATTTATAAAAATGAAATTAGGTATTTGACATTTGACAAGAAAGATTACGGCTTACCACAGATACAGTTTTTTTATCTCTATGGTGACTTAAATCTAATAGTTAAGGGCTCCACTTGGCGGGGGATGCGGTGCGGTGATAAAAACGAAACTGTGGAACCCAATTTAAAAAAAAAACAGCATTCCCCGTTGACTGTAGAATGGGTGCAGATATCAAATGTCTAGGCTAAGAGATTCTAAACCGCTAGTAAACTCGAGATTGTGAACAAGCCTGCCCGACGCCGACGATGGACGGAGACAATTTGGAGAAACTGGTATGAATATGAGGTCGAACCTGAGCTTTGTAAAATATATCGGTGCCCAGTGTAAAATAAGTACAAAACACTGAAAAATATCCTATTTCAAAATACCTAACTAATGCGAGATGCAAAATAACTAATGCGAGGAAAATGCCTAACACCAAGTCGCGTAGTGGTATGAGGTCGCATGTGGTGCACGCAAAGTAAACATAGTTTATCTACACACATATCATAAACCCTCTGATATGTGTTGAAGGCATCATCAAAATCCGTAAATAATGGCCAACATTAAGATCAACTGTTTTGTTACAGCAAATTTTTTATCCGTGAAAATGTTATTATTGCTAAATAATAACATCGATTTCGATAATATTATTTTATTCAAATTTCGAACATCTGAAAAACAAAGAAATTTGATTTGACCTCTATTCTAATATCAGTCGAGATGACGTTTTATTCGAAATGAAATGTCAATTGCATACAAATTTGACAAATCTCGCTTGTTAGTTGGTATCGAACGATATGACAATCGACCCCCACTCTAGTTTGCCTCTGAATTTTAAAAAAAACTACGGATGCGTGACATGCGTGAAAAAAGTTTTCTTTGCCGCCATTTGACGTGTAGTTTATCTTTCAATTAGTTTGTAAGTAAAAAATAATTTGTTTTGTTGTTTTTAAAGTAACTCTAGCAAAAGTTTCGTGTAAAATGTGCGATAAAGATATTTCGGAGACCACCACCACCACCACCTCATATCCGCGAATTCCGCCAGAGAATAACTATGCCCCAATGTCGGCTGTAATATGAGGTTAGTGAATATATCATAGAAAGTTTATAATATGTGTGTAGATAAAGCAGTGTATGTAACTGTACATAATTAGGCATTAAAACACTCGTGTGATTCTATTATGAAACTCAGTACGTTCGTTTCATAAACCCACACTCGAGTTTTAATGCCTTTCATTATGGAGCAGTCACATAAACTACTATTACAGTACATATGGTGCTACTTTCTCGCACTAGTGCGTAAAGAGCACTTTTCGTGCTTATGTCGAAAGTTTAAAGCGCCATATGTACTGTAAAACGTTGTACGATACACGTGCGAAAAGGTAATTCGCAACTCGTGTCGATTTAAAACACTGCCTGCGGTCGTGTTTTAATTTATCGCCACTCGTTTCGAAATTCCTCTTTTCCGCACTTGTATCGTACATAACTATTGTGCATATTATATGTGCTGCTCAGGCACGTATAGTTGTGTCAATCCGAATAAAAGGTATCTTTCCTCGCGTAGGGTTGTATTTGTATTATGAACATTGTTAATAGTGGCGTAATTACAGCCCTAAACACGTAGGTACGAAGGTAAAAAGGCACAAACAGTAGGTATACTATAGGTCATTAATGTCATAAGAACGTGAAAAATACAACTAACAAATATTATTTGTTTATGAAAATGTATTTTCACCACACCATCAGCAGGTAAAGGGTCTTGATTGTTCAAAAACTGATGGGAAAGTTGCATTTTATCCAAATGTGGGGCAAAGTAATCAAATGCTAATTTTGAGTGGATTCCTTATGTTGGCTGGTAGAATTGACTTTTAAATGATGATTTTGCATGATAAATATTTACCATTCATTTTGAATTGATTTACGTTGATTTTGTTTGATATTTTACAGTTAGCATTTTCCTTGTCTTGGTGTGGTGAAAAATATTATATATATTTCACTCGGTGCCAAAATTTGTTTTTCCCCTCACTAGCTCGGAAAGCCGTCTTTTATCCTTTAAAACAAGCGGGGAAAAACATTCGTTTGCTCGGGTATCAATATTAGCACGAGAGGTTAAACAAAAACTTTGCCCCTTGTAAAACAAGTATAGTTGGTCAAGCAACTCTCGTCAGTAGAAAAAGGCGGCTTTAAAAATGTAGGCTCGAAGGGATATCGTACCAAAGAAAATTTGAATTTCGCGCCTTTTTCTACTGACAAGATTTGCTTAATCAACTATAACTATTACTAATATTGTCTTCGGTTACCGCGATAGTTACTCATGAAATAAAACTATGAAAACGGATTATATCGCGTATATTGAATTTATAATACATCCCGACGTTTCGAACTCTTTACAGCGTTCGTGGGTGACATCAGCCGGGGACACCCGTTGACCACGAACGCTGTAAAGAGTTCGAAACGTCGGGATGTATTATAAATTCAATATACGCGATATAATCCGTTTTCATAGTTTTATTTCATGTATAACTATTACTATTTTGTACGTGATTGTTTTAGAACAGGTATTTACGAGGTTTGATCTCATTGTTTACCTAACATAAGAGTGGTTTTCCTTGTATAATATACCTTATACCTACACATTCGTTACAATACAAAAAGTATCTAGCTAATCTAAACTACGAGTATTGTAAACTTCTTTTCCCATGCGGATCAAAACTAGGAAATAACTTTTGCTTTTATTTTACCGTAGACGTTTAATGAATCACGTAAGTTTCTAGCTTACTTAGCATAACTAAAACTTTCGTAATAGTCATAACGATATACTTACTTTCTAATTCTATAAAAATACTTATAGAGAGAGATCTACTTATGGTGTTTTATTGACTGTAGTATATTGTGAGAATCTCAAATTTATATACAGGGTGGCCAAAAAATAAGTGCATTCCCGTTGCCAGGGAGGTTTTGGGATTATACTTAGCAACTTTTATTATGGGACCAACCCCGAAATCGCAAAAAAACTTTGGCTGTTTCATACATTTTGGCTGGTCCATTTTATATGGGAGGGTATTTTTTTTTCTCGCGATGTCGTTGTTGGTCCCATAGTAAAAGTTGCTCAGTATAATCCCAAGACATCCCTGGCAACGGGAAGTGGGGAATGCACTTATTTTTGGCCACCCTGTATATTTTTGTAATTTTAAAATAAATAGTTTAGAAGTAATTTAAGAAAATAGCCAATTAATGACCAAATTGTGTAAAGTACGGAACCCTAGGAACACGACTCCGACTCGCACTTGGCCGGGTTTTTTATAGGTACATGCTAGTATAGCTGTGCATTTCTTCTATCAATATTTACTTTACCGGGACGAGGTTTTCGCTATTTCCCAGCTAAGGACTCCCGGGTGTGGCAATCAATACGAAGGGATTCGCAGCCAATGAAACCTCGGTAATGTGCGTTGAGTAGCAGTCGAGGTTCGCTAGTTTCCAACCGATTATGTAGGGATCACCACATGAAAAGGTTACTTACAGCATCGATTTACCATAGTTACTTAAGGTATCAAGAAACGGTATTCAAATTATATAATTTGTTTAAGATTTGATATTGTTGTGTAGGTAAAACTACATACTTAATTTGAACATTTGGAACTATTCTTACCTTCACACACGAACCCTACCTATTCCCTAAAAGATACCTAGCATTTAGACTCGACAAGAAACCGACTCCTTACAATCGGCGACAAAAAAGAAATTACAAATACCTATATCCCCAATTAGTATAAGAGTTCCCGCTCGGGCCTCTACTCCGCCTCGTCTTGTTTAGTCAATGAAAAAGCGTTTTCCTTCCGAATGTTGGCTATCCCGCTCAAATCGCTCAATATTCAATTAACATTGTTATTTAAAGGTCGCGAAATTCTTTAGGACAGCTCAGCTTGGTAAATTCATAGCATAGCAACAACCTGAAATATATAATATAGGCATTCAGTCCGCCATTTGTACTTTTTTGATGTGCAATAAAGTTTAAAAATATATAAATAAATAGGTAAATAAATAAATAAATTTGCATCTGAAGCTTGTTTAGAGAGCCGAGCTAAATTTTTCGTAGCTCACGAAGATCTATAGGTAGGTATGCATAAGTAGATAATCTATGTACTAGTGTTTACCGAGACACCTGCATTTTTGCAACTGTATGTACAGTGTATGGCGTTTGGAGCTTACGCTATTATTAACGCCGCTCCAATTAATATTGGATGGCGCTTACGTCGCATAGCGCCGCAATAATTTGCGACGTACAGCTAGCGCGCCGTAAGGTACCTTTTGCCGTGAAATGTCACATATCTTTACTATTTCATATCTAGTGAATCTCTTATTAATTTCTCGAATCGCGCCGTAATATACTTGCTTGTTCTCACTGCAATATTGGCATTCAATATTATGTATGTACTATCTACACCATAATTGTTGTACAGTCGGCCTCAAACAGATGGTGACGGTCAAAGTGGCCAAATATATCAGGACACATCTTTATTTCTGTGGTAACAAAGGTGTGTTACGATATATTTAGCCACTTTGGCGGTCACTATTTATTAAATTTGATGTTGACTATAGATAAACATTAGCATACAATTCGCATATATAAATACAATCAACTTCTAGAAAAGCGGTCGTTAAATATCTGAACCTTACACCTACACGTCACTTTACTTGCACTACATAAACCCGTAACGATACGTCGCTCATAACGAAGATGCTTCGAATTGCAATCCCATAGCTCGTTAGTCGGACACACTCCCGGACCCATTGGTCATTCATAACTCTTCGATCTCACCGACCACGTCACAACGTTCCTTTACTGAAACATATTCCTGCGGTGTTTCCTTTCACGACGTCTGTACACTTACAACATGATAAAAGACACACAGAGATTGCGAACGAGAACATACCTATTGTGCTATGCTACTAATTAATTGCAAGCTACATTACTTACTGAAACCGCAATTCTTAGCACATTTTTTTTTCTATTATCCAAAACACTAAATTAATATTTGTTTGCCAGGCCATTTATTTACAACCAATTACACCATTATTACTACGTGACATAAGCGCCGACCGCTAAAGGGCTCTTTAGGTATGGATTGTCACAAATAAAATTATTAAATGTCAACAATCTTACTTATTATTGTAGTACAAATATCTGAACACGCCTCTATTGTCAACTGATTGTTGACAATCCTTGAGGCGTTAGAGTGCGTGTTCAGATATTTATGGCCGCACTGATATATCTGATGGCGACTGTACCTGTACATAATCTAGTGCGCCCGAGTATAGAGTACATTATACTAGAGAGTGGGGGCCAAGGGGCGGGCAACCGGGCATCATAAGCGTCGCGAGCACGGGGTACAGAGCAACAGGTCGCTTGATGACCTATATTAGCCAGAAAGTTGTATTGTTTATATTATGCCGGGCTTAATTTTATGGAGACCACTGTTTTGTGATGTCGGTTTATTTTTCTTATTAATGATTACTTATGTGCCTACTAAGCGAACCCTTCTAAAATAGATTTTATAACAAAGTTCTAAACTAAAGGGTGTGGACAGGGTTTATTGAATGTTATCAACGTGAGTAAATAAGCAAACCGTATCAAGCCCTAACAAATTGGATTTCCCTTGAGCAGGAGATGGGCCTCGCAATACTTAATTGCTCCTATCAGGACTACATATACGACGAGGCAATCACCCTGTCCCGTGGAGGAAGCGACCGAACGCCTGTACCTATGTAGGTACGAGTAAGTACAAGTGTATCTTCGGTGAACCACACTGTGACAGTAGGCAGGGGTGAAATTACTATATTGTTGCGATTCCGCATCGATACAATCGCTCTAGACACAAATCACAGACAAATTCTTGAATAAGATACGATGCAGATAGGTAGTGATGTATTTATTCAATCGTATAGCATAAAAATGATATAACTAATCGAAATAAAGCATCAGGTATGTAACAAATTAATATCCAAGGTATTTAGCTATTCAGGCTCAACAGTTGTGACGAAGAGCAGGTCATCGGGGCTTCCAAATTAAGTTCCGAATGGGCATGCACAAAAGATAGACGACGTTATGTCGCTCGATTCGATTTACTACTTCGCAGCTAAACAGTCATGCCCATGCCAGCCGCAACAGTCGTTTCATTCACTGTCTTTGATACCTATCGTCAATACGGAAAAATAACTTGAATATATATTTCTGCGTAACTTGTAATAATGAACCGGAAATTACTTCATCAACACAAGAATTGCTAAGGTAACGCTACCCAGATGTAAAATGGAATAAAAGTTGCAATCGGGCCCGACTTTAATCAAATATTCTATTCGGCCAAATGAAACCCCCGTTGATAAATCGAGTCATCTACCCAGACGGGAGACCGCCTGCTATTTCACCGACTTTGTTTATTGATGCCCATTACCATGCTCAGGCCTGAATTAAATAAAGTTCACTTAAACCGAACTTCGGTGGGATTGCTATATAGGGACGTGTTACCTGTAGACTTACCTACCTACCTATAGGCTTCATGATTCATGTTTCATGAGACATGAGGGTTTTTTTTTCTAATTTATCATTAGTGTGTCTAATTAAGCTTGCATGATTTGACCCGAACATACATATAGGTATACCTACATACAAACATACATTGCAACTTGTAAAATACTCTAAACGAAAATTACCTTTATGAGTTCTAAGCAAAAAACCGGCCAAGTGCGAGTCGGACTCGCGCACGAATAATGTAGTATACAGTATATAGCAGAAGGCCCTTACACCGTGACCGTACATTTCCTTTTCCTTATCAGAACAAGTGCGCTTACGTTGGCATCTTTGGACAGTCAGAACTGACATACATACTACGGTACACGGTACATGATTGCATACAATACAAAAGCCTCAAGATAGAATAAATGTTACTATTTTCTTATAAAATAAGCAATATAATTTGTATCTGTTAGTGGTAAATTTACTTACAACAATGTTGTCAACATTCTTACCTAAATGTCATAACGTGGTACGAGCGACTTTTAATTTGATTAATTAAACCAGATTAAACATTGAGAATATATCTACTGTAGTACGAGTAGCAGTGAAGTGAAGTATCTATGCTCTGTGTGCTGTGTGTGCGTGTGTACTCCACCAGCTGCTAAGGCAAGCCAGAGGCTATTTATCCAAGAAAAATCCCGATTCGCTCAGGTAAGTGAAACCGCTTCTTTCTAACCCCAACAGCCCGCCACAATACATTTCCTAGGAGTAGGTTGATACTAGTATTATAGGTACATAATCTGTGCCTCGGCCGCAAAGACTTGCCGCTGATTTGCAATTCCCTTCCCTCGGAACACGTTAATATCCTTTGGCTCCGCAACTTCCCGATACCGTTATTTATCTTGATAACCTTTGCTTTGCCGTCAACGTCCAAAATGAATTTATTGCTACTGAGATTCCCACGGTGTTAATAAAGAATAAGTTGCCTTATCGGACGAAAATAAATTATTTTAGTACCTACGTAAACTCTTTGTATGAATACTTAATGAATAATAACTAGTAACTACAAACAAATATATACTCGTACTTACTGTGTAGGTACGATAAGAGCGTCACCAATTAAAATAATCGGTGTTAAGGGACATCATGTATTTTTCAAATCACTTATTCGAAAAAGAGCTTATTCTTCCCCGCTAGGAGGGATCAAAGTGGCACTTTTGTTCCCTGCTAGGAGGGATCAAAGTGGTACGTACGGTACGTACTTTTCTGTTCTAAGACACGATTTTTTTCTTTTTTGCATACAATTTTTTTAGGTAATTAATATTTTGTAACATAATAATTTACTCATAGGTGATGTGAAAAACAGTATGTGTCACATGGTAGCAAAATTATTTCCACCTTGGGCGTTATCACTTGAATAACTCACTACGCTCAAGATTCTATTTTAGAATCCGTCGCTACGCTTAGGATTCAATTATAGAATCCTTCGCTTCGTTCTGGATTCAATGCACGCCCTCGTCGTAAATATGTCATTTTGCTCCCTTGTGACACAATCTACTATTTCACATCACCAATTTGAAACAGGGCTTTTTCTTCTCTGCTAGGAGGGATCAAAGTAATACTTTTCTTCCCTGCTAGGAGGGATCAAAGTGATACTTTTCTTTCCTGCTAGGAGGGATCAAAGTAACACTTGTCTGTTCTATTCTAGGACATTATTTTTTATTTATTTTTTGCACATTATTTGTTTAGCTTAAATAACATTTTTAAGGTGGTTCGATTTTCATACAAAATTCAATCTGCTTTAATTAAGGCACTACACACTATTACTACACAAATATTTGCTCATTTATCTACTTTCGAATATTCGTTTGCGCTAAATTAATAGAAAAACTTTGTTTCATACAGAAATCATACATAAATCAACGTAATTTTTTCATCAATTTTACGTATGTGTGTGTCACAAATGTCGTGTACAAATACGTTGCGTGCGGCGTTGCCACTCTATGACGTTGGCGACGTTGCCTGGCCGACCTGGCAGGATTTGCAGTGCCATCATGTTTAGTGCATTTTTATTTGACAGTGTTGACACTGACACATAGGGTTATGTTTATTGTGTCAATTTGTTTGTATAAATTGAAAATGATAGCAACGTCTAAATCAAGTTACAAAAATCATCGGTGTTCTGGTCCGCGAAAATCCAGAAAAATTCAGACTCAATTGAAGCGGAATTCATGATGGTGAAGTTTCGTAAGGTAGGTACAGTTTCATTCCTTCATTGTACATTGTAATTTTCTCGTGCCGATCTTTTTAGAAAATAATTCTCACTTCTTCCGTAATGGTAGAGTAGATATAAGCAGTGAACAATACCTATATAATGTAATTATTACTGTTTTGGTTGCCGAATAGTCAATGTGTCACTAACTCTAGGTTTTTTTAGGTATTGTGCAAAATGAAGAGGCATTCTTGGAAATAAAATGTTTTCCTTCATTAGCCAGAAAAAATCAGGACATCCTCACTGCAATAAAGTAAAATAAAACATTTCCTGGGGATGAAAATTATGGAATTTTGTCTATGAATGAAAAACAGAATTATTACTAGGTAAGTAAATGATAACTTTATTAGAATCCATATTGTTGCATCATCTTTCTTCCTATAACATTAGAGATTTTGTGCTATCATGATATTATTTTTCTTTCAGGTACAGGGACAACTACGGATAACAAATATGAAAAAATGTTATTTCATTTGTTGTGTGAATCCATCTACACCAACAAGACATCCACTGCTGGACATAGGCCTTCCCAGGGATCTCCACAACGACTGGTCTTGCAAGACCGGCCAAAATATCGAGAAATAAATAATATAAATAAACATGATAAATATCCCGTTTTCTATAATAGTTATAATTAGAAGGCCATGCAATGTTGTTACTCACTGTACCTACTTGAATCCAAAAAAAAAATATAAAAAAAGTTTTAATTTTATTTTACAATTACTACTTTATTATTAGTACATTACGATACAAGTGCGAAAAGTAGGAAATTGGCAACGAGTGGCGATAAATTGAAACACGACCGAAGGAAGTGTTTTAATCGACACGAGTTGCGAATTACCTTTTCGCACGTGTATTGTACAACGTTTTACAGTACATAATTATGGCCCTTTACATTTTCGACATATGCACGTATTGTACTAATTACCGCACTAGGGCGGTAACGTATATGTAGCACCATATGTACTAAAAAGTATTTTACAGTACATATGGTGCAACTTTCTCGCCCTAGTGCGTAAAGAGCACTTTTCATGCATATGTCGAAAGTTTAAAGGGCCATATGTACTGTAAAACGTTGTACGATACACGTGCGAATAGGTAATTCGCAACTCGTGTCGATTTAAAACACTCTGCGGTCGTGCTTTAATCTGTCGCCACTCGTTTCGAATTTCCTCTTTTCCGCACTTGTATCGTAAATAACTATTTCAAACTGCAAGGGTACGATGATAGATCTCAATTCAATATAATTTTGCAACACTTGGCATTATTAGGTTATAAATTGTATGGAGATGAAATCTATCATCGTACCCTTCCAGTTTGAAAAATACTATAGAGGCTGGGCAGTAAGGGATTGCTTTACTTGTAGAACTATATTTAGCGCTTTAAAAAAAAACTGATACCTGACACTTACAAACCTGGACTTCCTTGGGCTAGTGCTACTAAGAATCGTCAGTATTCTCCATCCTTTCTGAGTTGGAAGAACCCAAAAAGGTGAGATTTGTGAAAGTCAGGTTTTCAATATATGTGGCGTTTTCAACCAAACGGGTACCTACTTATTGTTGTCATATTTCCATAAAGCTTCAAAATGAAATCAACCTAATAGACAACCGACAATGTGGTACCTTTTAGTTCAAAACGTCACATATTTTTATAAAACGTTATAAACTAATTTATTAATAATACTGAATATCTGGGAGAAAAATAAAACATAAGTAAAAACTCAAAAATGCTCGTTTTCCCAGAGATAAGACCTACCTAGATCGAACCCCTTACAGCAAATTTCATCGAAATCGTTAGAGCCGTTTCCGATATCAATGAAATATATTTCGGTTATATCGGAATCGGACAAGAATTCGAAGAATAAAAGGTATAAGAAACATAAGATAACACAAAAAGGACAAAAAAAGTACCCCTGTCGTACCAGTCTCGAACCCTAATCTTCTTGCACGTATTTCCACGAACATACCGCAACGCCATTGCAGTATACTTACACTGCATGAAATTGTCTACTACAAGCATCACGGAAACACTGTTTGCATGTGTGAGTAATAGTAGGAAATAGCATGACAGAAACACTCTGTCGACTTTAAAAGTGTTTTTTGCACTAATGAAGTATTCAATGTTTATTATAATAGTTCAATATTTATGTAAAGAGTGCGCTAAACATACTTTTAAGTATACAGATACCAACACTATTCCACAAAAAAATAAAACCTGAAAATTTGCGAAAGTGACGCCATCTAGCGGGGTTTAAGCTTTGGGTAACCTAGTCGAACCACCTTAAACATCATAATTACCTCATAGGTATGTAATGTGAAAAGCAGTATGTTAGCAAAATTTGGTAGCAAAATTATTTCCATCTTGGGCGCGACACACTTGAATCTTTAAGATCTTTATTTGTTGATAAATGGATATTCCTTAGGTTTTGAGAGCCCGTTAAATCGTCGTAGCTACCTACCCTAAACCTAAAACAAATAATAAGAACAAAATGCGGGTAGCCCTATAAACCTGCGAAGCTACATGTTGATAGAATTGCTCGCCATCTTGCGACCAAGAACGTAATGTCAGAAATGCAAGTCCACGCAACTTACCCAGAATTCACTGAGCTGTCTACTTCAGGCCACGAGAGCCGCCTCTTGCAGAAGGCCATGGTGGGCTTTTCCGGCGGCAGCGGCTGACGAGGTACGCGCAGCGACCCGCCTCGGCGGACCGGCGCCGCTGGAGCCAGGCACTCTAACGTGCGGCGCCGCGTGCTCAGCGCCGACGCGCCCTCCGTTGGCACCACTCGGGGAAAACCTACACATAAAAAAAACACAAAAATGACCAGCAAGTTTGACTTTGCTGATAAAAAATTTGGTGGCGAACTGCATAGTTTACGGTTAGTCAAAAATTAAAAAAAATGAAGTATCAATTTTTGTAAGTGCGATGTTGCATATAATAATCCTTTATTTGACACGAACTTTAAAAAAAGTTGAAACGCCGTTATAAAATGTAGACTTGGGTCCTATAAGGGTCCTATATAAGTTTCTAACCTTTGTAAGGTGGTTTCTTTTTCACGACTACGACTACGATGACGCCACTGGTCCTCCGTTTGTCTTCGCGCCGACACGACATCACACGACATGGTGTAATAAGGCTGCGATCGTGGCCCAAAATGGTCCCGCCGGAAGATCAGCGCTGACTTTCGGGTCAGCATTATGCTGAGGCGAGACCATTTTCGTGGTAAACTTCAACTCCTACCTATTTTATAAATTCCTATAGTTTTAGTTATACTTTTGTATGTAATTTTAGTTTTAAGTTTATCACGAATAAAACATTTGATTCTGATTCTAATACTGAGTGTAGGGTTTTCTTAAAACCGCGCCTACACACCCGTGGTCACAATCAGTATCACATTTGGTGACCCCACAATCCCCACATTCTTTGCTCTGAGTTGACAATAAGTCTGTCAATAACGCAGCAATTATTAAACCGGATGATACTCGTTCGCGGTATTCACAAAGCTCGATTTACATTTGCTCTTGTTTCGTCATAACATGTTAAATATTTTACGTGCGTCGGGATTACTACGATTACATTTAATTTATTTTGCATTAGGTACTTTGATTTAGTAGCTTGACGTAAACTGTCATTTATTATGTAGGTATGGTTCTATACCATCCATAAGGTATGGGATGTATGGATTTTTGTAGGTTTCATATAGAGAGGTAGTATTCATTAAAAAAACGATATCTGTCACTATAGTCTATAGAGCACCATAGAGTAACTTGCTGTAGTCACACTGTCACTAATAAGTTAATAACTATTGAATTATTTTAGGTATATTTTTACTGCTTCTTGGTTGGTCATTACTCATTAATTATTTCGTTTACAACATAAGAGTTAGAGGTTCTACTTATAATATAACTTATATATGTGACACGGACATTTGACTATGTAGATTGCGGATAGACTTGATATGCCTACTCTCAGCAGTGGCTCTAGCTTCGTGTGCGAGAGAGAGAGTACATCATGGCAACTTTCGACGGAGTTGACTGCCCTCCAATAATGAGAGCTGATGAGGCTGCACACTTGCTGCACACTGTGATGAAGTAGGTAAGTCTGCCAGTCGTAAGCCCTATATCTAATATGTCCACCACACCATTTCATTCACATCAAAATACTAACACCTCGCACGGTGACTGTAGAAAGTTTTCTAAGACGACTTCTCACTGGAGAAACATCCCCACGTATTTTTCTAAAGACGTAGCATGGTCACGCTACCCCCTCTGCCACGCATAAGGTTAGCTTTACTCGATACTTTTTCCAATCACGCCACCAATCTACTTCAGTCGGCGGTCCACATGTCTTTGAACGGACCAATCACAGCACGGGACTCGCTCACGTCGTCCTCCGCACCCCCGTATTTTTGGCAGCATCGGTTTCATGAAACAATTACTCTAAGCTACGTCTTTAGAAAAATACGTGGTCTGTGTGTGCTACCTAATTGGATTCACGTTTTCCACAATTACTTACTTTAAAACATTTTTGTTTTTTTAGAAAACTGGACTCGTCACTGCTGTGTAAGTCGAACCACGGCGTGGTACAAGGTAAGTATTACCTTTATAAAAAATACATAAGATAAGTAAACCTTATACTAAAAGACGACGCTTAAACGCCAGGAATTACTTATTCTTTCATAGTAGTTGGTTACCATTGATTAGTTGACAGCCAGTTAGCTGAGTTGACATCAGCGTCTACTTGGACCGGAACACCTCAATTATTTCAAAAAAGTGATGCATGACGGCCGCAGTGGCTGGTGCTGTCTCCTAGGGAGAGCGGTGGCGTAAAGGTGACGTATGGCGCAGCGGCAGTGTCAGCCCTGCCACATACTGGCCTAGTGATGCCAGGAAACTGACTTACCTCTCATGGTAGCCGTGGAGGGTGGCGGCTGCGTCGCTTCTTCATAGGAGGGCGTTATGCGGCGCAGCGACAGTTCCAGCCCTACAACATGCTAGCCCAGTGGTATCAGGAAACTGACTCACCCCTCATGGTAGCCGTGGAAGACTGCGGCGGCGGCTGCGCCGTCTCCTCGGCGGAGCGGTGGCGCGACGGCGGCGCGCGGCGCGGCGACAACGCCAGCCCAGCCACGCTGTCCGCCACGCCCGCCACGTACTGGCCTAGTGACGTCAGGAAACTCATCGCCACTATATCACTTCACTACACGATGTAACTTATTACTCATTTGCTAGCGTACTAGCTTCAGTGGCGGATTTGCCCTAAGGCCAAGTAGGCCCGGGCCTAGGGCGGCAAGACGTTAAGGGCGGCAGCAAGCAAGTTAAGTGTTGAGAAAGGGGCGGCTAGTAGTTACTACAGGGCCTGGGGCCTAGGGCGGCCAAGACTGCAAATCCGCCACTGGCTAGCTTAAACGTATTTAACGTATAAATCACTATTTGACACTGCTTTAACCGTTTTTACTGCACATTGTCAGTTCCTTTTGTAAGTTTATCTGAAACAAAAACAAGAATGTTAAATAGAATAAACCACCATCTTTTATGCAGAGTGAAATTCGTAACATGAGACGGAATGTTGGATGACCCTTGGAGAAAGCAGTTGTTAACTTGTTAGAGTACCCTCTAGCATCACGTCTTTCTATTTCGGGTATTTTTTTTTTTAAATAATTGGCACACCTCAGTAAAAGATACAGCTTAAAGAAAACAATTGGTTAAGGATAGAGGTAAACAACATGCGGTCTTATAGCTGAAGAGCGATCTCTTCTAGATTACCTTTGGGCTTTTTGGGGTGTATAAATAATACCAATTAATTAATAAATATAACCTTTTATAGGTATTTATTTTTTTGATTTTATTTTTTTGTGATCGTATCTAACATCCGATATTGCGCCGGACAAAGTAAAAACCCTCTAACTTAAGGGCCACAGAACGCGCGCTCCGAGCGTACATGCTCGAGGCTGACTCTGAACGCCATCATACATCGATTAAAACAAAGTTTCGTGGCCAAGGCGTTTGAGGTGTACGGAGTCATAGTTCGAAAATATCACTGGATTTAGAAAAACTCGTGTTTAATCATTTAAAAAGGATTGTTATGTAATTATAAATTAAGGTACACATGAGAATAAAATATTAGCCAGTTGTTGCTTCTGAAATTTGATCACAGCTACGAGTAACATATAAATACTCGCTTACTACTGGAGAGAACGACAACTTAAGGTCAGATAAACATAGCGTCGAGACTTAATGTTGTTATATTATCAGTTTCGCTTAATATAATAAACTTTTCAGATTTTGGAAGTATCCCATTTACGGAATAATTCTAATACACCGTATATGTAATATGCATATTACTCGTATTGTAATACTGTATAACTTCATTTATTATGTATAGTGTAGACATTTTATTAAATATCCATGGCAATACATTTGTAAACCGGAATTATATTTCAGTTATACTCGTATTATTTTCTTTGATTAGAGTTCTATTATTTTCATTTTCATGTGCGCTGTTATTTCCCTTCTTCATAACTTACACAAAGTCAAGAATGCGAGCTATTAAAATTAAGGGACGGAGTTTAAATAGCCGCAACATTTTTCCTCATAAGTTGAAGTTATAAACATCTTATGGTCGCAGCGAAATTATCACGAAAAATGTCTCCGTCGTTTTTTGTATAGTATAACTAATTAAATTAAATGGATTTTATTAAGGTTGCTAGGCGAGAAACTAATGCTTACAAATCCTAGTTAAGTGTAAATAATTGATTTCTGTATTACTTTATCAAGTCTACGCCTGTGGTCTCAGTTTAGCCGTTGAAAATATGGTTGTTAACTTTTTTAAGGTTGTTGTTATAGAGAATTTTATTGACACATTGAGTGCCGGGAACCCGCTCGGCAGGTTCTCTGTTCGTAGTAGCTTTCCTCTACAAAGCGTGAAAACGCTGGGATCGGCTACGAGCGTAGTACTACGAAAACGTTTACAGCGGTCATAAAACCAAATTTACAGAAATACACTGAAAAAACAAGATCAAACATGTTTGTGCTCTAATTACTTGTAAATGTGTATGTGGATACATTATGACTTCACAAAAAGCAATTTCATACTATCTAACTTGTAACAAATCATTTCAAAAGTTTCATAAAGTACAATTTGCTTGTACCCAGTTAACAATTTGAACTGAAACCTACAAAAAAACGTCTTTCTTATTTGAACACTTGGCGTTCTATCGATTCTAAGCTATATGCTTACCTGCAGTTCAGCCTCTGGCCTCGCATGGGGAGGCGTCGAAATCAGGTCTTCGGTGCTAGGTGGATCTCGGCCTTGGGCCTCGCTATTTGACATTAATCGGTTTTGTTGGGTCGATGTTGGGTAATGACGGCGCTTGATTTTCCTCACTCCGGCTCTTTAGACTGTCGACAAGACGTGTCCGTGATACAGTCTATCCGCAATTTTTTACTTAGCACAAAAGATAAGGGCCTCGCTAGGATCTTCCGGCCGGGCCTCGCCAAGATTAAGACCGCCTCTGATGCCGCGGTATTACCACTTATCTACAGATTATGCGACATAAAACTTTTTTCGTAAGATTATTCAACGTTCGTAACGTTCTTACGGCAAAAACATGTTTTTTGGTAAAATTTTGGTTTGAATTATTCGCCGCTGCTGCCGACCGATTTTGACCAGCGCGCCGCCGCCGCCTAATTGCTTATCGGCGCTCATATCTAATCTCTAGCAAGACCTCCGATGAAAAGTTTTAATGAGTTGGATACAACTATTGCGAGATAAATATATTGTATGTAAGATATTTAAAAGAGGTTCTAAGTCCCAAAAACATTTATATACTTAAGCGTATAACGTGTTAAAGCGCAAATGTTGGTATCTTATGTAATCATAACCAAGCATAGTGTGAGCATTCCACGAATTTATGGAACATGTATACTTATATTATATAGTATACATTTAATTTCGTGGTTTATCTGTGAGCTTAGAAATTTAAATATTCTCCAAGAAACTTTGAAACGAACAACCAAAGCCACGCAACCGTTTTGTTACCGCTTTTGTTCCATAAATTTTGGCCTGAACAATAACCCTCACAGACAACACGAAAGTCCGGAAACCAAGGTGGGCTATGATGAATTGAAAACGATAGTAAAGCTGATCCATGTCAAACTATATATATATAGGTAGAGTTAGATAAAGAAAATTTTGCACCAATTTTTAATAGCATACACAGTGCCAGTGTTATTTATACGTCATAATTTCATAGAAGTTTGACGTTTAAAATAACACTTACACTGCGTGTGCTATCAAAACCGTTGCAGACTTTTCTTGGTCTACCTCTAACAGAGCTCCAACAAGCTCCGGATTTCAGCAGAAGTGACAAAACAATATTGATTCCTTTTATTCAAAGCCAACATTTTAAAAGCGGGAGATAGTTGCCAAATAACGTTCGATCTTGAATCTTATTCGTGTGCGCTACATTCTGTTGTGTTAACCTTTTCTTGTTTTATATACATAGGTGCGCTCGCAAAATTACGTTACAGAGGGTTCCCGTTAAGGGTCCCCGGCAAGGTCGGATCTCCATACTTAATAACTTTGTACTTACAATAGGATAAGGTATAATCTATGTCTGTAATTAGTTTATGTAGTTTCAGATACCATAGTTAAAAAACCGGCCAAGTGCGAGTCGGACTCGCGCACCGGGGGTTCCGTACTTTTTAGTATTTGTTGTTATAGCGGCAACAGAAATACAAATTTCAACTGTCTAACTATCACGGATCATGAGATACAGCCTGGTGACAGACAGACAGACGGACAGACGGACAGACGGACGGACAGACGGACAGACGGACAGCGGAGTCTTAGTAATAGGGTCCCGTTTTTACCTTTGGGTACGGAACCTTAAAAAACACAGCGAACTTAAGTTTATCATACAAAACTTGCTTTTGCTCTATTTCATTTGTTTTATAAACTGGAGCTATATATTTAATCTAATTCTAATTACAGACCTAGATATACTAGCACAATCGGATTAAGTCTAACCTCGAAATCCTTCCAAAGATATGAAATTTGGTATATATGTTAATAAAGGTCTCTTTTTCATGTCCACACTATTTGACATTTGGGGACCTCGAGGAATCGCAGCCATCTAGGAAAATGTGTACCATCCTGGAGTAATTTGCGTTATGCTCTAAATATACGTTCTCTATGAAAATATAGTGTAAGGCAACATTAAAGCTTATTAAATTCTACACAAAACAGTCCTAGATATCTTTGCGGAAAAAATACATCTTGTTATAGAAAATAATAGCTGAATCCAGATTTAGCGCTTATACCCTTTCAGGGGATATTCTCTTAATATGAAACTTGGAGGAATATGAATTCCACTTTTGTCTATACATTTGTACACGTTCTACCCCAATATCAACATTTTACTCGACTGCGACTTAACAGAAAGTAGGGTTATGGGTTTAAATACTGAAAATCAGTACACCCTGTAGCTCAGGAAAAGACTTGATTTCGTCATTGGCGTCATTGCTTTTAAATTCTCTACAGTAATGTTTTCTACCTACAGGAATATATCCTATCTAGATAGATAATTGTAACTTCATATCCTATTGAGGTTGAATTACTGGGCAAAGTCAGTCAACGAATCAAGGCTGTCAGTTTCAAACAACCAGATACTTTTAAACAATGGAAATGACAGAACAGTTCTAGCGGAATGAAATTGGAGGACAAACGCAACTCCCAGCGAGATTTAACTTCGTTGTTATCCAAGATTAAAGGGTATACTCGTAAGCAAACATCGCGAGTGTAAAAGTTACTTTTAGCCGACAACAGATTTACCTATTCGCTCTGATATCATCTAATAGATAACTTTCAGGACTCGTGGCTACATGTAATAGTATATGTGTAATTGTGTATATTTTATTTGTGTAGGACAGCAAATGGCATTTATTTAAGGGGTGACAGTGACTTCCAAAATAATGACATTTATAAGGACAACCGGGGAAAACCGGTTTCGAAGCGGTCGTCCCCTTTCCTCTTAAGGTACTTATAGGTGAATATTTTTCACTTCGAAAATGAATATAAATGTTTCCTCACTAAGGCATGTTTGAATCGTCTTACGGAATATCTAAGATCAGTACCTATCTTAAGGTACAGTTGGCGATGAAAGCTATTATTGAAAATGAAGTGTTTGATAAGTAATTGTCAATGTCACCGTAATGAACGTTAGTTTCCTATATCTAGTTAGGTAACTATAAATAATTTGCCATCCAAATTCACTTTGTCCCTCATCCCTCATTATCGGGTGTCTAAAAGTAGCATTTGTTTACAAAGTGCCTCGTCAGTGTTTTAAACCCAGAGTAGGACCGGGTGCCACACTGCCACTCAGAATTATTATCTCGACGAAAATTGGAGTTGACACTAGCAAATACTGACAGGCAGAATGAAATATTAAATGCTGAAATAGATTAGGGAATAAAAGGTTTTAAAATTGAAGTCAATTCGATAAAACTGAATATCGGTTGTGATATTCGCTGAACTAAACGGGATTAGTTCTGTTTTCGTCAAAAATAAGGAATGATTGAGGTCGTGCACCGGTTCAGTAATGTCAAAGAGGATATAATAAGATAGAGCGGTACTGTTATAGTAAATTTTGTAACCACTGTAAATTCACTGCCATCTATCGACATACTTTAAAACTAAAAATGAATATTTATAAAAATACGTACGTAATGTATTTAAATATGGATAAATGATTTTTTTATTTGCATTTTTTTTTATATGATTTTGACCCATGTTCTTTCACTGATATGCGTTAAAATTATAAATAACAAACGAAACCGTCAACGCCCTCTATACGAGAGTACGCCAAAACTAGTGGCGACATATGATCGAGAATCAAATTTTCGTGATTTTCGAGGCACGTTTTTTCCTTAGACTGTATCCGTCTATTACGGAGTTATATCTATCTTTGGTAATGTTTACTCACAAAGTGTTTACTTTGCTTATTTATTCTTGTATCTCCCTTCTAGATTAAATTTTGTGATCTATTTAAAACCCACTTTTTGAAATAATCATCCTACATGTTTTACATAATAAATCACTTTAAATGAGCTACTGAATTTCCTAGTTAAGATAGAAGCTATAAGAAATGTACAAACAAATATGCATGTATTACAAATTTAAAAAAAGTTTCATTAGTTACGCGACATCTTGGTTCTCATCGACGTGGCAATTAGAAATAAATCCGGTATACGTATGATACATATAATTTATACAACCTCAGGGCGTATTTTTAGCCAGGTGAAGGGCAAACGAGGTGCGCGACCAGCCGTGCTGGGGTCGGAATGAGCCTGCGCTTTAATTACCTAGAAATATAAAACACTTAGACGCAAGCTAAGCTTTACATTGTAAACTGACAGGAGCATACTCGGCCGTTTATACTTTAACGCTTCTAGGATTAATTCAGGCAACCGGTCAATTCGAACAACGTAATAATTACTAGATACGAGAACAATACGAGATCTAATAGATACCTTATAGTTTAGTTCTCAACTAGTTATCTTTTGCAGTTCGAATAGAGAAACCAATTGTCATTAACTATTTGCTTACTTACTTACGCTACAATTATTGTGACGTTTTGGGATATCCATTAGATATCCATTGGATGTCTAAGATTACTTGTCTTGTCTAAGATATTAATCTTAAACAAATTTTAAAGAGATCGTTCAAGGGGACATTCGGAATCGCGGAAATATCAAATTTGAGATGACTATTAAATATCTCGTTATCGTTTCTGTTTCGTATCAAGTGGTGTGGTGATAGATCATTATTCGAATTGGCCCGAATGTTTTAAACCTACCATAGAACAGGAAGTAATCGTTTTGAAGAAGCCACTTTTTCAGAATCCAATTAAAAGATAGTTATAATATACGAGTGCAGTGGTGGTTTGATGAAATATAACAATTTAATTTGGAAAAAAAATATTTAATATTTATTTGATACCAAACTCGATCATATTGTTTCGCAACCTAGATGCCATTATAATAAGACCTTTGAGCTAACCCCATTCAGGGCCGAGCCTACTCATGTTAAAATTTAAGAAAATATAATTATAAAAAAAAACCTAATAATAAAAATATGTTTTATCGTTTAAAACAAATATATATCTTACCTATCATATTACCAAATTTCAGAAAGATCAGAAAAACTTGACTATTATAGTTATTGCGGTACAAACATATAAAAAAACCATTGGTCACTTGAGGTGTTACTTAACTTTTAGGTAGGGGAAGGGGGGTACACGAAAACGTTACGGCGCGGTACACGGGGGGGGGGAGGGAGACTAAATTTTGATGCGGTTTTTTTTAATAGATAGAGTGATTCAAGAGGAAGGTTTATATGTATAATTTGTAAAGGTTTTGTGTAAATTAGTTGAACTACCCGTGCGAAGCCGGGGCGGGTCGCTAGTATAATATATTTAGGAAACCTTCCACTGTCAGTTAAGTTGTCGACTAAATGCGGCTACCAGTTTAATTAAATGACAATTAATAGGAAGTATTAAATGGTAAATAACAAAGGTTCTAATAATCTACCTCTATACCGAAATGCCAGCGCTCATCGACGTTAATATCGCAGTTCAGATTATTTAATATTTAAACCCGTTACTTTGATGACATGTCGTTCAAACCTGACTTCATGTTATGATTCATTGCATAACCAATGAAGTCTACCTTTAGTCGTCATGCTCTATACGTCATAACCTACACGGTCATTAGACCAGAAACTTAATGCTCAAAATAAGTTATAGAGGGAAATGCTTAGAACACAATTTTTGACTTCGTAACTTTGTTTGGACTAGTTAAGAGGTGAACATAAAAGTCCCCGGCCAGTTGAAATTTTCACAGATGATGTATTTCTGTTCCCGCTATAACAACAAATATTAAAAACAGAATAAAATAAATATTTAAGGACATTGTGAAAACGCTCTTAGGGAAAAATTAACCCCTATGTACGTGTAATAACGTTCACTGCTGCTACGGGCTACGACGTCGTAGCACAATTGCAACAAACAAAAGTCCGTCTTCCTAAAAAAATAATATTTTTCTAATTAAAAACAGCTGTAACAATTCACAGATTTCATTTAGTTTATGGTTTAAAATAATTAAAGAATGGTCTCTAAAAGCCATACTTAATCAACTTTTTGGGCAATTCTTTGAAAGTGCAAGAAAAACAAGCAATTCAACTCATTTTTACCCACGATGGAATGGAGAAAATATGTAATTAGGTACTCTTTAGCCTGAGAACTTGTTTTTATGTACACACAAAGAGACGGTTCCGTGAATTTCCAAAACGTATTGACCTATTTAGGTGCCATTTTCTGTAAATTTCTCCTGTTCTTCGACGAGAGAGCCTCCTTATCTCTATTTAATAATATTTTTCAAAGTTTTTTTTCTTTGTAATAAACTACATAAATATTTGCCGCTCACTTGTTTGTCTAAAAGTGCTAAATACTTTTTCTACCTATATGTAATATCTAATCCTGAACAACATACTGATACGAGCCTAGCAATCTGCATTAGCATTAGCATTCAATAAACAGGTCCTTATCATTTTAGTAAGCTTACTATCTGTCGGCTGTCATTGTTATCGTGCCGCCGCTATTATGAAACTATACATGCTTATACCTATTAACAAATTTTACCCAGGCTGTAGAGGCCAATTCGAATGTACACTGGCATCAGAATGATATTTGAATGATGTCATTTAGCTATCGTGCGTCTCGCTTGCGCCAATACATGTACGGACTCAATTTCAATTTTGCGAAAGTAACTGGCAATACCTACCTACCTCAGTGAATTTATATGGTGAGAACTGGGAATTCCCGGTTCCAGCATCTATTTTGTATAGAAATACAGTACCGGGCGGTCGAGTGCGTCTTATAACACATAGGTAAGCATTTTTGGTATAATTTCAATTTACAAACGTTCGAAAAGTATATAAATGTGGTATTTGATTTTGGGGCGTTCTTTCTCCTAGGCAGGTTGAAAACCAATACTATCGACGCCCACTCGCCGAATTACTGAAATCATAGCATGAAACGAATAATTCCTCTCAGTGAACCCTTTAATTTGATACCCATATTATAAGAATGCGTAAAAAATTACTAAACGGCGCTATTCGGGAAATGAATTAGAGATTCACTAGATATGAAATACTAAAGATATGTGACGTCCCACGGGTAAAGGTGCCTTGTGGCGGATGGCGCTTACGTCGCATAGCGCCGCAAATCATTGCGGCGTTATGCGACGTAAGCGCCATCCAATATTAATTGGAGCGGCGTTAATAATAGCGTAAGTGCCAACCGCCATAAGGTACCTTTACACGTGGGACGTCACATATATTATCTTTACTATTTCATATCTAGTGAATTTCTAATTCATTTCCCGAATCGCGCCGATAGTCTGCCATCTTGGGAAGTCCGCTATAAGTAAGTAATTAGATTTAGTGTTTTTTTTTGTTATTCTCAGCACACTTTTTTATTTAATACCTATTTCATTTTTTCATCGTCTTAGTTAGCATCAGGGTTCGAAATCGGGAATGGATGGTGCTATATTTATTTTCTTTGAATTCTTTGATAGTAAAAACAATGATTGGAGCGTTTTTTGCTATGTACAAATGGGGACTGAGCGAAGATGTAGTGACAAAAATTGAGAAAGGTATGTTGAGATGGTTTGGACACGTGGAAAGAATGAGTGAAAGGAGGCTAACAAAGAGAGTGTATATAGGTAAGGGAGAGGTAGAAACGGGAATCCTGAAGAAAGGCCAGGTCAAGAGCACCCTAAACCGGCGAGCGTGTATGAGGAATGTTATGAAAGTGAAGGAAGCGAAAGAGGTATGTCAGGATCGTAGCAAGTGGAAATCCGTGGTCTCTGCCTACCCCTCCGGGAAATTGGCGTGATTATATGTATGTATGTATGTATGTACAAATAAAAACTGACCGAATATATTGATTAGTTTTTTTACTAACCATTGAAATATAAGATTAGCAATCATAATCTAACAATCTAATCATATTTCGTAAAGGAGAATGGGCACTTTAGTATGGGAAGTGTACCATGGATGTATACTGTTGAGACATATGTCGTTTTAAAGCTCTTAATCGTAGTATCATTTTATAGTATGGCACCAACCTTAGACAACTTGCAGGGACCGAGCTATACAAAAAAAAAAGTTGCGCACATAAGCAGTTATTTTTCATAAGACGCTTGATATAATAAGTTGTAGCGTATTTTAATAGAAAGGATATGAAGAATGCTTTATGTTCCTTGTATCAACACCAACGATATAGTATTTAAAGGGATTCAATTAACAGTTTAAAAAAATCGTCATACTAAAAATGACTTGCTGTACAGCGGAATAACAGTGTATACACATGCCATGTATATCATGTAAAAAGTATCTGTATAAGCTATTTTTCGTATTATATAGCTGAGGTCATACGCTTGCAGGAATCGAAATATAACTATTTAATGAGTGAATTAATTGTAGTTAATTACGCCTTAATTTTTCTACTCACCGCTAGATGTAGCTACAAGGCAAAATTCAACTTGACGTAAAGCATTTCTAAAGTGCGGTAATCTCGTCAGTCTTACTCCATCATTAAAAAAATATATAAATAGTTGACCAATGTCTATGGACTTTCTAAAGTAATGTCAAGATGACGCTCAATGTAACATGCAATTTAAAATAATGAACATTGTCATTATGTACAAAATAGCGTATTTTAAATGAGCTAGAATTTTTTCCAACCGAAAGACATTCCATTGATTTATTTCAAACCCGATGTATCTCAGCGAGTACCCCACTAGGTACATATATACCTACGCTCTTTGATGATCTTCACTAGGTAAATAACGCGTAATCGGGGTAATATTATGAGTTGTTGTTACAATGGTTGTATATGAAAGTATTATTTTTTCGTATAGCTCCTATAATAGTGATCGTCTCCATGGATAAAAACGAAGGCTCGCAATTCTACATGAAGGTAATTTCAATAAAAAGTGCTATTTAAAAAGTATTCAAAAAATAAGTTCCAATACACCTAGGTATTTGATATATCGTATTATCCGCGTATTACCCGTGGTTCCACTGTTTTGTACCACAGTGGCTCCACGGTTTTTTTTTCCGTAGACCCACAATTGTTCGCCAGTGGATCTACAGGTAACCCCAGCGCCAGGGGGAGACACTGAGGATATGTGAGGTATCTACTCACTAAAAAACCTGGGGTGTTCGTCTCTCGGCCTTTTGGGTGGAGTCACGGGCACGCGGCGTCACTCATCCGCAACCCCACCAGCAGCTGCCCATTAGGACCCATCACCGGGAAACCTAACGTCCCTACCTACCTACGCGGTTTTCCCCAAAGTGTAATGTTTTCACGGACGTCACACTAAATCAATAGGTAGATTAGGTTCGAGTTGTAAGAGTTTCAATAGTAGTTTACTCATAGAGTACGTCTGAATGTCGTACCGAAGGGCAAACCGCCCAAAAATAGAGGGTCTCCGTCTAATTAAGTTGAGAAGGAAATGCAGTGAACGGAAAGGAAATCTTTTTTGCAAGAGAAACAGTGCGACTGCGAAGGGACCGCGGGTAAAAATTCATTATCCGTAGACCCCTGTTTAGAACGCCGTTTACGGGGGAAAAATACCTGTGGTCCTACTGTTTTGTACCACAGTGGGTCGAAGGATATTTTTTTCCCTGTCGTCGCCGTCCTTTTTAATTACACGCGGTATTCGAACATCATCATGTCAGCCGATAGACGTCCACTGCTGAACATAGGCCTCCCCCAAGGCTCGCCACTCCGACCGATCCTGTGCCGCTCGCAACCACCGAATTCCCGCGACCTTCACCAGGTCGTCATTCCATCTCGTTGGAGGCCTACCGGCAGTTCGTCTTCCGGTACGCGGACGCCACTCCAGAACCTTCCGGCCCCACCGGCCATCAGTTCTGCGAGCAATGTGCCCCGCCCACTGCCACTTAAGGTATTCGAACATATTCATACATTATCTACTTTTGAGTCTTCTGATATAGGTACGCAACCTTGGAAATGGACTGTCATACCTAATTATTTTACTTGCTATTGTTTTCAGAATTTCACTGGCCATATTAGAGGACTTATATTCATTCATCGGATTCATACTTTTACTATATACCTGCCGCGTCAATTGATGGTCTGACAATAAATTAATTGGTAGGTACCTACCTATATTTCTAAATAAATCATTGTGTTAATAAATTATACTTACTTCCAAAAATGTCTACAAACATTTTACGTGACATGTAAATGTAGCGCATCTTTGCTCTGTTCAAAAAGCGCTTTATGGATTTTCTAATAATATTAAAATTGTTTATATGACTGCCTTTTGCGTATTTTCATTAGAAGCGTTTACTTGTTAGGACTTAGGAGTTCTCATGAGGGGGAAAATACCAATGAGTAGTAGTAGTAGTAGTAGTAAACACTTTATGGACACAGAGAATACAGTAAATGCAATATGTGGTGTGGTAACTGGTCGTGTCCACCCACAGCGCCATGGACAGGACAACTATAAAGCGCGCGGTGGTTTTATGCGATATAGGTAATTACGCAGCGGGCAACGGATCTGACAATCAAAAATGTTGACAATAGATTTAATACGTTTTTATGGTAACAGAGTTGTTCATATGCTTCATAGCAAAATAAATATTAATTCTGAGATACTTGAACTAAATGTTTAACTTGTACGGGACGCATTAGTACCTATAACATCTACTTTTCAGTGCTGTAGCTCGCATAATCCACAAAGTACAAAAAGCGGAGACTTGACGCCAGAAGGCTTCCAGAAGGCATTCACATTTAGTCACCATCAGGCCAAACAGAAGTTTTAGTTGCGATCGTGAATATTGTATTGTGATTGTACATAATATATGCTGTAGGTATCGAGTTAATGACCCAAGAAGAGACCCATGATGAAGCCCAACTTTTTAAACTTAAGCAGAAACCAATCCGCTTTAGGGCCTCACCTTTATAGGTGAGCTCACCTATAATTGCGTGCGATTTGTTTATTTTTTGATTTAGATTTGC